>NC_080580.1:3439812-3755924 GCF_029962835.1 Magnolia sinica
CTAATTGCATGAAATCTGGAGGCAATATTGTCTGCATCTTGACTAATCTAAATCCTGTCTAATTGCATAAAATCTGGCCTAGGGACTAATTGCATGAAATCTGAAGGCAATATTATCTGCATCTTGACTGATCTGAATTCTATCTGATTGCATGAAATTTGGGAGACTGATTGTATGAAATTTCTCTCCAACTTGACTGACTTCAAACACCACCAAATATGAGCTAAGTTGAGCTGATTTGATTTGAACCTCAGATATGATCAGACTTGATTTTCTTGTGGGAGTAACCATCCAGCTGAGTCTGGGTTGTGATAATAATTGCCATGTATGAGGAGAGAGCATGCATTTATAAAGTACAGTCGATCAAGTTCACTTTTCTCGGCTTCCTCATGTTACGAAGGAATGAGTGGAGATAATGCGTCCACGTGTCGAATCCACGTTCGAAAGAGGAAGATGAGGTCCTCATCCGCGACGCATAAGAAGAAAACTTCTCTCAGTTGGAAAACTTCGCGTCTTCGCGAGCTTACGCGCGCGGGGAACCTGACCCATCCACACGCGAGTACAAATGCCAATACGGAGTGCGCGTGCAAGACCGAGATTTCTGCAGGTGGGGCACACCTTTCAGATCTTCTGTTCCAAAAAGTAGCCCTTTTGACGTCTCAGGTGGGCCACACTATACAAGAAAAATCATAACCTAAATTTTGGACCTACAAATAAACAGAAAAATAGAGAAAGAAGCAACGGTCTATATTCAATTCAAAAACAAATCTCCATATTGGTGCCTGTCATCTTCCTGTTTTAGATATTTTCATTCATCCATTGTGTAATTCATCAGATCAATGGTCTCGATTACTAAAAAGTGGGGCTTACTTTTCACAATCAAAAGTGCGGTATATTGTGCAAAGACGCTATCCGCGTACACTCCACACAGAGAGAGAGAGAGAGAGAGCGCCTAGGATAAGGTGTAGGTATTGCCTCGGTCGCGACACACTCCAGCGTGTCTCGCCGCCCACGGGCCCACACGCTATGTGAACCAATGATCGGAACCGTCCATGTTATGCATCCTATTTAATATGGCCCATCGTAATTAAATATACTGAACGGTGATTGAGATCAGTACTATCAGTAGATGAAATATTAAAAACATTAAAAAAAATAAAAATCAATGGCTCGAATTCAAATCTGAATAATGAAAGGTTAAGATCATCACTGAAGTGTTAATACAAGAAAATGTCTTATTGTAGTAGCGACAAAAATATGGACGGTTCAAATGGATAGAACCATCTGAACAAGAGGACGCGACATACGGTGGACTTTCAGTCGCGATAAAGGCAAAACGAACTCGAGGATAAGAGACTTGTGGTGCGCTCGTGCTCCAAACACTCCCAATTACAAGCATTTTGGCCCGCAACCATCTCAGCCCTCGAATCAATTCCATCTCCCATCCAACGGTTCTCATTCGCTCAAAGTAACTCCTGCAGTATATTGCAGCCTCCTTCCCAACCATTCATTTCCTTCAACTAAAGAAACGCTACAGGTGAGAGAGAGAAAGATGGCTTCTCTGACGATTGGATTCGGGCCGGCAGCAACGGGTAGAGTATTCGCAGCGACAGCGGCGAAGAGCAGCGGCGGCAGCAGTGAGGAAAAGGGCATTCTGGATTGGATTCTGGGAGGATTGCAGAAAGAAGATCAGCTTCTGGAGACGGACCCAATCTTGAAAAAGGCGGAAGAGAAGAACGGCCGCAACGGTAAGACAACGTCCGTTTCTGTCCCACCTAGCAAGAAGAAGGCCGGCGGTTTTGGGGGTCTCTTCGCCAAGAATTGACCGGTTGTGGGTCAGTTTCCGGCAGACTATCGATGGCTCCATTGCTCTCTCTTTATTTGAAATGTCAAGCTCTGTTTGTTGGGTTTCATCTTCTCTTCTTACTGTGTAGTTCTTGAAGTTCTGAATTTTACTTCTGTTTCGAAAAATATGGATTCTTTTTCGTGAAACTCTATATTTCTGAACGATTCACGACTCGTCCGAGTCGACTCAGTCTCGGTCCAGACCCAGTTCAGCACCTCGAGTCATTGTTGAGAATAGAAGGTGACTTACAGACTCGGCTGAGAGTCAGGCCGAGTCACTGCTGAGTCGAAACTCAGCTCAGGATCGAATGAGTCGGTCAGTGACCCTAGTAATAAAAACCATTTGCTCCTCCTATACAAATGATCAAGATGATAATAATGCCTGCCTCCAATGACAAGAACAGGTCTGCAATCAATGGATTGTGTGGGCCCGAGCTGTAGCCTGGCCCACTTCTTAGTAGGGCATGGGCTGTAGTTATTGTATCATAAGGAGGCCTGTAAAATAACTGCATTGGGCTTAGGCCTGTTAGAGTATGTAAATTTGAAAGTGAAACTATGCAAGTAGTATGTACTCTCGTGGGCCTATCCCAAAATTAGTCGGCGGTGACGATGAGTCAGGCGGACTCATGGTATCGAATGCGAATAAAACCATCGGTGATACGGCCTGACCCGAGCGCAAGGATTGTCAATGAGACTGTCAGGCATCCTAATCTAGCCCATGAAATGTTGTCTTGGTCTGAAGATTTGGGCTCGAATATTTTCTGGCCTGCAAAACAAAAAATCCGGAATTGGAACCTGGTCTATTGGGACCACATCCAGGCCCATTTTATGATTGTTGTGGACTAAACTAGGACTTGGATTTTTGTCCCAGTTAATAGACAAGCTAGGTGCGGATTCGAATTTGAGGCCCACTAAATAGAGAGGTGGGCTAAAGCTGGCCCGCTTTACTTAGACCTAGCCCATAATCAATCCATCCAAGCTAACGGTCATCTCAAGTTGTAATCTGCCTATCGATGGAGTGTTTGCTATTAATGTAGGTAAGAACTTTTAATTCCATGTTATGTTACCTGGCATGAACACCAAACACATGGTACTTGCGCTTGCAATAACGGCTCACTGCCGGCCGTGTAGTCATCAGCAATCCGATTTGATAATATTCATTATAAAGAACTTCATTTTTTTTTCTTTAAAAAACAAGCTAAAATATAAGACAGCTACTCCCTTAAAAGTCATGTAGCATAGCATGAAGTCTATTTGGGAGAGAGAAATCTGGCACATGTTGTTAGCTTGAGTCTTTGGAAATGACGTGGACAAGTGAGACTCGACATTACTAGTGTACGTTCGACACAAATGATCCACACTCAATTATAATTTATAACTTACATATTGATCAGGTTCAGGTTGGGTCGGGCAACCCGAGACCTCAACCCGATCCCAACCCAAGTTTTATGGGGTTGGTGTTTGTATAGCCCAAGCTTAAGATCGGACCCGAAATATCCTACTCGAGCCCAACCCAATGTCAGGTCGGTCACGGGTCGGTCGGGTTGAACCCGCCCAACTGTTAGCCCTATGACTAATAGCTAGGCTTGGGCATGGCTAGAGCTTGGGAATGGCTTAGTTATTGCTAAGGCTTGGGAATAGCTTGTGGCTTGAAGGTCATCCATGCCTTATCAAGTTGCTAGTCTTAGTGGGGTATCTACACCTAATTATACGAGTTTTTGCTCATTTTATAGGATTACATTGGTGAGTAATATATGGGTGGTGCTAGGTGCATGCATGCATTCAAGTGCACAAGGCTCACATGACTCAACGTATATATGATCTACTTGAAAATTTAGGAAATGCTTATGGACTAATCTTGTGATTTATACCATTCATTAAGTATTTTTGTAGCAGGGAAACACATCTAATTTTTTAATGATCAACGAAGGCTTTTCAACGGTTGAAATTCAGTTTAAATCATTGATTTATTTAAAATCAATTTTGATGGATATCCAATGTTTAAGATTTGTTTATCCATCCTTTGGACTTGTATAGGTTATAAGTCTAAGGATGGTGGCTATGCAAATGCAAGGATTAAGTCAACATGAGTGTATGGATATGCGAGATCATAGACTTTAGATGAAGCTATTTGTAAGGTGGTGATGCATACTTCGTGGCTCTCTTTCAAACATTAACTCCTTACATATTGATCATAATTCATGAGAGAGAAAAGAGAGCCTTGTGGATGTTGCCATTTTAGATAGGGAGAGGGAGGGAGAGATTCTTCTATTCACTCCTTCCCTCCATTCACACACTCACATGTGTAAGGTTTACGTAGTCGACAATTCACGCCGTGCACCTATAAATTATTATAGGGATGTGTTGGAGGTTTTCTCCCCTTCTCATATTAAATGAATGGGGAAGAGAGTTTTTGCTTGGCAGATCAATGTCAAACCATGGTATTTGTTTTAGGTGACATTGACTAGATGTATGCATACACCTAATTTGAGTTTATACTTTTTAATTTGATTATATATAGATGAGAATCCACTAATCTAATTAAAATCTAAGTTTTGAAAAGTTTATATTTCTATTTTTCTTTTATTAAGCATAACATATTCAATAAATTTGAATCCGGAACCGTGACTTATGCAGTTGTGTAAACCACCTAGGCTTTGTGGGACCACCTTGTTATATTTTAATCCATTCAGTCCATTAGGTGAGAACCTGTATTTGGATGGTACAGACAAAAGATCAGCTTCAATGGGCCACACCAATGGTAAAAAAAATTAAATTGCTCATGAAACATTGAGTTTGGGATGAGACTGATTTTTGTATCTTCACTTCGTCCCAGTGAATTACATCTGATTAACAGGTTTTGATGAAAGATGCATTAGCCCTAAAAACAGATCTATGGTTGGCATCCATCTCAACCATTTTAATTGTGGATCTTGTTAATTTTTTGCATTAGATTCTAGAATCAAGGATCTAACACAATGGATGGGTGGGGATTGTCCCCACTGCATTTTATGGTGTGGTCCACTTGAGCTTTTGATCCGCCTCATTTTTAAGCTCATGTCTCATGTGTCTAGGGGTGTACATGAATCGAGCTAGCTCGGTTAGCTCACTCGACTCAGACTCGAAAAAGCTCAATTCAACTTGGTTTGTAGCTGAGTTCGAGCCGATTTTTTGAGCTCAAAAATGAGTTCGAGCCGAGTTTGAGCAGGCCCCAGCTTAACTCGACTCAGATCGAATCTGGCTCGAATCAAACTCGGATCGAGCCAGTTTAGTGACTCGTTACTTTGCCATTGATGTTGCTCACCAACTGTTTGATAAAATGACTCAACGAAATGTGGCCGGTGGTAAGGAAGGTATGTACATGAAACAAATACCATTTTTCTCTTTGTTTTTCTTAGTTTTTATGTTGCTTAGAAGATGTTTGATAAAATACTTGCGAAACCATTGCCTCGGTTTGTAAAACATTGAGATTTTAAAGTTACTGTTAAGTTGTTTGTGGATATGTCTCAATGGTGAATTGGGCTCGATTTTGGCTCGAACTCTGGCCCGAGCTGACCCAAGATACTGATCGAACCAAGCCGAACTGACCAGTCGAGCTCGAGGACCGAGCCAAGCCGAATTCAAGCTGAGGTCAGCCGGTTGCCGAGCTGAGTCGAGCTGGCCAGCTCAACTAGGTTACACTCGATGCCTGCACGTGTCTGCTTCATATTTAGGCTTGTGCTCTAAAATGATACAGAAAAATGGATGGTGGGTGTGTTATATTATGGTGGGCCCACAAAACTTTGCCGCGTCAACACACAATCAGGTCAGTGTGGTGTCACACGAGTTGGTAGATTTTAAGTATACAACTGGCGGCCCCATGGAGCTTGGGTGTTCATGTGCCTTGCATCCAAGTCGTCCATCCATTCTGAAAGCTCATTTTGGGGAAGCAGATCCAAATCTTAGGTAGACCCACTACATCAAAACGGTGGTGATTGAATACCACTATTAAAATTTTCCTGGAGCCACCGGAATGTTTATTTGTCATCCAACTTGTTATAAGGTAACAAACAAATCGACAAAGGGACCACACAAATGTCAGCTTGATCCAAAACTTTTGTGGCCCAAAAGAAGTTTTTAATAGTCAATCTGTTTCCAATGGTGTGGTCCACCTGAGATTTGGATCTACTTAATTTTCGTTAAAATGCCCTAAAAATGAGATATAAAAACGGATGGACGGCGTGGATCTAAGGTATATACTTCAAGGTAGGCCCCACAGTCAGGGATCCAGCCACCTCGGATCCACTGAAGCGGCGTACGTTCTATGCTGCAGAGGATTCAGATCCTCGGATCGAACGCTGCGTTAAGTGCCGGCGTATCTTGCGTCATCCGCAGCCGGATTATGACATAACTGTCCTTCTAACGACCTGCGTATCATCCATCACAGTCTGCCAGAGTATCAGAATCAAGGTTTCGTCTCCCGGAGATTTTACTCCGCATCCAGATTCCAGAGAGAGAGAGAGAGAGATCTCATCTGAGAAAGGGATGGATGTGATAAAGACGCAGCAGATATCATGGAGGGCTATAGAGAAGGTAATCGTGCACCCACTCGTGCTTCTTAGCATCGTTGACAACTACAACCGAATCGCCAGGGACACTCGGAAGCGAGTCATCGGCGTCCTCCTCGGCTCCTCCTTCAAAGGCACCGTCGATGTCACCAACAGCTACTCTCGTCAGTTTTCTCTTTTTCCTTCTTTTCCCTCAATTTTCACTACCAATGTCTATTCTCAACTTCTTGCAATTCATTGCCGATTTGGGTTTATAGTTAGGGTTTTGGAGATTGATTGAGATGGAATTATTAGAGGCTGGATCGATCCACTACAAAGCTTTGTATGGTAAGGCATGATCCGTCCATCATGTGCGCTCCCTCATTTTCTTTTACAAACTTAAAAATCAGGACGATCCAAAGCTCAGGTGGGCGAACAGTTGGGATGGGAATGCCCAACATTGAAAATCCTCCAGATGTTGTGTGGGTCCCACTGTTTTGCATGTGCCATCCAATTCATTGAGAAGATGTGTCCCACCACTATGAATGGTCACCCAAAAAAGCAAGATAATCCAAAACTTAGGTGGGGCACATCATTTAAAATCATGCCTAAAACCTTTAAAAGCAGGTGGGCCCTGGCACATGATCTGAGAGGTTCTAGGCATGATTTTGAATGACATGGCCTGCCTGAGTTCTGGATTGGCCTATTTTTTGTGTGCCAAGTAGAACACAACAGGGCCGTACATGATGAACGGATTAGATTCACTGTGTGCTCCACACATCATGTTGTAGGTCATGATGCAACTGGAAGGCCACATATCCCAGTGGGCAAGATCTTAAGAATCCAACCGTTTGAATTGTCTTGGTTGATGATCTGGACACGATTTGTGGTCTAATGATCAATTTGATGAGATCAACGATCAGATTACATTGTGAGGCTGAAGGGATCAATTTGATGGTCCTTATGTTTCTAGGATTTATTTTATTGGTCTTAGGGAGAGATTTTGTTATGATTTAGTAAATTTCTCTTTTGTATTTCCGTTACTTCCTTGGTGGGCCACTTTTGGGGAACCAAAACAATGTCCAAATGACGTGAAATTGGTCTTGTTTGATAATTGAGTAGCTTTCACACAAACTCAAGATCATGCAATCTGATACCGTTTGAGTGAGTTATGGCCCATTTACATATGACCCATATGATGCGTACGGGATTCAAAGGCATCTCATTTTCATAAATTAGAGCTTCCTTATTTGTTTAAAGCCTATGTGAGGCTATGATGAGAGGAGTAAAAGGTACAATGATGTAGAGGGGTTTGGGTGATCTCTAGCATTCGTCTAAATGATTGTTAGGGTTCTTCGCTACATTTTTGTTTATCTTCCTTTGATCCATTTGCTCCTCTCCTTTGAGGTTGCATCAGTTATGCTTAACCCGCAAAGTTTCGTAGTGGATCCAGCCTACTGAGATTCTTGTAGTCTGTATAGGTGCATCCCATGATTTGGAGATCCAAACTATTAATACGTTGGATTCACTGTGGATGGGAGATGCCCCCAAAGATCTCCAAGATTCTAAAAAAATTAAGACTTTGATGTGCGAACAATAAATACATGGTCAAGGGAAAAATACATCAATGTCCAGAAGAAAGGGTTATGCTTGGATGGATAGGATCTTCCAATCTAGATGAGAGTGGGGGCATCCCTCATCAATGTTGAGGATTATTAGATAAAAGGTCTAGATTTTTTAACCATGGGACACACTTGTGTGGACTGGATGCTTTAGACCCGGTCCTTCATGATGGATATCTATAAACACCCTAAAAGCTAGAGTCTTTAGTAGCAAATCCCCATATATGTTGCTCATAAAGTGTCAAGAATGGTCAATAGCGTAGACCTCTTGATTTAATCCTAGATTGCTCCGGTCAATGGAAGCCAGCAATGGTCAATCTCACATAAAAGGGATTGAAGAGGGAACGGAAAATCAGGGGATTCAAAGTAAATGGGATTGCAAGTTGCAAGGCTAACACCACTTGAAGCGCAAGGAGGCTTCCAGGCTCTTTCTCTATTATTAGGGCCTGTTTGGATTGGGGATTGCCTCAGTATTGTAATTTATGAGCATAATGATTACAAATTACACTTGTCCCCCGAAAGCATGTATATTTGCCCATCAAAAGCAGATGTCTGTTTCACCTATGTGATTAGTAGTCAGCATCCTTTTGGAAATTTTCTCGATTGGATAGATGAGGGTAACCACAATTCACTCAGCAAAAAATGTTATGGTGGTCTGCGAAGGTACTATGGAATATTTCAGGTGTTTGTATATCGCAATGGAATATTAGAATCCCAAACTGTGATTACCTGCACAGACAATGGATGACAAACAACTGCATAATTCAATCATGTGCTACTTCCAATTACATACGGATTTTGCAACATTACATTGGGTTATATCGATTACCAACCACGAACAATTGAATACTGCTATCGCAAACAGAATCCACATTGTTGAAATCTGCCAGCTTGCACACATCCAACACAGGAATGAACGACAGTCCATAGTCCGTGCTGTGGACCATAATTGTAGAAATTGCAGCAGGCCAAAACTTACAACTGATTTTAACATACAATATGGTACTTAAATGAATTAGAGGAAACTTTCTTGAGAGTGATACACTGCTGAAAAAAAAATAAATTCAATAGGCAGTAATTTCAGAGATTGACTGCTGAGAAACTAACATGCAAGACATATCTACAAGGGCCACAGCTTACCCTTGGTTAGTGTAGCTAGCAAAGGGGAAAACCATATCACAGTGAATTTCATACAATGTGGAAAAAACCTTTGTACATGGACTATATTACTCACCTTCCTGCTCTCCGGATGAACAACACTAGAATGCAATCCACCAGATATGCATACCAACCAATTTCTAACTCGAACAAGGTATTTCTCTCAACAGAAGCAAGAAACAGTGTAGTGGGAGATAGAGGGGCTTCTGCTGGAGAAGAAGCCTTCGAAGCGGAGATGGAGAGGCATTTTGCTGGAAAAGAGCCTCTCTCTTGAATTTAAACCAGATGGTGGTGTATCTTGGGTGCTGCACTGCAATTACACTTGTGATTCAAACGGTTGAGTCATCTGCAAACGAATCCCTGTGATATCCAAGAGAAGAATTCGAGCGGAAAAAAGGGGTTTTCACCTGAGTCAGTGTCAGACGAAAACAGCAGTGGATATCAATATTTTATTCCTTTTCTGCAAACTCTCATAAATAGCAATAATTGCGATTGTACTTTCAATTACTGTCGTAATCCTCAATCCAAACAATTCCTTAGTGATTTCTTATTAAAAAATCCAAAACTCAAAGCTAGTTACACTCCAAGAAAAAGCGTAGTTCTAAAACTCCCGCAGCTATACTATAACTCTTGAGATTATTGTATCATTCACAACTAATCGTCAAGCAACGCCATTCAAAAGCTCCTAATCACCCAACTAGTAAATTAAAGAAATGACCAAACTTCCCCCAATCTGACCAAAATCCCTTATGGCAGAAATTGTCAAAAAGAATTTCTAACAGCGAAGGGTGGATCTCTGGCTGGTGGAAATGCTATTCCTGCCACCTAGGGCCCTCCTGATGGTGGCCTACTATTCAAGAACTCTTGGAGGCTTCTCTCTAGGGTTTCTTTGGTGCACCCAGGTGTCCATATGTGGGCCCATGGTGCCCACAACAAAGGGGCTCTGCTGTCCTCTTGGATTAAAAATGAACATTTGCACACGACTCACTTCCAATCACCTCCTCTACTGTTCTACAATTTACAGCTATAAGGGTACGTTCTGGTGTAGCTTAGCAATCACAAGCTCTTCTGCAAATGGGTAATCAGTTTGTTTCAACCGCTTGTCGAAAAGAATGGAATTGTTATTCAGAGGCAGAAAAGCAGGATATAGATCATGCAAAGTGATTCCTCTCCAAACTGCTAATCCCCCGGCTTACTGAATCAGGATTTAAATAACAAATTTTGCAGAAACATAATTTCTAATGAAACAGATCATTATCGAATAAAATGGATCTAGATCAGTTTGGGTGCATTTGGATGCAGCATTGAATTGCATTGCAATAATTAGTCTGCGAAAGTGAAAATGACCAAGCATTGGGTTTCATATTGAGGGAATTGGCTCCAAATCGATTTCGTACTCCCAGATTGGATGTGAAAGGGATAATGTAAATGCAGCCTGAGGTTTAATTCATCGTCATGGATTCTTAGAAACATTACTACAATCTGGCCAGTACTTCTCTTGATCGAATCTCCATTTTGTTGTGCATCCACCAAACACAACCTCCACAAAAAGGAATAATTTCGAGGACATAGTTGTCATCCCACCAGGGGTGGTTTCGCTAATTTGGTGTGGTTGATAGATGCTCCATCTCAGCATAGAGAAATCAAAGGGAAAACTTTGAAACTCTTATTAACAAGAAGAAAATTGAGGGTTTCAACTCCCTTAGATGGCTCTTTAAATGAGGACAATGCCCTTTTAGAGGAAGATTGAGATCTTACAGTCTTGGAACCCTTGTTCTTATGATAATAAGATAAGTGGTTCCATAATCTCTCATGGGAAGTCTCCTTAAAGGAAGGTTTCTCCTTAATGAGGAAAATAGAAATCTTTTTAGGTCCTGTTTGGATTGGTGGAAAACAGGATTCAATGGAGGAAAGAAAACTGATTTCCTCTTGCTATGATGGTTTCCCTCATTTGCAAAATCCAAGAGGGGTGGTGAAATCAATTTTCATTTCCTCAGATTTCCTTTGAAAGGGTCATTTCCTTTTCCTCTCTAAAACTTAAGAAATGGAGATTGTCACTCTTTTTGAAAGACAACTCTTCACTTTTTAACCATTGGCCATTTCACATTTTCATTTAAATAATGTATGCTATAATAAACAGATTATCTAAGGATTCTTTTTCACATATTTCCTTTTTCATAGTTTTCCTTGTGGCTTGTTTAGATTCATGGAAAGGAAAAGAAACATTGTTTACCATGAAATTAACTTTCCATTGTTTATCAAGCCCTTCTTTATGGAATTTGTGGGAAACCTCATTTATCTTTATTAAAAATAAGCAAATTTATCTTCCCACCTTCACCCCTAAGAACAGCATTTTCCTACAATGGAAGGAAAATGTGTTTCTCAACAGTTAAACCCAAATATGCAACCATCCATCTTCAATTGCCTCACATGTGCCACATGTGCCAATGTGCTAGATGAGCCATCTTCCATCTCTCATTATGCCCCACACGTGCCACTATGCCACATGTGTCAATGTCCCACCATCCATCTTCCCTTGCACCCTCCACGTGCAAAGCATCCCATATGTGTTAATGTGTCAAATCTACTTCCATCCATCTTCTCTTGCACCGCACATGTGCTAATATGCCACATGTACCACCATTCATCTTCTCTTGCACCACACATGTGCCAAACACTCCACATGCACCTATGTGCCACATGTACCATTGTCCATCTTCAATCGCTCCAAACATGCAACATGTGCCAATGTTGTCAATGTGCATAAGTTAGACTGAGGTCTTGGTATCGATTCCCTAGCGGGGGTGGCTAACAGAGGAGTGTGTACTGACAGTGGGGTGTACTAACAAACTAACAAAAAAAATAAAAATGTGCACAAGTTATGCCATCTAGCTTCAAGTGCCCATATGTCAAATGTGCCACAATTCAGCTTCAAGCGCTTCACATGTGCCACAATTCAGCTTCAAAAACCCATGTATACTGTGTATGCCATGTGAATTGTCCATCTTCAAGCATCCCACATGTGCCACATGTCCTCATCTGGCATATGCCATTAACTACCTTGAAAATTTTCCCAATAATTTATATTTTTTTTTGTTTTGCCAAACAACAAATTTGAAAATAGATCTTAAATTTGTAGGAAGATCTAGTTGAAAGGCAGATGAGGAAAACAATGTTTCTAGTTGAAAAGCAGATGAGGAAAAGAATGTTTCCTTTCCCACGGTTTCTTGGAAATAGGGTTTCCCGAGAAACATTATTTCGTTTCCCATGCTTTCCACGAATCCAAACAGGCCCTAGACGTGACGTTTTCCTTTCCTCACCTGCTTTTTGGTTTCCACCAATCCACACATGCCCTTAGGATTATATATGGAGAAATTATTAAAATTCTTTGGATTTCACTCGCCTCAAAAAATGTGGGAGAACAAGTCCATGTTATCTCGGTCATTACTGTTGACTTACGTGACGTGGAAGATTGATTATTGCTGTTGACAGCTTCATGATTGTCAATTTCCAGTGCCTTTTGAAGAAGATGACAAGGATCCCAGCATCTGGTTTCTTGACCACAACTACCATGAGTCAATGCTTGCCATGTTCAAAAGAATAAATGGTATTACTCATTATGTTCTGTGTTTACTTCCCATGGCTATTTATTCATCTTACTTGAAATATCTGGTATCTGTTTTCTTTCTCTAACTAAATTGACTTACCATGTTTCAGCCAAAGAACATGTTGTTGGTTGGTATAGCACAGGTCCGAAACTGCGGGAGAATGACCTGGATGTTCACGGATTGTTTCATGAGTAAGATCACAAAACTTCAGTTGTTGGTTTAAAAAATGTTATTCTGAGTCTTCATCCAGCATTATCTTGGCTTCTTTGGCGCTTTATTTTTTCTTCCTTGTATGCTGCCTGGTTTCCTTTCTAGTCCATTTGTAGACACGTCTCTCTTAGGTAATTCCAGTGGTCCATGTCTAGCTGCATCCATGAATCATTAGTCGAGTATGTCAATTGTAAATGGAGCAAAGCTGCAGATGTTGTTTAGGCAGCAAGTGCTGCAGCAAGTTGTTTTTTTATTCCTTACGGGGAAGATTTCGACGATTTTGTCTGCCTTTGGCTTAGAGTGCAGTTACCAGGATGGTCAGAATGATGTTGGTCTTCAGTTTGTGGCCTGTTTTTTTGAAAAATGTTTTTTTTTTTTTTCAAGGTTAAGATTTTAGTAATGAAGAAAAAACTCAGAAAACAGAACAGAAAGCACTCCTAGGTACAACAGATTAGCACCTCCTATCTACAAAGGAGAAGTAGACGTTCTGAGCTCCTGCTTTGGCAAGGGCGTCAGCCCAATCGTTTACATCCCTATTGACTATGGAGGATACAACATTTGGTTTCTGGTTAAGTCCACTGGCTCCTCAATGCTCATTGCCAGCTTCTAGGGACACATTCCGGATGTCGTCCAAGCCACAGCATTGGCAGAATCTCCCTTGTATTTTAAAAATGTTGTGTCCGAGGACTTTAACGTCCCATAGCTGGTCTCTGGTTGGGGTGCAACTTAGGTGGGTTGGGTTGGTTTGAGGGTCAACCCAAGCCTGACCAACCTCACAAGGACCCAGCCTGCAACCAAACAAATTCCAACCCAAGGTTCCCAACATGAACCCAAGTGAAATTCCTCCATCGCCAATCCTAAACTGATCTACCCTACCCAACCCCACACAAATACATGTGATTCCTTACCTGAATTCTCAACCTGATCTCAAATCAGGTTGGAAATTTCCAACCATAACCCAACCCAAGGACCTCGACACATACTCAGCCCTAGTCTCTGGTCATGGTCCATACTGGATCGTGTCCCTCATTTTTGTTTCTAGTCCCATCTTTTTTAGCGCCAAAAAAGCTCATGAATGTCAAATATCAAAGGACTATTTTCATATCAGTTAGTCAGTTACCTATCTTATCTCAGCATATCGGTTCAATTTCTTGGTGATTTTCTATTATCTGTACGAGTCAATTAATTGAAATAAACTGCTATGCATTTAGTCTCAGTCTTTTGAAATGTTGTTTTGCAATTCAAACTGTAATCTTAACCTCAATATTATGTTGCAGGTATGTTCCTAATCCTGTGTTGGTCATTATTGACGTCCAACCTAAAGAACTGGGAATACCTTCCAAAGCTTACTATACTGTTGAAGAAGTCAAAGAGGTGAGGAAATCCAGTGTTCATATATAGATGTTGCATGTGCTTCTTTAGATTTTCTAAGGAACTTATCAAATATATTAATGGAAAAGTCTTCTTGTGTTGTATGCTTGTTGTGGTTTGAGAAGCAAACGTAGGTTTAAAGTGTCAAAGGTTGGCTATAAGATATTGATACTATGATATCTTGATATTATCAATAATATTGATACCATGCAATATCTCATATTGTGTGATAACTTGATTTTATTGATAATATCAATACTGTGCTATATCTCGTATCGTGCGATATCTTGAGATTGTCGATCTATAAATTACACCGTATATCTGTATTACTGACCCAGTGATACTGATATTATCAGTATATTATTGATATATTGCCAATATCAGGAACACTGTTTGGAATTGACAACTATTGATATTTCAAAACCATTACTGGATATGAGCCTTTATCAACTGCAAGTTTTTTTTCCCCTCCAAATATGTAATTTAGCTGTTCAAACAGTGCAAAGATCTAATAAGTACCTTTATTTTTCTTTCTTATAGACATTTGACAGGATGGCTATACTCATAACTAAACCCATGTAACATATGTCAACCCAATTCAACTTGGATAGATTCTTGTTGCATTAGTGTCTCTGTTTTGTTCCTCGTCTTGTTGATATATTGTTATGCACACTGGAATCTGACACACTAAGTTAAGTCTTTATAATTGGTAACAGAATGCTACTCAGAAAAGCCAGAAGGTGTTCGTCCATGTGCATTCAGAAATTGCCGCTCATGAAGTTGAGGAAATTGGTATGCTTACACTTTGCACGAGTGGACACTGCTAGACATTCTGTGCAACTTCCTACACATAATCCGCAGTCTGACGATAGTGTAAACTTATTCTGGTTTCGCTTTTGCTTGGATAATCTTATTCCGTTATAATGATATATAAGAGTGCTTGATATATTGCCACCCAAAGACCACTAATTTGCATTTTGGTTTAGGAGTGGAGCACTTGCTCAGAGATGTTAAGGATACAACAATTAACACCCTTGCTACAGAGGTGATGTTTCTTGACAGAGCTGGTTATGGTCTTCCCACTATTGTCAAGTTCATATCAAGCAAGAGGGAGGGAGGGATGTGTATGTGATGCTGACCATCAGATCGTTACCCGATGTTAGGCATATGGTCCAAAAATAGGCCCATCCATAATTTAGGTGGGCCACACGATCACGAATAGTGTACAGGGGGATGCCCACCCTCCAAACCGTTTCCCTTGGTGTTGTCAACCTGAATCACGAATGGACCTGATTTTTGGTCCCCAGACCTAACTTTGGGTGAGGCATATGATGATGGGAGTGGATATCAAATACATATCATGGTTGGCCCTGCAAAACGTCAATGGCGGGCGCCCCTCTCCCAATTGTTTCAAAAAAAGAAAAATAAAAAGAATCATGGATCAGCCTGATTTGCCCTGGGCCTAACATGTGATGATACATCCAATGGTCAGATCACGGTGGGGCTCACCAGAGCCAGCCCCCATTTGCTCACTTGAAGGGTCTCCTGTAGTCCTCTCTCTCCCTCCCTCCCTCCCTCCCCCTCTAAATAAATCATATATTTTGCCCTGTCCAGGTTATTGGCAAACTTTCAGCCTTGAAGGGGCTAGACGCCCGTCTCAGAGAGATACGTGGGTATCTAGACCTTGTAATTGATGGAAAGCTTCCATTAAATCATGAGATTCTGTACCATTTACAGGTACTGCAAATTTCTTAAGTCTATGTCAGAATTCCTTGAACTTAGGTACTTGAGTTGTGACTTTTTAGGCTGTGTTTGGACGTTTGAATTGAATTGTAATAAGTCAATTTTATAATGTGGAAATGGCCAAACTGAAACTAGCCCAACTACATTCATAGTGATGAGCTGGCCCTCAAAAGCGATTGTGATCATTTCAAGTCTGACATTGAGGCATTGTATTACAACAACATCACTTTGAATGAACCTGATTCCACCTCCATTTTGGTCCTTTCTTTTGTATTTAATTTAATGAACATGTATTTAATTTAATTCACCCATTATGGCCCGTATCATGACAGTAATGGCAGTAGCTATTACGGCCACCATTACCATTATGATTCCTACCTTCAATTGAAGTTATGGCACTCGATAGAGTGGAATGGAGGAAAGGGATTCATGTAGCCGACACCAATCAGTTGAGATAAGGCTTAGATGATGATGATAAAATTTCTGCTCATCAATTAAAGAAAAAGAAGCTGAAGAAAGTTTTCCTATACAGTACTGAATTGTTGAAAATTTATGTCAACTGGTTTAATGTTCCATGCATGTAGTTCTCACATTTTTCCTTTCCCTTTCTTGCTGCTTGTGTGTGAAGTATTCTGAAGCTACACCAACTGCACTGCAGTCGCTTGACTTATTTTCTTCGCTTGTTAGGCTGTGTTTCCCAGAATTGATTCTTATGAAATTCTTTCTTGCAGGACATGTTCAATCTACTTCCGAATCTCAATGTGGGTGAATTAATCAAGGCCTTTTCAGGTAAAGCTGTTGTATCTTTCTTGATGTATTTCATTGCATCTGTGATTCTGTTGGTAACCATTAAATGTAATCCATTGACCTATTGCAGTGAAAACCAATGATATGATGCTGGTCATTTACCTTTCTTCTCTCATTCGGAGCGTAATTGCACTCCACAACCTCATAAACAACAAGGTAATCTGCTCTTTCAAGAAATCATTGCCATGAACGTCATCAATTTACGGTGTATTGATTTAGTGAATATGGGATTCCAGTCTAGATACGATCAAAATGGGTAGTGCTATAAATTCATAAGAACTTTTCTTAGTGCAAAGACGCATGCAATAAAGTTTCTGTACATTTGCCTGCAGGGCACATAGGTACGGGATCCAATCCATCCATCAGGTTGGTTCCAATCTTTTACAGGTTTTCTCAAAAATAAATCTGGTCCACTCAAGCATGTGGGGGCCAATATTGGAAACTGGTGGATGGGAGAAAACTTCAGCCAAGCTTTTCGGAGCGTACATTTGTTTTGAAACTGTGGCCCACCTGATCAGTGGATTAACGTGATTAACGGACCAGTGGATCAATATAGTGCTGCCGTTCAGATGGATGGATTGGATGTTAGACCTATTGTGCCATGCTGTCACGTGCAGCATGTACATGAGCTTTAGTGCACACGCGTGTAGGCTTAGCAAAGCACAATCTATAGTTTGTTGAAGAGATCAGTCTCTCCACATTCCTCTTTTCAACCTCTGGCTGTTTCCACGTGAATAGCTACTTTCAAGAATAGCCATCTGAATTGGCCAAGGATGAGGTTCTTTCCCACATTGCTCTGGGGATTCTATTCCCTCCCTTGATTAATGCATCTCTATTAAAAGTGGAAGCCCCTCTGAATCGGCATGTGCACAAGGCCCAGGTCCGTCTGGTAGGCTTATCCATGGATATCCCATGGTCGGAAAGTCGGGCTGGTCAGGTCATCAGTAGGCCACACAAAAGAACTGGTGTGAGGTTAGCAAACATGCCACCACTTGATGGCTCCATCAGTTTGTTTCAGGCCATGGAAAAAGCCAAGTGGGGTCGAGTTGATTTATAGTCTGGATCTTGCACACGTGCCAGTGTTCCAGTTCATGGTCGAATGTGCATTTTATAAGTGTGCCATATCATGGTGAGGATAACCACTTCTGACCTCAGAAAGTTTGTTTTCAGATGTTGAACAAAGAACATGAGAAAGCTGAAGATGCAAAGCTGACAGCCATACCCGCTGAAGCTGGATGTTAGGTTTGGTCCCACCATGCACTGTATTTCAACCATCAGGGGTCGAGTTGGGGCACCTTTGCTAATGCAGATCTGTCTTCTCATCTGAGAGTTTTGTATGCTGTGGGGTTTATCAGTTTGTGATGAGATCCCATTTACTTTTGATATTGATCATCTTTCCTTCCTATGTAAAGAATAACTAACCCACATGGGCCCATCTGCAGTTGATTGTTTAATGTTTGATGATCATTTTTGGAAGATGGATGGCTGGTGTTGCATTTTGCAGTCCTTTATATGGTACAAGATACCTCTAGCCAATGATATGAAAAAACTTATAAATTACTTAGAAATTGCATACATGGCATACACATATTTCAAGTATCATGTACCAAAAACTGTGGTTATGTGATTATCTGATTACCATATTGGTGGACATTTATTTGACGGTTAAAAATGAAAAAATCCAACTGTCCTATTTCATTAAAGTGTGCAATCAGAGGTCCAAGATAGGACTATGACTGAGGGCCTGCTTGGATGCATCCTCAAAAGGGGTGTTTGACAGTGGTTTTTGCTAAACCCGGTTCTTGTGCATTTGGATGCACTTTGGCAAGCCTCATTTCACTACCTGCTTGGCAAACTAAAAAGCTGACCCTAAAAAAGAGTTTACTGAAAAGGCAGGCGTGAAAACCTCTTTTGGGGAAACAACCATTTTCTGAAGTACATGACTTTTTACCATTGTTTATGCTGAAATTTGATTGATCTTGCCTCACCTCCTGCTAGCCGGAATACCTATGGTTTAATGGAGAACAAGAGACGACACTGGGGGCATCGGTTAAGGCTGGGAACCCTCTGATGCCTAAGTCAAGATAGGTCCGCTTGAGAGGCCTGTATTAGAGTCAGACTCTATCTTCAAGAATATCCTCGAGTCTGGCCGCTCGGCTCATCTGTATCGTATATTTGTTTTACCCTCATTTTACCCATGACAACTATTATTTTTTAGGGCGTGTTTGGTTGTGCCAAATTCATTATATTTCATGATTAATCAGTCTAATTTGGTTCAAATTTTCATTATATTTCACGAAAATTTGGTGCAACCAAATGCAAATCCATTTCTGATAAGAAATGTAAGTTGACTTTGTAGCTGTGAGTTGGATGAACAGGACTTTGAGAGCAGTTATGGTTAGCTTGTAACATGGGATTTCTGTTTAAGTAACCCATAATCAATGCCCAAATAGGGAGGTGAGATCCACTACAAAGCTATGTAGGTTAAGCTTAACCTACAATGTGATGTGTGGGGTCCATCCTGATGTTTTCATGAAATCTAATCCATCCATCATGTTTGCACACTCATGTTCTCTAAGACAACCATGTATCATGCCAATCCAAAATACAAGTGGGCCACACCATAGGGAGCATTGGGGATGCAGATGTGCACTACTAGAAATGGTGTAGTGATTTTTAGAGGTTTTAAGCATGATTTTAAATGGCGTGGTGCACCTGTCTTACTTTTTTTTTTTAGACTTTTGTGTAATCGCCCATGTTTCTGTACACCACATTCTGAGTTCTTTATTAGCCACTCGGCTACTTTGATGTCGTTTATTAATTCTCTATCTGGACTTTTTTTAGTGAGCCAAAAGTCCACCTTTGGACCGTTAAAAGGAGAAACGAAAAACCAGTCCACATGCAACTCGCAAACGTCCTCTAATTGGATGGACAGGATTGCACAGTCAATGTTATTGATGGGCTGTGGCCACCCATACGGTTAAGCCCCATCTGAGCAGTTCGGATCCATGGACATTGCTGAGTCTGATACTTTTCAAAAAGAGAAATGATCAGTTACAGTGGTTACATGTGAATTTTCACGTACAACCATTTCTTCTCCACAAACCAAACGCATGCTAGAATATTCAATTGGTGAAAGAGGTGGACCATACCAAGATCAGAGACTGCAGATTCACTCATCGAATGAAACACTACACCAAAATTAACGGATAGCCTATAGTATGACTGATGTAGAGCGGGTCGTGGACAGTTTCATGGCCGAGATGGACCAGAAAAGGCCTGATCGGAGACGGAGATGATCCGGACCGTCAGAACTTAAAATGCACGTATCTCGCAAACTGGAATGAGCTATCGGATGTACTATATATGATTTTGGGGTAGGACAAGCTACTTTAACCACCCAACCATGCTATGCCATGTTGCCCATACTGAATTTGCGAAATACTTTCAAATCGACGGTCAAATTCCTATACGGGCTTTAGGAGTTGTGCCCAACACGAAAAGTTCTTAGAATAGTTAGGGAAACGTCAATGATTCAGCCAAATAGGATACTTACTATTTTTGGCCGAAAATCCTGCCCACTAGTAGAGACCACGACCATCTATAAATAGTAAGTTTATTATTTATAGTACGTCGCAATTTATAGGAGTTTTAGTTGTAATTTGATTCCAAAACTTCTCCCTAGGTTCGTAGCCTTATTTAAAAGAGTTGTAATCTCGTATTTCATAAATTTATTTTGAATATTTTATTATTATTTCTATTTTCTTTTCTTCTTGGATTGAAGGTTTCTCTATAAGGAATCCAGAGAAGTTCTTTGCATTCGGAACAGTTATCCCCCCGAGGAAGAAGGTGCTCAACCTCACGTCCTTCCCTGCATCAATGACTTAGTGTGCTAGTTTGATGGTGCTTGATATAGTGCTTCTCATCTTTTGCACGGATCAAATATTCTATGCTTGTGATACTGTGCCGGAAAGAATGGTTGTATGTGAAAGCCAGCAGCTGGATATAATCAATTTATCTTTTTAAAACATACCGAAATGTGGAATTTCTTTCTCATATTGTGTTTAGCGTGTTCGGACAGTAGACCAGATTACAATTCTATATAGAGAGGGAGATGAGACAGCATCATATCTAGTTATCTCCTGAGATCTGTTGAGATACATTTGCTTGAATATACATTAGATGGTGATTAATAGAATATGTGCAAGCTTTCCACAATGTAGTCTCTACATTAACATGATGTAAATCCCATATTGATAAATTGATAGAAATTAGGAAATTCAATTTCATAGAGCAAGTGGTTGAAGAGAGAAGGAAAATCAAGCAAATTTTAAGGAACAGAGGGAAATCTTCTCTAAAACCCACCCAAGGAGGAGAAGAGGGGGATTGGAGAAGCTTGCTCTCAAACCTCACTTTTCTTTGACACAATTTTTAGAACTTTAAAAATTAATTATAATTGAAGAGAGAAAGGATTAATACTACTTGTGAAAAAAATTTCTCATTAATCTTGACATTAGTGTTTTAATCTGAAGTAGGACGTTGATACATTCCTAGCATGGTTGGACCAAAAGAAGGTGAACCATAAATTGGCCATAACTTTTGATCCGGGTATCATTATGAGGCATGCAACCTATCAATATTTATTTTAAGGGTCATCCAGGGTGAACCGACACACATAATGGGTCGCGTCTGTTCGTTTCGTTAGATAATGCGTGCTTTCAGCTCAAAAATGAAATTTTAGAGAAGAATTGTTTTTTTTAGTACTTATGATTTTTGTAGTATTTCCTTATTTTTAGAGTTTTAGAATTTTCTTCTTTTTAATATATATATATATATATAGCTTGTAATCATTCTAGGACTCTTGTAGCAAAAGTCTATTTGAAATTTAGAAATCAGGCTTTAGAAGTGTTTTACTAAAATTAAGACTTTTATTAAAGTTAGAATTTTATTAGTTTTGGAAATTATGAATTTTGGTTTATTTTTTTCTTTATTAATAATGTAATTGAAACGCATACACATTAGACAATTATTAATTAATAAATTTTGAAATTTTTTTTATTTTTTTGTGGATTTAAAAAATACATTGTGGATTCTCATTATTTCCATCGTGTTGCCCACTTGTGATTTTTGGATCTGCTTATTTTTTAAATTGATGGACAAAGTAGATTTCACGTGAACATCACAGCACGCCCATTAACCTTCCATTGGCTAGGGGCATGGTCAATTCCTAGTCTAAAGGGGAGACAAACCATGATGTTCAGTTCGTAAGTGAAAAATTATAGTGAATAAAAAAAGTGGAGGAAAAAAAATAATCATATATATCTTTGTATAGGAATACAACGTATTTAAAGAAAATAAAATGGAATCAAATCCCTAATTGAGAGCAAATATGAAAATATAATAAGAAATAAGAATAAAAGAAAAAAAAAATACAATTAGACGTTATAATGTTGCCTAATACTCTCCTTCAAGTTGGTGTATGACGATAAGTAATGCCTAACTTGCCGATATAGAGATAAAAATGCTCCTGTCCAAATGGTTTGGAAAATATGCATGTGTAGAATATGCCAGAAAATATTTGTTTCCGATAGTATGGCAATCAATATCAATATGCTCGGTGCATTCATAGAAAATGAGATTATTGGCAATGTGAAGAGCGACTTGATTATCACAATGAAAACTTATGGGTTGAAAATGTTAAAACTTGAGATATTAAATGAGCCTTGAGCCAACTAAATTCAAATATAACATTGGTCATAGCACAATATTCAACCCCATTAGCTGATCATAAAGCAGTGAATTTTTTTTCCAATAAATTATAATATGGCAAGCATAGTGAAATATTTAATAGTCGAGCATAGTGTCTTGGCACACGAGGCCCTATCGAGGTCAAAATAGGCGGAGAGTAGAAGAGAGTTATCAAAAAAATAATAAATCATTTTTCCATAGAAGACTTTTTTTCCTACAGTTACACTCAGACCCACACACTCTCACCGGAGTAGGTTTTCACCACGATGGGTACTCGAACCCATGACCTTGTGTTAATAACTCTCAAATAGCTGCATCCTAGTGGGGTTGGTGAGGTGCATTGATGAATTCAGGGCAATTCACACAATAGGTGTGCCAAGGAATATCAAAACAAATGAATGGCAAGAAAAAAAAAAATCGTAACCATCTTTCTTGGTACGTGGCCCACCCGAAGATTGAAATTATCTCATCTTTTAGATAGAGAATCTAAGCATTATTTCTTACCTCATGGAAAGCTCAGATCTCATACATGCATTTCATATTCTGCACGTGTGCCAACATGAGGATGTATATAGTCTCTCTGTGCGTGAAATTTACAACAAGGTTGAAGGTATTGTCCAAATGTATCGCCCGAAATATACATGGTCTGACTCGCTCGATCCGGTCCGAGCAGCAGGCTCATCTGACTCAGTTTCAATAAATGATAAGTGGTTATATGAAAAAAGCCGATTTATATATATAGTTCTGGCGCAGCATGCCCAGCCCAACCACTTGAAAATTGGGGTCGAACCCCAATCCAACCTTATTTTAACAAACGTAATACGGTTTCAGATACTTTTGGCTCATCCCGTCTCCGTACACACCGTGTTTGAGTTCTTTATTAGCCATTTGCCGACTTTGATATGTTTTCTAATTCTCTGTCTAGACTTTCAGTAGTGACACAAAAAGCCCCTTTTGGACTATTAAAAGAAATAATGAGAAACTATTCCATATTGAACTGGCCAAAGTCCTTCAATTGGATGGCTAGGATTGTTCAATAACAGAGATTGTTAGGCTATGACCACCGTTGGTAACCCCAGCCTCAGATGAACAGCCATCTGATGGACCACTGCTTGATTTCGAGATACTTAGGTGGGGACAATCGGCACATGAAAAATATTCATACTCCCTTCATGCAGGGGTAAGCCATATGGGGTCCATGAGAAATCCACTCCACCCATTAGTTTTGCAAGCTCAAAACAGAAAAGGAATCAACATATAGGCAGATCCAAATCTCAGGTGGGCCACACCATAGAAAACAATGAGAATGAAAAATGACCACCAGTGAAACCTTCCCGGAGACCTGATCATGATGTTTATATGTCATCCAAGCCGTTCATGAGCTTATTCTCACCGAGATGACTTGAAAATGCAAATATTAGCCTGATCTAAAAAATTCCATTGTCATTGTTTCTAGTCATGTGGGCCACCTGAGTTTTGGATCTGCCTCATTTTTTATAATGATGGACGGAGTGGATTTCTCACGAATATCTTGGTGGACCTGTTGACATCTTGTTGGCTAGGATCAGAGTCAATTCACGGCCCAAAGGGAAGAAACCATGATGTTCAGTCGGTAAGAAAATCAGGCAGATCTAAGTTATTGGTTGTGCCATAACCGTACACTGAATCATACCATCAGCATACAAAGTGATCGTGATGATGAGGCCCATCCCATGAATAGATCAGATATTCTACACAAATGGTTGTAACAGCTACTTACACCTCAAGTAGCTTATCTTGGGTTTTGACTTATTGAGCAGATAAGCAAGTTTGGTAGAAGGCATACTTATCCACAAATATGTAGAAAATTACGTTTGGTTTTCAGCTAAAAAAATATATATGTTTAGTTTTCAACATCACATAAATACTTATCCAAAAGTATGCCTCAAGTTTGTTCTGATCACCCTTAACATCCACCATCCATCACGTAGGCCCACCTTTAATATCATCTGCCCATCATGTGAAGCCCACTTCTGATATGGACCATCCATCATATGAGCCCCACCTTTGATGTGGGTCGTCCATCAAGCAGGACCCACCTTGGATGTGAGCCATTTAAGGTAGGCACCTTTCACATGGACCATCCATTATGTGATGCCCACCTTGATGTAGGTCATCATCATGTGGGGTTCATCTTCATTGCCCACCCACAAGCATGTGGAGCCCACCTTTGATGTGGACCATCCATGCAAGGCTCGCCTTGGATGTGGGTCATTCATCATTAGGGGCCAACCTTTGATCTGGACTATCCATTCTGTGAGGCTCACCTTGATATGGGTCATCCATCATGTGACCCCCACCTTCAATGTTATTGTCCATCATGTGCCCCTCACGTGGAGCCCACCCTTAATATCAACCTTCCATCATGCCACACCTTCAATGTGGGTCCATCCATCATGCAAAGCGCGCTTTGGATGTGGGCCTCATTAGAGGCCTACCTTCAACATGGACAATCCATTATGTGGACTCACCTTGATGTAGGTCATCCAAAATGTTGGGTCCACCTTTGATGTAGACTGTCCATCATGTGGGCCCCACCTTTGATGTGGACCATCCATCCAGCAGGAGAAAGAAGTAGAAAGAACAAAAGTTAAAAAGAAAATAATAATAAGTAACAACCATGAGTAACCTGTGACTTTCACAACGTGCTTACCAAACCAACTAAAATTAAAAAAGTAACTTATTAACTAAACACAAGTTAAAAAGTTACCGTGTGGTATCCAAACGGGCCATACATGTGATGACTTCCCTGTGTTAGTAGGAATTTTTTATGAGATGATGGCTATGATTGTAAGGAGATAAAATGACCACCAAGCTGTTGGCAACAAAGTCCAACATTGGGCATCCAAGTTAGACTTCAATAGATTAGCGGTCTGGATTTCAACCCGATCTGTGGACCCCACTTGTCCAAACACCAGGCTCTGTCATACTCTTCATTTCACAAGCCAAGCACTTGCATCATACACACCTACTTTAGATGTTTCACCCCCATCATTCAATATCAATAACATGTGAACACTCATCTTCTTAGGCATGATTTTTGGCCCATTCTTCCTATAGCCATTGCTAGCCATAAAATGTTAGTAATTACTGAGGTAAGATGAACCTTCAGTCAGCTATGGGGCCTTGTTTTGTGGATCTTGGTGGCCCCATCTCGCACATTTTCAAGGCAACATCTCTCATCTTGATTGTTCCCCCAGCAATTTTGCAGGAAACAACACTCCAATCCAGACTCATGCATTCCACCTCCAACATTGTGATTTTTGCATTTGTCCATTTGCTTGGATGTCTTCACAAAGAAGTTGTTGGTCTACAATCTCCATCATTCGATGAGGCAGTCCTAAAAAATGTCATCAGTGGGCCTTTTGCCTCTTTTCTGTAAACATCTCCAACATAAGGATTCTATAACTGCAGACAGTAGACGCCTTGCAGCCACACACCATTACCAGCCACAGGGAGAAGTAGCTTGCTAATACCACATGTGGGTAATCCCACTCATGCTAGCACATGTGCTGATATGGCACACATGTGGAACATCCTAACCATTCATCAGGTGGGGCAAAATATGTATATGCCCTTTACCCAAAGGAAAAGGATTAGGTGTTAGTTACCCCTTGATGAATGTGTTGTATAACCACAACATCCATCCATTTTTCCAGCAGCTCATCTTAGGACTGGATCCATAAAATTTAAGCAGATTATAATCTCAGGTGGACCCCACTACTGAAAACAGTAGTGAATACACATGAGAAACTTGGTGGGCCACAAAAGTTTTGGATCAAGCTGATCTTTGTATTTTCCCTTCATCCAGTTCTGCTTGACCTTATCAACAGGTTGGATGGCAAACAAACATTACGGTGGGCCCTAGGTAGGTTTTAATGGTGGGTGTTCAATCACCACTGTTTCTTGTGGTGTGTTCCATCCGAGATTTGGATTTGCTTAATTTTTGGGACTACATCCTAAAATGGGCTGTAAAACCGGATGGACGGCATAGTTATACAGCATATCATCAAGGTGGGCCCCGCGGTAAGGGTAAGTAATACCTAATCCACTCCCCCAACCTAATCCTCCACTCTTTTTTATTTTTTAATTTTTTTTTCAATTTATAAAGAAAACAAACCTTTCATTCCCTCTACATCAAAGCTCGGTTGCTCCGATTACAGGTCCAAAAAAAGCATATCAGCATAGCAAGTAAAGGAGAAAAACCGGACCCATCTCCATCAACGGTCGGATTTTCACTACTAACAACCCAATAAACCAAAACTCAATTCAAATATCTGATAGGAAACCCAAAAAGAAAAGAAAAAAACTTACCTACTTCACTCCATCTGGCTGCTAGGGCACTCCCTAGCAAAATGCCCCTCCTCCCCGCATTTATAACACGATCTGCCACCGCCACCGCCTCCGCCGCCGCCGCCATACCTCCCGCCACCGCCGCCGCCACCGCCACTCCTCCCATTGCCACCGCTGCCCTGATAACAGTCCCTCGCCATGTGGCCCTGCTCCCCACAATTATAACAAGATCCGCCGCCGCCTCCGCCGCCGTAGCCACCACCGTAGCTGCTACCGCCGCCTCCGCCACCGTAGCCACCACCGTAGCCGCCACCGCCGCCGCCGTAACTCCCACCACGTCCGCCCCTCCCGCCTCCTCTTCCACCACCGCCGTTGAAGCCATAGCCGCCTCCACCACCGAACCCGTACCCCCGGCCCCCATCGCCGCCGCCGCCTCCACCCCTCCCGTCTCCTTGCACGGAGGATCCGTTAGGCCCACTCACATCGACGGCCTTGGTCCGTCCATCATCGCCTTGCTCGATCTCGAACTCGACCGCTTCCCCCTCAGCGAGGCTGCGGTAGCCGTCAGATTTGATGGACGACTGGTGGACGAACAGATCTTCCCCACCGTCGTCTGGCGTTATGAAGCCGAAGCCCTTCTGGCCGTTAAACCACTTCACAACGCCGCTCGCTCTGCTACCTTGCGCCATGGGGGAAACGTAACCCTAGGAACCCAAAAAGGAGAAAGAAAACCCTAATTCCCCCCTTGCCGAGTGCTCCGCTTATGTAGTGGGCTACGTTTACTAAAAACAGCTTATTTGATTAATGAACTGTGGCCCACCACATGCTGCGGACTGATCTGATTCCTTGGGCTAGGGTAATGAACCGTGGCCCACCATATGCACCGTACTGATCTGATTTCTTCAGCTGGGGAATCACCCTGGTGGGTCCCACTCGATAGAACGGATGGATGTTTGACACGTGTGCCTCATGTGAGATTAGCAATTGGACTGACCGGTGCACCTGTAGGCATAAACGCGGATTACGTCCAGGGCTCTGTGGGGTCCACCGTGATTTAATTGTTTTATCCACGCCGTTCATCGCTTTTATAAGATTATTTTAAGGTATGGTACTAAAAATAAAAGAGGTTCACATTTCCAGTGGACCACACCAAAGGAAGCTGCATTGATAATAACACTCACCGTTGAAACCTTTCTAAGGGCCACCGTGATGTTTTTTTATCATCCTACCTATTCATAAGGTCACTCAGACATGGATGAAGTGAAAACACAAATATCAGCTTGATACAAAACTTCTCCAGCTCCCAAGAAATTTTTAATGGTGAACGTTCAATCCCCACCTTGTGGCCCACTTAATCTCTGGACCTGCTTCGTTTTTTTTCCATACCTTAAAATGATCTGAGAAAGATGATGAACGACGTGGATAAAACACTTACATCACGGTGGGCCTACAGAGACCTGCCCGGACGGATTACCATCCAGGCAATCCGTCCGGGCAGGGGTAGGACACAATCCGCGTCCCCAAAATCTGACCTTAATAGACCAGGATTGCTTGGTGAGTCACCGGATATACCCGCACCGTCTATCCAATTTTTCTGCTAATTTTATTGGTTGATCCCAAAATTTAAGTAAATATAAAGCTCAAATGGACCATGCCATAGCGAACAATATGGAATAATGATTTCCACCGTTGAAACCTTCCCATTTATTTGTCATCCAACCTGTTCATAAGATCACAAAGATATGGATGAAGAGAAATCACAAACATCAGCTTGACCCAAAACTTCTGTGGCCTCCAAAAAATTTTCAATGGTAAGGTTCAATCACACTATTTCTTGTGGTGTGGTCCCCTTGAGCTTTTGATATGCTTCTATTTTGTAATCAAGTTATAAAATTATCTCCTAACATAGATGAACGGAGTGGATAAAATAATAAATAATGGTGGACCCCCACAGTGTTTTCTGAGTACGCTAAAGGTACTGAGTACTCAGTACGCAATCCCTTGGGTCTTACTCTTACCCGGGTGATAGACTCTCAGGAGATTCAACACCGGGTCAAGGGTTCGAGTACCCACCAGTGGTGAAATCCCACGGCGTGCGTGTGCGTGTGTGGATAAATAAATTTAAAAAAATTTTAAACAAAAAAAAAAAAAAAAAGGACGTGTGTGGGTAGGTGGGATGCGTGTGCGTGTGTGGATAAATAAATTTTTTTTTTTTTTTTTTTAAAGTAGGCAATCCGCTTCCTAGCCACCCAAGCAAACCTAGCAAATATGTGAGAAATCTGAACCGTGTCTGAGGTGTGACCCTCCATGTTGATCAAGTGTCCAAAATGAAGATAGAGAATACAGGGAAAGGATGGTCGGTCCAAAACAAATTTCAAGCTCTTTTAGTTGATGTCCCCATGCAATTCCGGACCACTTGATAGCTTTTTCTTTATTTCTTTCTCTCTTTTTCTTTTTCTTTTTTAGAATGGTGGGAGCAGACCACTATAATTTTATTTATTAGCCTACTCTACTGGAATTCTGTGGGCTCCCCGAAAAGGATGGGCGACGCCCACGGGCTCAATCCAAAAAAAAAAAAAACCATTAAGCCAGATAAATATAACAAACCATATAAAAAACTAAATGATTTGAATTAGATAATAACTTTGAAGCCTTGAAGATATTCAGAATCACCTTTTTGGTATTGTTTGGTAAACTTAAAAAAATGTTGTAAAATTAATTTAAGTGTTGAAAACTAACAAGTGTTGGATTTTAATATTAAAAGTATTGAAATTTTTATTTGATAATTTATCTTTTAAAAGTCATAATATATATAAATAAGCACTTTGTTTTTGTCACAAAAAACTTATTGGGTAAATAAACATAAAATGCAAATATATGAAAATTGGTAATATGCTATATTTGCCCATATTACCTCAATTTCTATTGTTTGTATAGTATGAGATGAAACTCGTTGTTGTCATGTTATTTACTTTGGCATACCTATGCTCAATATAATAAAAATTTAATACTTTTATTTTATGCATTTCAGCTAAAGCACATTAATCAATTTATAAGTTTTAGTCATTAATATTTTAAGAAGTTCAATGGTGAATTGTGAGTAATTAGAGATTGAAGATCAATTAGATGCACGTGTAAGATCTGCGTCAAATATGTCATGAATAGCTCAACTGTTTAGTAAGTACGCCATGCCAACCAACCAAGACTTTTTTTTATTATTATTTGGGTTAGCCTGTTAGTACAAGCCCATGACAGTACACACATTCCATGTTAACCACCCCCCTTAGGCATCGATACCAAGATCTTAAGTGTTGAAACTAGGTGTCTCCACTCCGTCTGCCAATTGAGCTATGGATTTGGGTGTGCCAATCAAGACTATTTAGGTATTAAACTTGGATATGGGTTAATTGTGATAGGTTATCCTTTTATTTTGTCATGCAGCAGGCCTAGACATTCATGGCCTACATCTCCTTTATCGAGCCACCATATAATCATTTTGAACCATCATATGTTCGATGGGTATTCATTGGGCTAGAGAATGATTTTCAGCCTAATTTGTGAATTGAATCAAATTTATCAAAAACAAGATCAAATGGTCACAGTCTCGTCTTGCTAGATCTAGCTTAGCATGGTCATATCCAATCAGACCATCTCGAAGAACACATCTGGTATCCCACCTAGACCAGATTTTGTATAAATCCAATCTCGAATAACACATCTAGAATCCCACTTAGATCAAATTTTGTATAAATGCAATCAACAAATAAGGAGATATCGTCCATTGAAAATACTAGTCATCTTGAACATCCATTTCTGTCAAGATCGATGCTCTGATACGAATGATCGACCCCTTGATCATTTCATAAAACTTGATGCAACGAATCTCCCAAAGGAGACAAAAAAAATGCCCAAAATGAGGCAAACAACAAATTTCACATATTTTTCATTTTTGGTTAGCGTGTATGATGATACATAATTTTATACTATCTAAAATCTCAACACTCAAATCTTCATTTGGGATGCACAACAACTAGTTTTGAAGGTATACATGAGTATTGCAAGATGTATTGTCCACATCTTAGAAGGAGATTAAAAAGACCTAAAAAACTCAGCTATAAAGTCAAATCATTATTACCACACATGCGGGCCGAAGCGCAACGATATACAAATTTCAACGTACAATATCTCAGTGCTTCAATCATACAAATTTCAACGTACAATATCTCAATGCTTCGATCTCCATCCGGAATATACTACTACTTGTATAAAAGCTATCAATAAGTTACTTTATGTAAGCTATCGTAAGTGTTTAGATCGTAAGTTACTTTACATAAACTACTTATGCCTCAAGTAGCTTATTTTGGTTCTTACTTATTCAATCATAAAAGCATGTTTGGTAAACAACATACTTATCAATTAAAAGTAGAAAAAGTATGTTTGGTTTCCAGTTAAAAAGTAGAAAAATATGTTTGGTTTTGAACATCACACAGGTACTTATCTCTCAAGTTTGTTTGGTCCAACCTTAACATCCACCATCCATCATGTGGGGCCTAGCTTTAATATCCTTCACCCATCTTGTAGGTCCCACCTTTAATGTGGACCATCCATCATGTGTGCCCTACCTTTGACATGCGGCATCCATCATACAAGGCCCATCTTGCATCTGGGCAATTCATCATCATCACCTTTCACATAGACCATCCATTATGTGGATTCTACCTTGATATCGGTCAGCTATTATGTGGGGGTCATCTTCATTGTCCACTAGCTAGCAATTATGCAGAGCCCACCTTTGACATGGACCCCCTATCATGTGGGCCCCACCTACAATGTGGCTCAGCCATCATGCGGAGCTTGCCTGGGGCTCGCCTTGGATATGGGTCATTCATCATTAAGGGTCAACCTTTAATATAGATTGTTCATTGTGGGGTCCACATTGATGTGGGTCATCCATAATGTGGGGCCCATTTTCATTGTCTACCAACAATCGTGTAGAGCCCACCTTTGATTTGGATTGTCCATCATGTGGGCCCCACCTTCAATGTGGGCCGTCCATCTTGTGGGGCCTCTTTTGAAATGAACCCTCCATCACACAAAGGGGGAGAGAGAGAGAGAGAGAGAAGCAAAAAAAAGTCAAAAGTTAAAAGGCCAAAAAAGGAGGGAAAAAAAAAAAACTTAAGGTCATAAGTAACTTTATCACATAAGTTACTTTTACAATTGTGATTATCAAACTAAGGGTTCGTTGGGCATCTCTACAGGGTGTTTGTCATCTCTACTAATAAGAGCTTGTTTGCTTATTTTTAAAAACTAAGCTCTTATTGTGAAAATAAATTGTTTGGTAAAGCTATAATTTTAGAGTTTTTTTTTTTTAGATACTAAAAAAAAAAAAACTTTCAACAAAAGTGATGGGGAGGTCACTTTAGCTTATTTGACATAAGTGGGTAAACATTTTCAATTAATTTTTGGACAAGTTTGTCTTTATACTCTTTAAGTAAATTCCACTTTGCCGTCATCTCTTCTTTTTGCAATCTCCCTAGGGGGAACCCATGTGATGAGCAATACACATTAAGGTGGGCCCACACAATACACCATCACATCAAAGGTGGACCCCCACATGATGTATGCCCCACATCAAAGTGTGGCCCTACATGATGGATGACCCGCATCAAAGGTGGAACCCACATGATGGATGGTGAACATTAAAGGTTGTACCACATGATGGAAGGTTGACATCAAAGGTAGGCTCACATGATGCATGACCCATATTGAAGGTTGGTCCTACATGATGGACGGTCCACATCAAAGGTGAGACCCACATGATAGATGGTGAACATCAAAGGTGGGTCGCACATCAAAATGTGGCCCCACATGATGGACTATCTACATCAAGCGGGCCTCACATGATGGACGCATGATGGACAGTCCATAGAAAAGGTGGGACCCACATGATAGATGGTAGACATCAATGATGGGCCCACATGATGAACGACCCATATTGAAGGTATTTACATGATGAATGGTCCACATCAAGGTGGGCCCTACGTGATGGATGACCCACATCACGGTGTGGCCAAGCATGACGGACCATCCAGGTTAAGGGGGTCCTACTTGATGGATGGTCCACATCAATGGTGTGACCCACATGATGGATTATGGACATCAAAGGGGGGCCCACATGATGGATGGTTGACATCAAAGATGGGCCCACATGACGAACGACTCATATTAAAGGTGTGGCCCCACATAATGAATGGCCCACATAATGGATGGAGTGGGCCTCACATGATGGATGGCCCACATCAAAGTGCGGTTCATCGTGATGGATAGTCCACATCATGTGCGCCCCACTTAATGGATGGTCCACACCTAAGGTCTCGCATGATGAACGACTCATATTCAAAGTGACCCCAACATGATGGATGATCCACATAGAAGGTGCACCCTACATGATGGATGGTGGACATCAAAAGTGGGCCCCATATGATGGATAATCTGCTTTGAAGGTGGCACTCATATGATGGACACATGAAATGTGGATTCCAAGTTATGGGTAGTGGAAATTAAGGGGCCCCACGTAAAGAGCTATTAGCATTGTTGGTGGGCCTCACATATGGATGACCTACATCGAGGTGGGCCCCACATGATGGATGGTCCATGTCAAAGGCAAATCCCTAATGATGAATGGTCCACATTGAAGATATTTTTCGCATGATGGACGACCTACTTTGAAGGTTTGGCTCATACGATGGACAATCTACATCAAAGGTGGGCTCTATATAATGGAGGATCCACATCCAATGTCTGACATAATGGATGGCCCGAATATTTTATAACATGAAGATTGTAGTCATTCATTCTTTTGCCTTTTGGGGCACGATCAATCTATGATGAGATCCACTAAAACAACTATCCAGATTACTCTTATAATGGAGTTTTTGTAATATTGAAAAATGATATCAACTACTCTTAGAAAAAACTTTTATTTGAATGTTTTTATCAAACATGCTTGTATCATATATGAGCTTTATGTATTAAGAAAACAGAGAAACCAACTTCACTTGCTTTTTAGAAAGAAAAAAAAAAATGATAAAAAGGAGATGCCATATATTTTAACCATTGATTCATAAGGGGCTTATGGAGAATGAAATGCCATACATTTTCATAAAAATATGTTTGTAAAAGACGCATCCGAAATTGTTCAGAACGGTTAAGTTATTTAAGAAAAGACACTACTTAAGTTAAAAAGACAGAAGTAATTATTTCTTATAACAGTTGGATCCTGACAATTGAACCATCACAATGGTTAAAATCTATCTACTGACTCGGTGCATCGATCGAAATCCATTGACCGTTCTGTGCAACGAAAACATTCAACTGACTAAAACATAGTCACAACAGAGATCCGTTAACTAATTAGCAACAAGATTGTTTCTGTCGGCTGATCTGCGAAACAGTTATATTTGTCGGTCGGTCAATACAACGGTTAGAATCCATTGTCCGTTTGGTGCAATGATAATTTTTTGTCGACTAATTGGCATAACAATCAAAATCCACTGACTGATCAGCCGAACAACTATATCTATTGATCGATAGGTAAAACGCCTGCTCTCTTCTGAGCGTTCTTGTGATAGCATACTCATTATGGTCTATTCCGCAACAACTTAGTCTAGTCGCAGCAGATCACATATGAATGTCACGATACGCATGTGCGAAGTGCAAAGCGAAAAGTGTGCCACTATAACCACACTGCCTCACAACCCATGCCGTACATGCGCGTGCTCTAGTACCAATGCAAGTTCAAGTGCACGTGCGTGTATTCTACTGCTTCGCACTAAAACACACAAACCAACATTCTTCTCTCTTCATTCTCTAAGTAAAAATACTAAATAACTCATAACTTATAAACCCCTATAGCTCTCTCTCTCCCTCTCAGAAATGTGGGACTAAACATTTAAAAAATACTTTTTAAACAAGTTTTGAAGGAAAATGAAATTCAATTCTCTTTTGAATTTTAGTAAAAAGGTTAAGTGTGAAAATCTATCATTTTTATTATTCTATTTAACCAATTCAACCAAAATAAAATTTCAATAGTGCATACTTCTCTAACTTATCCTTTTAAAGTTTATCTACATCACATATGACATGGTTGTCACATGGCACCTTTTAAACAGTTCAATTTAACTATGATTGGTCGGTGTAAACGCTATGTATAAATTTTATGCAATTTTAAATGGTAAATATCTAACCATTAATGTTCCCTGTTTTCAACTGTTGATTTGTTGTCCACTAATAATACGGTTAGAAAAGTTTAATAAAAAATTATTTTGTCTAAGTTTGATAAATCACCATGCCACTTGTACCACGGAGAGATGATCTACAATCTTTCAGTTCTCCAACATTTTTCTCGTAGACATTAACCACCCTAGTTTCCAACCATCCATTCTTTTCTTATCATTGTCATGACTTGCAAACTTTTTTAGGCCATTTGTCAGTTTCAAGCTTACGAGACATGTGGGTTGGTCCCACTTTTATATAAAGCGTGATTGTCGATGGGCCTACAAATGTATCATATGATTTTATTAAGAACTTAACTAATTGTGGGGAAAATCGAACTAGTATGTCGTACGAAAGATATAGTGACTCTTTCGACAGAGAAATGACCCCTGAGTAGAGCTGGGCATCAGACCGAGTCGGAGCGGATTCAGTCAAACCTGATCAGCTCCAAAATCTACGCGGCCAGATCCGAATCCGATCCGATCCGGCGCCGAGTATAGGCCATCGGAGTCGAACCGATCAGATGCACGGTTGGTCTGACCCAAACTGCCAAACCGAGTCGATCCTGATCAGATTTCTTAACGGTGAAAATCATTATCCTCGTTGCCTTTTTCAGTGTGGTTCATTTGAGCTTTAAATATGATTCACTTTTTTTACCAAATGCTCTAAAATGATTATGAAAAAAATAGATAAACGGTATGGATATAATAAATACATCATTGTGGGGCCCATCTTAAACTCATTTGAGCCGTTCGTACAACTCGTAGCTCGAGGGTGAGGCTTTTAAAAGCTACAGCTGTAAAACAGCTATGATTGTGAACGGCATCAGTGGCGAGCATGTTTTAAGGTGGGTTTGATCACGATGCATGTGTTATATCATGGTGCATGTGTTATATCAAATCGTCCATCCATTTGGCGAGCATGTTTTAAGGCTTGGGACGAAAAATAAGATAGATCTAACTATTAAGTGGGCCACACTGAAAAAAGTAGTGAAGAATGAACGTTTATCATTGAAACCCTTTTTGGGGTCACGGTCTGACGGAAGTTCTAGATGATTTCAAATTTATTTTTCCTTTTAATCGAGGTCTTTGTGATCTCATGAACAAATTAGATGGAAAATAAACATTATGGTGGGCCCTACAAATTGTTTAGAGGTGAAAATCATTCTCAGTTGTTATTTGTGGTGTGGTCCAGGTGATCTTTGGATATGATCCATTTTTTTGGATAATGCTGTAAATTTATATGTAAATATGTATGAATGGTGTAGATATAATAAATACATCACTATGTGCCATATAACTTTGATCTCCTATGAACCGTTCGTGCAACTCGCAGCTCGAGGAGCATCCTCTTGGCACGACACGTACCTATGCTAGTGCGTAAGCCAACTACATAGCTACTGTGTGTGTGGTACACCGGCAAATTCTTTTACTAATGTACACAGTAACTCTGTTGGGGCCCACCTTGAATGGATTTGATTTATCCACGCTGTCCATTCGTTTTTGTAGATCATTTTAATGGTTGAACCTAAAATTGATGTGAATGGATCAGTTTTCGGGTTGGGTCGGGTCGGGTCGGGTCGAATTAGGGTCAATCCGAACTCGACCCGAGAAGTTTCGAATCTAGATGGGGCTACCCGATCCGCACCAATCCAGACCGTCGGTTCGGTTCTAATCGGGTCGGATCCACTGGATCGGGTCTATTTTGCCCAGCTCTACCCGTGAGCTAACCCTGAGCTAAGCTGCTTAAGGGCAGAGCTCATTGAGGGGAATCATCTCCCAAGCTGAGCAGACTGACTCCGACCAGAGGAGGGATGGAAAACTCGAAAAGAATCCTGCCTCGAACTAAGAAAGGACAGATTTGGCACAATTCTATCCAAAGATCACGTCGACCGAGGTGGGCTCAATGATACTTTCAGAAGTAGATTCTCATCAAAATAAAGATCCTCCAGCGGATCTAGTAGATCCCACCAGGATATACAAGTCTTGAAGTCGCCTAAACACTCATAAGTACACTTATTGCAATTAGATTGGGGAAATAACAAAAAACCCTAGCTCAAGTCCTACTACTTTCAGTTTACTCACCTGACTTAGGCATTCAAGGGTCCTCGAGAGCAATCATGACCCCCACTGTCATTTACATATTGTTTTTGAAGGTATACGTGCATCTACAAACAACTACTCCTACTCGTCTAGATTCAACAATAACATAACTAATACATCAAAAACCTTGAGACTGATGAAACACTCTTTTAAATCATTAGGATTCTATCATTCCATCACACCCTATAGCCAAACATCCACAATGGTTCATACCAGCACTTACTGGGGACTCTTTGTCTCCGTAGTCCTTCTTACTGGCCTTTTTCTACTTAAAAGAGGGGCATGATAGTTATACTTTGATCATTCATACCAACATAAGGGGATGATGTTGGGTCCAATACTAGTTGTTAAGAATTTAACTAATACGCCACAAGTATAGGAACTGATGGAGCATGTCAAGCTAGGCTTTTTTAGACGGTTAACACTCTAGCTATTTTAAACTTAGGGGTTATTTGGGTCCATGGATTTGAGGGGATTTCAAATCCCTTAAAATATATATATATATATATATATATATATATATATATATATAAACTGGGGGTTTTCAATCCTATCAAGGGTTTGAAATCCACATCTAAAATCCTTTCAAGAGTTGCATGTATAATATGTGTGTCACTAGGCTACTAATTTATTAGACACATGGGCCACTGATGATATCTTTAAATAATCAGATCATCAATTGCATCACTATAATTATTTTAATAGATAATCTACAATGTCCAAACATTGTTCATATAAATCAACGGTTAAAAATTATTGGTTAGTCACTTGGATGTGATCATGTGCTTGTGGTCCATTCGAGACTTGGAATTTCATCACTTTCGGGTAAGGTAAATATTTCAACTGGCATAGTACAACCATGCATAAATACATTTGGATTACGGAATTTTGAATTCAGGGAGCGTGGATTTGAAACCTCTTGGATTTGGAACCCCCTGAATTTAAAATCCTCTTATTGTGTTTGGCACCCTAGATTGAGAATCAACTTTAATCCAAAAGTAGCTATTCATAGTATATCTTCAAGGGTTTGAATTTAATTACTAAATCAACTTTAATATCTCTAATTAGTGAACTTATGTAATTTTTGACACAATGGTTATAATAAGCTCGCTAAAATATATACTTTGCCAAAAAACGATGAAATTCCAAGTCTCAGATGGGCCACAAGCACAAGATCACGTTCGAGTGACTAAACAACGATTTTTAACTGTTGATTTACATGGACAATGTTTGGACCGTGCTGATCATCATATTAAAGTAATTATAGTAATGCAATTGATAATCTAATTATTTAAGGATATCATTAGTAGGTCATGTGTCCAATAAATTAATAGTCTAGTGATACACATGTTACACATGCAACTATGGGAATGATTTTAGATGTAATCCAAGGTCTCACCTTGGATTTCAAACCCTCTGATTGAGCGGATTTGAAACCCCCCGTTACTTTATGGTGCCAATTTTAAATCCCCCCAAATCCATGGTGCCAAATGACCCCTTAAATTGAAGCCTGATTGATTTTCAATTTTTTATTAAATACAAAGTAAATGAGTCATCATTATTAATTTATGGTGTTTGTTTAAATAAAACAATGACTCATAAACCAAGAGTAAAATATAATTATAAAAGTAGCAGCTAAAATAAATGGTAATTATTATGTATAAAACTATTATTTTTAACGTAGATAAATCTAACCTACTAGCAAAATCATTGCAGTTAAATGTAAGTCATATTATAGCATAATTACAAAAATACTTAATCATTACCCATTTACTGTCATTTACCTTTGCAATTGGAAAACCAAACAAGCTTGAAAGTGTGAAATTAGGTAAAGTGCAGACTGGGTCCTTACTCCTGCTCTGGTGGTACTCTCAAGAGTTTCAACACCTGGTTAGGGGTTCAAGTACGCATAGGTGGTGAAATCCCACTACGGCATGAGTGTGTGGGGGTGTGTGTGTGTATAAAAATAAAAAATAAAAAATAAAAAAAATAAAAAAAGGTAAAGTGCAGACTCTTAAGAGTTTCAACACCCGGGTCAAGGGTTTGAGCATCCATAGGTGGTGAAATCCCACTATGGTGCGAGTGTGTGTGCATGTGTTGAAAAAAAAAACACCAAGGTGGGCCCTGCATGCAATTTGTTGCAGATGAGTCTCATCTACAACACGTCAACACTACGGTTGTAGGGGAACCGTCCTATACGATACGACAACACGAAAAAATGGAGGGACCCGGCGTGTTTGGTGAGTGGAATTGAATGGTATTGAATTGTATTATATGATATTAACATCTTTATTGTACAATGATTAAATGTATGGAAATACCATGGTATTGTAGCCACCAATCCCATCCAATTAATTTTTTTTTTGGCCAGGAAAACACTAAATTAAGCACAAATCATGTTTGGTGGACCATAGAATTGTAATCAACGAACCAAATTCACGATGGATGTTGTTCACTTGAACACATATATAACCAGAATGTCACTCATAAATGATATATATATATATATATATATATATATATATATATATATATATATATATATATATGAACAGCGTGGATAAACACATGCATCAATGTGGGACCTACATGTGTTGTGGATTTCAAAATCCACGGAATTCATGCATGAGATCAAATGCAATTCCATGGGACTAAATGCAATTCCATTCCATCTAATCCTAACCAATCCCATCCTCTCCAAATGGTCGATGGAATTGCACGGACTAAATGCAATTCTATCTCACCTAATCCACTCTATTAATTATCTCTCACCATAGACTTGAGGGGATTTTGAGGGGGTTTCAAATCCAATAGTTGTTTAGCCGCATAAAGTAACCGGGGGTTTCAAATTCCCCCTCTTTGAAGGGGTTTGTAATCCATGTGAGAGCTTGGATTACACTTACAATCATTTCAATAGTTGCAGGTGTAACATGTGTGTCACTATACAATATCATTCTATTGGACACATGGCCCACTAATGATGATCAGCACTATCCAAACATTGTCCATATAAATCAACGATTAAAAATTGTTGGTTAGTCACTCTAACATAATCTTGTGTTGTGACTTATTTGAGACTTAAATTTCATCATTTTCGGGCAAAGCATGTATTACAGAGGGCTTATCATAGCCATTGTGTTAAAAATTACATATCTCACTAATTAGAAATGTTAAAGTTGATTTCGTAATTAAATTCAAACCCCTATTAATATACTATACATAGGTACTTTTTAATTAAAAGGTGCCAAACACAGGGGAAGGATTTCAAATAAGAGGTTTCCAATCTTGGGGGTTCGGTACCCAGGAGTTCCAAATCCACGCTCCCAAACAGGCCCTAAGCCTTTGAAACGCTGTAGTAGGAAGCGCGTGCAGCATCCGAACTCTGCACCTGCCGACTATGGCGTGTGTTTGACATTCACTCCATCCATCCGTCGAGGGACGCAGATTACGTCCTACCCCCGCCCGTCTACAGCTGGGAATAGGCAGGAGCTTCGAGTGGCTACCGTGATGTATGGGTCTTATCCACGCCATCCATTCATTTTTTTCATATAATTTTAAGACATACAGCGAAAACTGAGGTAGATCTAAAGCTCAAGCGGACCACACCACACAAAGCAGCAGTGATAATGACTCTCACCGTTGAAACTTTTCTACGACTCACTATGATGTTTATTTGCCATCCAACCTAATCTTAAAGTTACATGGACGAGAGAAAACAAATAGAAGCTCCATCCAAAACTTCGGTGGCCCCATGAAGTTTTCAAATGTAAGAGTTTAAACCCCGTTGTGGAGTCAATATCCGTCTTGGATATGCCTCAAATGGATAGACGGTGTATATAAGACCCGTACATCAGGGTGGCCACTCAGCTGGAGACGGGCGGGGTTAGGACGCAATCCGCGTCCTCCGTTGAGACGCAGGTGACCTGCCCCAGGGAACCATGTAAAATCACCCTCCCAACCTCTAAATCGACACTGTGTGGCCCATCTGAATTACAGATCACGCTATCACTTCGGAAGGATCTTCATCCTAGTGGGGTCCACATTATGAACGGGATGGATGTCATATGAACGATTAGATGCCCCCAGGAAGGTTTATGTGGTGGGTATCTACATCCCCACTGTTTCCAGTGACGTGGCCCACCTGAATTTTGGATCTACTTAAGTTTTCGGATCATTTACTAACCGAGGTTTTGATACTGATGAACGGCGTGGATTTTACACACACACACCCTAGTCTACCCACTAAGTTCGTGTGGACTGGACTGCCTCTCTCTCTCTTTCTCATCCATCCATTTCGTCCAACATGGATAAGACTCGATCCAAAATTCACAGTGTTCCTCTAAGCCTTTTGATCTGTAGACCTCATGGTGGGGTCCACTAGTGGCTCGATGGTAGGTAGTCATTGCTTAAAACGGATATCTCCGGTCGACTCCAGCTCACTTATCAAAATAAAAGTTGCGATAATCTACGAAAAAAAGTTAAAGGTCATACAAAGGCACCTTTCGTACCTTACAGTATATTCACCGGCCGCACTGCTGGGACCCGGATTGCGTCCTACCCTAATCCGTCCGGGCGGGGCCCTGTGGGGCCCACAGTGATGTAAGTGTTTTATCCACGCCGTTAATCGTTTTTCTCAGATCATTTTAAGATGTGATTTAAAATACTAGGCAGATAGAAGTCTTAAGTGGACCACAAAGTGGGGATTGAACTTCCACTATTAAAAAGTTCTTGGGAGCTGGAGAAGTTTCGGATCAAGCTTATATTTGTGTTTTCACTTCATCCACGTCTACGTCTACGTGACCTTATTAATAGGTTGGATGGTAAAAAAATATCACAGTGGCCCTTATAAAGGTTTCAACGGTGGGTGTCATTATCACTGCAGCTTCCTTTGGTGTGGTCCACTGGAGCTGTGGACCTGCCTCTTTCTTTTTGTCATATGGTCTAATAAAAACGATTAACAGCGTGGATAAAATACTTACATTCCTTTGGGCCCCAAGGAGCCCTGCCCGGATGGATTACGGTCCTGGCGGGGGTAGGACGCAATCCGCTTCCACTCTGCTGACGTCCTACCTCGTGGGTGGGCCACATTCCTAAAACCACGTCAATACGACGATGGCTGTTATCAAATTCTATAGAAAATTTCTATGGGCTGTCACTAACAGTAAAAGATCGTGCAATCGAGTGGCTAGGATCATCTGTTCGGTGAGATTTTTAGGCTTTTAGTCAATCAAATGGAAATGGATCGGCTGCTCACCCTGCAAGTAGCCAATGGGTAGCGGTCGGTGCTCTTTGGGCGACAACATGATGTCTTTGTTTCATCCATGCCGTTCACCCATTCTTCCAGGTCATTATATGTTATGAGCCCAAAATTGAGGTTGATCCAAAACTCAAGTGGACCGCACAATGTTGATTGAAAGTTCACAATTAAAAACTTCTTGGGGCTATAAAAGTTTTGGATCAAGCTGATATATATTTTTTCCCTTCATTCAAGTCTCTATGACCTAATCAACAGGTTAGATTTCAAATAACCATTAAAGTGGGGCTTAGGAGGTTTTTAATGGTGGACATTCAATCACAACTGTTTTCCCATGGTGTGGTCCACCTGAGATTTAGATCTACCTCGAAGCCCTAAAATTGTCTTTTAAAATGGATGGACTGTGTGGATAAAATACATACATCGTGGTGGGGTCCACATAGAACTGACCACTAGCCACCTGGCTGGTGGCAGCGTCACTAGCCAAACCGCGTCCCAATCAAATGAGCCTCCTGTGTTTTGCTCTTTAATGACCATTTGGATTCTCTTGTTGTAGGGTTTGGATTATTAAAAGATACTGATTTTTTGGTCTATGGCCCACTTACCATTAAACCTATTAAATGAATGGTTCTGAAATCATCCATGTGTTACATGTGCGCATGAATTTCTAAAGTGAATGTCCCTTTTATCTGGAGAAACGTTTAACCATGGTGGGCCATACCATCCCAAATTAAAAGATCCTGGCCATTGATTCTTCTGCCTTCTATTGAATGGGTAAACAAAAAGCTGTGTGGGGTCATGTTTGCGTAACATCCTCTCTGTCCATCATTTGCCACAGGTCATATTAAGATGTGAGCTCAAAAATTACGTCGATCCAAAGCTCAAGTGAGTGCCGTTGTATAAAAAGAATGGACGGTTAGATATGCCCATGACCATGAGTACCAATTTACCATGGATGAGTTATTGGAAGACATTTACCGGAGGATTTCTATGGAAAAAAAAAAGTATTATTTTAATTCTTGGATCATTTAAATCTTTTTCTCACCAGGTTAAGGATTTTTTTTAGCTAGAATAAAGCCCAGGCTTAAGAGTGCCACTTACTCGGGCAAATCTAAGCTTAGTGCATTGTCACTCCTATGAGTCGTGGATTGATTTTAATCTTAAAAGCATGAGGTCATTTATAACTGCTGATGCTGAAATTTGATCGATTCGATCTCACCTCCTACTAGTAAGAGTATCTGCAATTTATTGAATAACAAAAGAAGACACATGGGCACCTGTTAAGATCGGGAACTTTTCGATGCCTAAGTCATGATATAGACTTACAATAGGCGTAATATAATCAGAATATTTGTCTTACCTTTTATTATAGAGGAGACGTTTACTTATAACATTTGGTCTCAAAGACGTATATGGCAATACCTCTTGGATGGTTATTGTGTATTATAGAAGAGGTCTTCCTCCAGACGTGTTATGGTTAACTTCCTGAGATCCTCGGTGAATATTTCGGAGGATAATTCTATCTTAATATATTGTAAGTATATTTGTATTCTGAGGTGATCGATATTCGAGGCCGACCTCCGAGGCGGATGTTGATACTCGAGGCCGAGGTTGGTATCCGAAGCTGATCTTCGAGGTTGAGGTCTTTGGTCAAGGCCGAGGATTTGATACCCAAGACTGAAGTCAATATCTAAGGTCGAGGTGATTTTTTAACCTTCAAGCAATCCATAGTCTTCGAGTTTGTACATTTGGTTAATCCATTTTTACACATAACAGTAGCACCCTACTTTTGAGCGTTCTTCAGGAACTCGCGCAGTAAGTTAGTGTGGACTGGTACTGTATAATGCCTTGCACCAAAGAGGTTGGGAGGTCAGATGGAGTAGAGCTACTGGGCCGAGCAATTGTAAGATTGATAAGTCGATTGTTCAGTGATAGATCATGCATAGTAAAATTAATAAGGACTTTTTTTTCCTTCAACTGAGGGAAGTCCCAGTCGTCAGCCAATCGAAGTAGAACAAGTAGGTCGGGTAATGTAAACTAATAGGAGAGACTTTTCTTCCCTTCAATTAAGGGAAGTCTCAGTCGTCGATCACATAACTCAGATAGTCAAAATTTGAAAGAAATTCTCCTCCCCTGACCCGGGGAGGTTCTTTCATAGTAAAATTCACAGTGGAGGACTTTATTCTCTTGCACTAAGGGAAGCCCTCATAATCGGTCATGTAGTTCGAATAGTCGAAAAATCATTTAAAAGAATTTTCTTCTAATAACCTGGGGAAGTTCTTTTATTGTAGAACCTATAAAACACTAGAAAACACAATAGTACAATCATAAGAACCTTTTTCCATTTTAAAAAGAGAGGTCGCTCTTAATTGAGTAGGTCGGGGTTAGCCGATGAGTCTTATTACCGAGCTCGGACGATTGGTTCATCTCGGTTGTCAGGTTTTCTTAACCAACCTAACTTCCTTAAGTACTTGCTCTGGCTTGGTGTTCAAGGGAGTGTACCGATAGAAGTGACTTTTCGGATGTTGGTTGGTACGATGGTCTCGGTCTTGATCGTTATCTTTTTTTCTTTTGGCGTTAATGGCAGATGGCTCCCCTTCTTCCATTCGCTTCATATCATTAACCGAGTTATTTCCTTTTCGAGCAGCTCTTCGTGAACTGAAGAACTCCTCAACGTTGGAATATTTTTTAGCTTGGTTAAGTATGTCAGTGATGGTAGTCGGAGGTTTCTTACCAATAGAGAAGATGAACTTTTCTCGTTTAAGGCCGGTTACCATGGTAGCAAGAGCTATCTGGTTGAAATAATCGTCGACCTAGACAACATCAACGTTAAAATGGATGACGTAGTCTTTTAGTAGCTTGTCTTCCCTTTAAGTGATTGTGAAAAGATGAGTTGATGGTTTTCTTTTGTCTTTTCCACAAATGAATTATGTGATGAAGGCCTTACTAAGTTGAGTGAAGAAGCTGATGGGCTTCGACTTTAGTTGTTTATATCATTTTCGTGCAATCCCCGACAAAGTTAGGGAGAAGGCTTGACACATAACCGAGCTTGACGCGCCGTGGAGCTTTATCCATGCCCCTGAATGATTCCAAATGCTCGGCCGGGTCACTAGACTTGGAGTACGGGGTGATTTACAACATTCAGAATTTGGGCGGGAGTTGGGCTCCTATAATGTTGTTGGTAAATGGCGGCTTTATCTCCTCCAGCATAGCCTCAATAGAGGTCTGTATTTTGGTGCGGTAGGCTTGACAGATATCGCCAATTTGACCTCGCAGTTCCTTGAGTTTTACCTTCTAGGGGCCCTCGTTCTTGACTACCGCCTCGAGAGCCTTTCCACACTTCTTCTTCTCCAACATGTGACGTAAGTCGGAGTCGGCGGGCATGGTAGTTCTTGAGGTGTGGGAGGGCACATGGCTCAGCTGCTCAAGATGTTGCTTGGTTCTTTGCGAGTTGACCGATGCTTGAGGTCGTGCAGAGACCTCGGTGGCTGCCCGTGCATCTATCCCCTGATCGGGATGTGAGTTTTATCTCTCCAAGATCTGCATCATTCGATTAATATTATTGGTCAAGGCTTCGACTTGATGTTCCAGAGAGATGAGTCGACCTCCCCGGTTACATGACTTCTGTGCAGGGCATGCAGGGGTAGAATCAACTTGTAGTTGGGAATGCGGATCTCCTCGGTCTGTGGACTGGTTCACTAGTACAAGAGTAGTTGCAGCAATGGCGACCAGAGCTCTCTTTCTTCCATTCGCCATTGTATAACCTCGATGAGATGGGAACGACTTTGTTCCCACAGATGACGACAATTGTTAATGTCAAAATCCAATCGATCCTGCCTCACCTCTTGCCAGCCAGAGTATCTGTAATTTACTGAAGAACAAGAGAAGACATGGGAGGCTCCAATTAAGGTCGGAAAGCCTCCGATGCCTAAGTCATGATAAGGACTTACAATAGGCATAATAGAATCATAATATGTGTTGTACCTTTTACTGTAGAGGAGGCCTTTATTTATAGTATTTGTTCTCAGAGACGTATACGGCAATGCCTCTTGGATGGTGATTGCATGTAAGAGATCTTCCTCCAGACATGTCATGGTTAACCTCCTGAGATCTTCGATGAATATCTTGGAGGATAATCATATCTTAATATATTGTAAGTGTATTTGTATTCTGAGATGGTGGTCAATATCCGAGGTCAACCTCCGATGTTGAGATTGATACCCGAGGTCGAGGTCGGTATCTGAGGCCGACCTCTAAGGTCGAGGTATTTGGTCGAGGCCGACTTCTAAGGCCGATGTTGATACTCGAGGCCGAGGTCAGTATTCGAGGTCGATGTGATTTTTCAGCCCTCAAGCAATACATAGTCTTCAAGTCTGTACATCTAATCAGTCCATTTTTATCCATAAGAATAACTATGGGTGCAACTCACGATGGGTCAATTAAAACCATCAAGCCAACCTAAATTTTAGGTTGGATACAGTTTGGATTATAAATCTTTCCCAACCTTAGGCTGAGTAGGGCTTGGGTTGTGGCCTAGGCCAACTTAACGCAACCAAACTCCACCTTGTATATATTAGATATATTGGTGAGTTATGACCATAGATTATATAAATATAAAAAATCATGAGTTGTATGTGTGGATGCCTCACTTAAGTCACAACGACACTACTCTTGAATAAACTAGTGAGCCCTTGATAAAACCGTGCTTAGCCCCCTTAATTACCGACGAACACCCAAGTAAATTTAAAAGTAAAATCCATGACTTGTCACTCTCGGTCCCGTGACATAAGCACTTAGTGACCATCTCCACAACTCACTGCTCTCATATATTTTGATAAAATTGTACCTACATATCAAAAGAACCCTTAAAAGCCCACCAATACATGAGCCAAAAACCTTCTCCCAAAGAGGGTAGATAGATTGGATCCCTTGATCCCTAGTCATCGATGGAAACTACAAAAAGCCCAAGGGAAAAGTGAAAAAATATGACCATTGGACTGAAGCTGAAGGAAACGCACCATTGGCCGACAGACACCTGACACCCCCTTTTCGGCTAACCTGAGATTTAGATGTGTCTTTGACAGATCTTGCATGAATTTTTTTTGTCAAGTGTCAGCCATCAGTCAATAGATAGTCGACGATTTTTTTCTATAAATTCGACCCTCGGCCTTCAGTCAGATTAAGTAGAGAAGGGGCAAGAAGCAACAAAGAGGTAGTGAAAAAGCTAGATTTAGAGTTTTGCCCATCCCGAAAGGAGATCTCGTCACCTATGAAGCAACCACACCTATACTTAGATTTTGCTCAACTCAAACTAGCTGCAAAGGAAAAAAACTCGACCCATTATGAAAGTCAGTTAGTTCAAGAGTAGAGTCAAAATTATGGATGTCTAATTATCCTTTTTGACAAAAAGAATATTTGACTTACCTTTTTCTTTCCCACATCTCACTCAAGTTCAAAACTCAATCCATTATCTACATTCCATTATATAAATTGTTACTATTTTGTTCTTTTTAGCTATATTTATTTCTATTTATTGCTTTATTTACTTCTATTTATTGCTTTGTTTACTCTTCTCATCTGCCCAATGTTGCTTGACTCCACTTATAAGGTTAAGATTCTGTTTTTTTTTTTTTTTTTTTCATGCTTGCCCGGTCCTCTTGTAGGATTACGCGAAGCATGTCTAGATGAATAACATATTTGAAGGTGTTATATCCCCCTAAAAGTCATACACCCCTTAAAGTAGAGATTGCATGTAGCATGAATGATAGACGGTGTGTAATTCCTTCCTCTTGTAACTAAGACCCTAATCCAAACTTCCATGGTCAAAGGCTATCCACATGAACTATTTGGTTAGGGAAAATTTTTATAATTCTTTGACTCTAAGGCAAGCCTATAGACTATAGCAAATATGGACAAATATCAAGCCTAATCGGCTTGTGGTGATTCTAAATATTCGTATCCACCATTTCAACTATCTTGAAAAGGTATTGTTCAACCAAGGAAACAGAATTGAGTCCAACAAATCATATATATATTGCACCATGCACCAAAATAGCAGCGCGCACACGAACTCCCTTGCCTCTCTATCTGCAAATTTGAGGATATGACGAAAGGGTTGGTGCGTCACATGGGCGGCATTCACAGCATAGAAAATAAAATCTATTATTGAAACTATCTATGCTTTGGACTTATATGCATAAAGTTTGAACCTATAACTCAATGGTGGATGGAATGTGTTTCAATGCCTAGGTCTTCCGTTTGATACAAATTTGCCTATAAAAAAAGATTTGAGCTATTCATGTTTGGAAAGTAATACTCATGGTTATAACTATACGAGGCCCACATGTTGAGTTGTTTCGTGCCTTTTGAATGGTTATAACCATACGAGGCCCACATGTTGAGTTGTTTCAGTTAAATCATTGGTCATGAAGTCTTCTATTACTTACTTTCATTCACATCCTTTTTACATTTTCCTTGTCTTTTTATTTGATAGTAAAATATTTGATTTTATTTGTATATTTATTCATTTTCAAATTACGTAAGGTAGTTTTTTTTTTTTTTTTCACACGCACCCGGCCGGCAACATACCTACGCAGCCGTAGTGGGATTTCGGAAACGGATTGGCTACTCCCCCTGACACCGGCCAATGGCTGGTGGTCGGTGCCCTGTGGGGCCCACCATGATGTATGTGTTTCATCCATGCCGTCCATCTATTTTTACATACCATTTTAAGGTATGATACCAAAAATGAGATATATCCCAATCTCAATTGGACCACATTACAGGAAACAGTGTTTAATGAGTGTCGACCATTAAAAACATTTTGGGGCCATAAAAGTTTTGGATCAAGCTGATTTTTTTTTCTTCCTTCATCTGGGCCTATATGACCTAATCAACAGATTGGATGTCAAATAAACAGTACAATGGGCCTTAGGAGGATATTAATGGTGGATATCCAATCACTATTGTTTTCATGTGGTGTGGTCCACCTGAGGCTTATATATATCTCATTTTAGGGATTATCAAGCCCTAAAATGATTTTTAAAAATGGATGAACAGAATGGATGAAACACATACATCATGGTGAGGCCCACGGAGCATCGACCACCAGCCCGGGGCTGGTGTCAGGGGTAGTAGCCAATCCGTTTCTTGGGATTTCACCTATGGGTATCGAATCCAAGGGACGCGGATTTCCTGCAAAAGCCTGTCGCAGGAAGTTCCTGCGCTAGAAAATTAGGTGGGGCCCACTGTGATGTTTGTGAGAAATCCTATCCGTCCAACCGTATTTTAAGTTAATTTTAGGACAAGTTAAAAAAAACGAACCGTATCCAAAGCTCAAGTGAGCCAAAAACGTGATAATTAAATGTCCACAGTTGAAATATTTGTGGGCCAAAGAAGTTTTGATTCATGCTAACTTTTCTTTTTTCATTTCATCCCAATTGGAATGACGTTATTAACGGTGTGGATGGCATCTAAACATCACTTTTGAACCCTGGAAGGTTTCAATGGTAAGAATTTCCCTAACCACATTTTCCTTTAACAGCTCTCAAGCTTTGGATACGGTTCAATTTTGACAACATATGCTAAAATGAATTCACAAAACGGATGGAGGGAGAGGATTTCTCACAAACATCTCAGTGAGCCCTACGTAATTTCCCGGCACAATTCCAAGGGCGTGTTTGGGCGGTGGGAAGGGATTTCGTGGGATGGGATTCAAAACATGTCCCTGGTGCCATGGGATAAGAATAATTCCATGCTTTGTTAGTAATCCGGTGGTACATTGAATATACTAACCATCATTCGAAGTTATTAAGAATAACAAACATATGTTATATCTAGATCGTTCATTTGTTTTGTAACCTCAGTATAGAAATCTAAAAATAGTAGATCCAAAACTTATATACCCCATGAAGTTTTACACGGTAAGTATTCAATTCTGTTGCTTTACATGGTGGGTTCACGAGCTTAGATTAAACATTTTGGCCCATGCTCTAAAATAATCTCAAAAAATGGGTGGACGGAGTGGATATACACATCATCATGGGACCTACACAACTTGCTAACATTGAGTGAAATCGACATGCAATTCCGTCGACAACTTTTCCATCCTTCCCAAACATGGATAGGAATTGGCACGGGACCAGACGAATTCCGTCTAATCCTGCCCAAACACGCCTTAAAAGGTTTTCGCAGGAAATCTGCGTCCGAATCCAAGACCTCTTTGAAACTCCTCAAAGCCTACCACTGAGGTAAGGACCCAACCTTATTCATAAGGTAGTTGATCATAGGCTTTATTTTTTTCCTTACACATGCACACACACCCCTAAATCTCACGCCGCATCGGGATTTCACCACCAATGAATACACGAACCCTTGACCGGGTGTTGAAACTCTTGAGAGTATACCACCTGAGAAAGAGTAAGGATCCGATCCCCATAGGACACCTTTAACGGCTAATTCAGCCCTAAAATACAAGTTGGCTCAACCAGCTTGGGCTTAGCTCACAACAAGCTCTACCATTGGTTCACATACATAAACTAACCACCCAAAGCTATCAAACATATCAGATGTACTTGTTTTGCATGTGTCGTGACTATAATTTGAAAAACGGCATAGATAAAAGAACGACTTGGTATTTCACACGGTTGTGATAGTCAAAAATTAAAAATGTCAAAACATTCACTGAGTGAAAAATAAAAATTTAAGTTTAGCATGATTGGACAGATAAAATGGAATGGAAAAAGAAAATAGCTGCATATGTACGTATACACCTATATATATATAATAAAAATAAAAAAATTTAATTAACATAATTAGAATTTCTATACATACGAGCAATTATATAAATAGGCCACTGAAAGGGGCCTTAAATTCATTTTTTTTTTTTGGATCCATTTCTATTTAATTTTTTTCTTGGTTAACACAATAAATGTATCAATCTTTGTTTTTTTAATTGAGTCAATGAGTTTTTATTTGAGTAAAGCATGACTTAATACAAGCTTTTTTATTTTTTATTTTTCACTAAAACATTCAAGCTGCATGCGTCATGGATAACTACGGTTAGATTCCCAGTCGCCTGCATGCGTCACCCCGGGCCCACATGATGGTCCCATCAGGAAGGGGTTTGCGTCATGCCACGCCTCCACCGACTCGGTTTATGCGGGGTTCTGTGGGGCTCACCGTGATGTACGGATTTTATCCAGGCCGTCCATCCATTTTTTTCCCATCATTTTAGGGTATGGCCCAAAAATAAGGCGGACCTAAGGCTCAAGTGGACCACATAGTGGGGATTAAACGGTTGCCATTAAAAGAATATTGGCAGCTCCATAGGTTCTGATCAAGCATTCAAGCTGATCATGAACAGGTTGGACGGCAACTAACCATCGCACCTAGAATGATTTCACCGGTGGGCATCACTATCACCGCTCCTTCCAATGGTGTGGTCCACTTGAGCCTCAGATATACCTCATTTTCAACTATCTTGTAATAAAATGATCCAAAAATAAAATGGACGGTGTGGATTAAACCCATAATTCATGGTGGTCCCACATAACCACTGCTTTCATCAAAGTCTGTCCAGCGGGTGCAGGACGCAATCTGCTTCTGTCCGATAATCGCAACCATATGCTCTAACCGCTACCATACTAATCTACGGTCAAAACAATCTGACTTCTGATTCTGGTGTCAATGTTAGCCATAAATATTTCATTTTCAATGTTCCAGATTCATCGAATCATTGGACCACCATTTCAACGGCTCAGATTTCATACAAAAGAAAACATTGCCAGGAAAGATAGAGCTGTACATGATTATTTCTCTCGTACTATATATATATATATATATATATATATATATAAAATTTTTATTTTTATTTTTATTTTTAAAATCAAGAACATTAGCTACTGTCCCAAACGAAAAGAAGAGCTTGACGGCATATCCTCCAATAGATTCCGACTCTACTCAGGAATATACCATTCACGCGAAATTCTTCATAAGAATCAGATTCCTTACTTGTTTCAATACTCCCTTCTCTCTCTCACTCTTCCTCCTCACCAATCATTCATAATGATTTCAGCTTCTCTCTCTATAAATCCTTCCTTAACTCCTTTTCTCTCTACCGTTCCTTCTTCTTCTTCTTCTTCTTCTTCTTCTTTTCCTTCGTTAGCTCTTCCTTCCATTTCCTCTCATCTTCATCTATCTCTTCCTCTTTCAAAAAGACCCAAGAGATATTCTTGTTTGGAATATCCTTTTCGGCGGTATCGGAGTTTGGAAGAGAAGAGAGGGGGAGCTATTGCTGGGAAGAAGATGGATATTGAAGAAGTTAAGGAAGAGGGAGTAGAAGAAGGGCCGCCGCTTTTGGAGAACTCAGAAGGGAATTCGAAGCCTCGGCGGATCGCTCTCTTTGTTGAGCCATCGCCTTTTGCGTGAGCTCTTCTCCTTAGCTTTTGCTCTCTCTCTGTCTCTCTAGCTTTTCTTGGTTTTGTTCTTCTTTTTTGCAATTTTGTCGGGAAAAGCATGGTATTGATGCCTTTTTGGGATGTGGGTTTGGCTTATCTGGCTGTAATTTATTGCGGGTTTTGCTTTTTTAGCTGTAATTTTAGTGGGTTTTCGTTTTTTAGATGCAATTTTTAATGGGTTTTGTGTTTCAAGATGTAATTTTTATTTATTTATTGGGGGGATCATCATTTATATATTCTTGTTCTCGTTCTTTTAGTTCAGAATTTAGTGGGTTCTATTTTTGTTGTTTGAGCTGAGAATTGTGTGGGTGTTGGAGTTTTGGATGTTATTTAGTGGTGTTTCCGATTTAGCCTTTTTTCTCATGTTTGAGCTGAGAATTTAGTGTTTTTTTTTTTGGCCGTCATTTTAGTGGGTTTCTTATTTAGCTGCTATTTTTGCTATTTGAACTGAGAATTTAGTGGGTTTTGTAGGTTTGGATGTAATGTTAGTGGGTTACTGATTTATCTGTTATTTTTCTATTTGAGCTGAGATTTAGCAAATTTGTGGGTTTGGCTAAAATGGTGGTGGGGTTTCTGATTTAGCTGTTACTTCTGCTATTGGATTTGAGAAATTAGTGGGATTTGTAGTTTTGGCTGCAATAGTAGCAGGCTTTTGGTGAAATATGTGCAAATGGCTATCAGTGCAATAGAGGGATGCAATGGCTAATCGGTGCAACATGTGCTACTATGAGGAAGAATTGGTTAAACACTTTCTATTGCACTTTTGAGAATCGAGGAAAATTAGGGACACTATCTTATTGAAGTTTGAAATGAATTGGTCATTCCCTGCATTTCCTGGTGAGGTGATCGACTGATGATCATCCCCAGCCTGTGGTCCAAGATGTAGGATTCTCTGGTTTATGGCGGTGTGTGCTGGTCTGTGGTGTATTTGGTTGGAGAGAAACAATAGGGTCTTTAATGGTACGACATCATCTAGAGTAGTTCCGGCACTTCTCTCTTGGAAAGCTCCCTCACCAGGATTTTTTAAGTGCAACTTTAATGGCTGCTTGTGGGGAAGCTGATGCAAGACGTGAATTTAAATATGATATGCAAGATTTCAGGCTTAGATCACACCAATTCAGAAACAATCACACAAATTCCATATCCCACATGAAAATCCAAACATTCAATTAAAGGGGAATCTATGCAGGTCCAAGCCGACACAGGCTAGGACTGGACCAATAAAATTATAAGCCAATCAATATCAAAGGGAAATAAAATCAACTACTCATGCATAAAAATCAGTCCCTAATCCAAGGGATTCTCTAATTTCAATTCAAGGAATCCTAAGGTGATAAAAAGGGACAAATCAATTAGGGATCATATAATATAGGGTTATTATTCATGAAAAAACGGCTATGAGAGGATAAAAGAGGATAAAAACCTGAGCCAAAAGATGATCCCGCGTGTGGACAGCAACAATGGCCCAGACGGACGTGCGTGTGATCCCGGCCGCACGTGTGTGGGGCCCACTATTCAGAAAAAAGCCACCTTGGCCCTGGTCAGCCAGGGATGGACTCCAAAACCTCCAAATCTCAGCTCGATCCGATGTACGGTTTGTGCGTGGTGCTCCGCCGAAGTTTCAGCTCGCCTGCCGGCCGAAATCTGGAAACCTGCTTCAATGAAGAAATCTGATGCAACAAAAGGACAAATTCGAAGTACGGATGGTGGGGGAAGATGGAAAAAAGATGATGAAAGATGGGGGTGAATTGAGATCGATGTGGCTTCGCACCACGGTAGTTACCCTTCGAAAAGGGAGGGCTTCGCACCCACTTTTGAATTCTTCCACAACTCACGAAAAGAGCAGAAAAATAAAGCAGGAATTTTTTATTAACTTCAATGAATCAAAAGAACTACAAGGGGTGCCTATTTATAGGGAGAACCCTATACCCAAAAACTCGCACCATGTGCGACACCTATTACTTGGCGATGAAGTAAGCTAAAATAAAAATCAAACAAGGAAATCTAAAGCGTTCATGATGTTCTAAATGATAACAATAAGCAAAACCTAAAATATAAAACCAATCCGACGAGTGGGCCACGATCATGAGATCCCATGGTGGGCTTTTCTTGACTATCGGGCCACTTTTTCTGAACTAAAACTTGACTTCTAGCTAGGAGGTCTTCTCTGGATGTCGTCATCGAGCTAGATCGATGGTGGGGTTCTCCTTCTGCGTACGTACGTGCGTAGGGGTGGTGGTGTGCGGGCGTGCGTGTGCACGATGTCCTCATCAGAAACTCAGGGTATTCTGGAGTAGGGGAATTCTGCATGATAGTGTTGCGGCAGACCAATAGTGGAATTCTCTGGAGCAGTTGGAGTTAGAGATTCTAATTTTGCAGAAACAGCAGCTCTACTTCGAGCATCATGCAAGTTCATCAAGAAACTTGTCTAGGGTCCTGTAATTCTTGAAGGGGACTCCAATAATGCCATTTTTGGATGATGGAATCCTCTTACCCAAGGGACTCTGTGATTTGATTGATGATCGGAAGTTTCCTTTTCTCAAGTGCCTAGAGAGGAAAATTCTATTGTGGACAATCTTAGTAAACCAGGGGCTAGTAAGCTGAGTTGATCATCATTGATAGGAGATGGTGGTGGATGTTAAAAAGCTTAAAAAAAAGAAAAGAAAAAAGAAAAAGAAAAACCATTGGCGGTTGTAGTTGTGAATGTAATTTTGGTGGGTTCTGATTTAGCTGTTATTTTTGTTATTTGAGCGCATTTTTGGACAATAGAATCCTCTTACCCATGGAGAGTGGCAGACTTAATCAAGGGACTCTGTGATTTGATTGATGGTTGGAAGTTTCCTTTTCTCAAGTGCCTAGAGAGGAAAATTCTGTTGTGGACAATCTTACTAAACCAGGGGCTAGTAAGCTGAGTTGATCATCATTGATAGGAGATGGTGGTGGATATTAAAAAACTAAAAAAAAGAAAAAAGAAAAAGAAAAACCATTGGCGGTTGTAGTTGTGAATGTAATTTTGGTGGGTTCTGATTTAGCTGTTATTTTTGTTATTTGAGCATGGAAGTTGGTGGGTTTCTTGGTTTGGCTGTAATTAGTGGGATTTACAAGCTAAATGTGGCTTAAGCGGTGATTCAGTGGGCATTGTGATTCAATCATTGTTGATGTTGGTATTGTTATTTTAGCTGAGAATTTTGTGGGTTTCCTGAATTCAGCTGTAGAATTCATCTGATTTTAAAATTGGCTGGAATTTTGTGGGCTTTGTGAGTTTAACTCAAGTGTTTTAAATAGCGAATAGTGTGTAGCATAGCGTTCACCCCTCTGAAGCGTGAGGCGTGGGATACATAGCGTGTAACGTAAGCTACACTCTACTTCTAGATTTTTAATCAAGGTTGTGCTTAGTTGCACTAATTTAATGATATTTTGGACCAAATTAGACTGATTAATAATAAAATTTAACAATATTTCATGATATTTGGTGCAACTAAACTCAACCTAAAATAATATAGGGTAATGACAAGCGTAAATGTAAAGAAAGCAATGAAACTGATTTAATATTGTTACTTATATTATTTTTACTAAAACCATTGAAAAATTAATTAATTTTATTGAAAATAGAAAAATGTAACAAATCATTGAAAACGTTAATTGATTTTAATGTTGTAGTAAAAACGAAATTGTAACGTGAGCTACATAGCGTGTAGCATATTCTATATGGCGTGTAGCATATACAAATTATCATGTAGCGTAAGCTACACATGACTTAAGCTATTTTCATGAGCTACATAGCGTTAAGGCTAAGCTACGCTACGTTGCATAAGCATACACGCTACATAGCGGAGCTATTTGAAACACTGGTTTGACTGTAATGTTAATGGGTTTGGTGTAGTTTTAGTTGTAATTTAGTGGTTCCTGTTGTTTTAGGCTATTTGTGAATTTCATGTAGTACCTACGATGTTTTAGTGGGTTTCATAATTTGTACCTTTTCTTTTCTTTTCTAGCTATGAATTGTTAGTATTCTCGAATTTTGCAGGGGCTTTGTTATGCTGTACTATAACAGGGTTCGAGCTTGGGGTGTTTCCTTTTTCTAACTTGTATGTGGGCATGGTTTTATACTCTATGCATGGCAGAAAAAATGGGAGATTGCAGAATGCTTGAGTGTTCAGACTCATTTTGACAGGTGGCTCTTCCTTTGGATTGGCTACTATCTGAAAATAGCATTTTTGTACTTTTTTGTTTATGGATGAAATTTGTTCAGTGATGACCATTGCTAATGGACTGCAAATAGGACTAGCCAGCTAGTGTACCATCAGACCACCTCAACTAGGAGGGAGGGAGATTTCAATGGTGTATGACCCACACCCACATTTTCTGATGTTGTGGGAGGGAGAAGGATTTCAACGGTGTGCGACCCTTTCTAATGTTGTGGTTCACTCAAGCTTTAGTTCTACATTTTTGCGCTAAAGTCCTAACATAAGCCAGTGCAACAGGTGTATGGTGTGGATGTTACATAGTCATCAAGGTGAGCCCCATAGAGCCTTTGTTGTGTGGTTGAAAAGACATACCCCTCGGTCAAAGGGCTAGCCGCACCAAAAGCTACCTGTTGAGGACCTTCCCCACGACTGATTGTAGGGGTAAAACTGGCCAAATGCTACTTGTATTATATATAGTATGAATGAGTGATAGAATGTTGCAGTATGTATCAGTAAATTTAAAATATACCACAGTACAGTATATATTATATATAGTATGAATGAGTGATGGAATGTTGCAGTATGTATCAGTAAATTTAAAATATATACCATAGTACAGTATATCAGTAAATTTAAAATATATACCATAGTACAGTTTATTTTAGCTATGAGGATTGATGCCATTTGAACTTGAAAACTGATGTGTATACCTGGCTTACTGTTGCTGAATGCGTGTTCTCAGCTTTTTATCTTTCTTATCCAGAATAAAATAGTAAATAGTTCCTTAATAACATGGAATATCTGATATGCAATTTCGTCCAAATGCGAGATTTTTCCTTATATCTTGTTTGCCTGTTAGGAAAACCTATAGCTGGTTACATGGAAATGAAGAGGCCATTATGGGTTATTTTTAGTTGTTTATATTACTGCTAAACTACTTTAAATCTGTTGATGAGTATTTGAATGTTTGTATTGTTGATTTCCATTTTGCAGTTATGTATCTGGATATAAAAATCGATTCCAGAACTTCATTAGATATCTACGCGAAATGGGGGATGAGGTATTTCAGTCATTTATGTGCTCTTCCTTCTTCCTAGATGGTCAGTGGCGCTGCTTTATTCATCAGTTAGGTTACATATGGTTCAAGGATTACCTGTATAATATTACTCCTTCAGGGCTGTAGTATGGACAAAAGATGCAAATACTGCCCCAATATGGGGGGCTCATAGTAGCTCTATGCCAGAATTGTTTGATTTGCAGGAAGAACCCCGAATACCATGAGATGGATTGAAATAAGCTGGTTTTGTGGGCTTCTTCCAACAAAACGGCCACTGCAGCACCGAGCTTGCTCTATGGCCCTGCAATAATGGCAACTCTTTGCATTGAGAAATTTGGTCTAAAATGGCCCTTAGCTTCAATGATCCAAGAGCTTCTTAACAATTTAGACAACTAATCTAATGCATTGGATCCCATCAAAATTTTGTGTGTGATTGTACCAGCACAAATGCACCGGATCCCTTTTGAACTTTACGGTTAAGCGTGCTTGGGCAAGACAGTAATAGGATGGATGACCTCCTATAAAGTCCTCATGTTGCATTACTCCCTCCCTTTTGCTGATAAAAAAATGGACAACTGAAAAATTATAATCCACAAAAGGGTATTTACAAAATATCCTCAAAGATACATGGCAACAACAAAAAACAAAAAATAAAAAAATACAACATATATTAATTTAGCCACTGAAGAAGATGGCAATTCATCAACCAGCAGATCCTAATCCCGTGGTCAACCATTTTCTTGATTTCTTACTGCATTGATCATTAAAAAGTGCAATTGTTTCCAAATGCTGAATTCAGTTGGTTTCTTGATTCCTGGTGTATAGGTCATCGTCGTGACAACTCATGAAGGAGTGCCCCAGGAATTCTATGGAGCAAAATTAGTCGGGTCATGGAGGTAATCATTTCAACTGCCTTTTCTTTCCTTGATGGTTCGGTTTCAACATCTAACTCTAGCCTTTGCTATTTCTTCTCTTGCATCCACATTCATAATTTGGGGCCTGTTTGGATACACTTCCTCAATCGGGGTTTCAAGCCTACTTTTTTGTTTGACTTGCCTAATTGGCATTTTAGCACCTATTTGGTTGAACGGGAGATAAGGCGGAGCTTTGCAAATTGCATCCAAATGCACAACATCAACTGCGGTTTGGATCAAAACGGCATTTAGGCCTTCAAACACCCTTCGGTGGGTGCGTCCAAACAGGCCCTTAATTCTCTAGTAGTTTGGGAAGTTCTACTTTTATGTGTACTAAAGTGTTTAAAAACTTGATCAAGTAATAGAAAACTGTGCTCATGATTCCAGTTGAGTTAATGGGGTTGGTTCCTCATGATTCCAGTTGAGTTAAAGGAGTGGTAAGTTTTCTTTGAACCTAAGAACTCAATCAAGGAATTAAAGTGATAATTCAAGGAGTTGATCCTCAAAAATTCAGATACAGAATAAGCTTGTAAACTCAGAAATACAGGACCGAATCTCTAGTCTACTTGGAATCTGATGCAGGAGCAATTCACTTGGTGGTGGGAGTGACATGTTTGGCTATTGCTAGTTGGCATAAATCAGTCTTGCCACATACTGTTATTGCATGATACTCTGATTAGGCACCCTGAGTCCCTGACTGGAAGGGTTGTTGTAATGGATTAGTTTAGTTTTTTTTTTTTCCCTTCATTTAATTACTTCAGGATTGGGTGATTAGTTAGGTTTGTTGAGATCAGTTGAGGGTCACAAAAACTTGAAAAGTAGTATAAATACTATGTTTTTCTGTAATTGCCACGGTTTTGGGCATTTGAGTTTTAGAATTCGGAGAGATTTGAGAGAGGAGCTTGTTCTAGCCCTTCCCTTTTCTTCTGGGCTGGGTTTTGGGAGTCTTTGGATATCCCATTTCCTTGAACTTCCCTGATTTCCCTTCCCCTCTTCCTTCGTCTCTGACTTGCAGGACTGTTAGGGTGGGTTCTTGTCAGTTCAAGCAACCCCCAATCTACGTCAGGCTTGGACACGTGCAGACAGAGTCTTGAATTGATGATCGAATTTGAGCTTTGCTAAGCTCACACGTGTGTGCAATAAAGCTCATGTCCACGCCACACATGCCAGCATGACTCTTGGTGCGAGTTCCAATCCATCCATCAGGTTGGCACGACCTTCTACATGTTTTCCCAAAAATAAATCTGGTCCACTCAGTGTGGGACTCACTATTGGAAACAGGTGGATGGGTTAGAGAACTTCAGCCAAGTTTTTCAGGGCCGCACATTGTTCTGCAAACTGTGGCAAACCTGACAAGTGGATAAACCTGACAACTGGTCTAGGGCAACAATCTAGTGGCGAATATCTGATGGGTGGATTGGATCTTGGACCTATCGTGCCATGCTGGCACATGTGTGGTGTGTACATAAGCTTTATTGCACATGTGTGTGCTTAACAAAGCTCATCTCATTTCTAGATATTTGTATAGCAGAAACCGACAGTTGAGCTTAAATTTCCATGCCACTAGCTTTTTTTTTATATTTTTATTATTATATTTTCCTTTTGTGATTGAACTTATTCTCCAATTAACTTTTTCAAGTTGTAATGTTCATATGCTTAGTTGATTGAGCCCTTTGTCGCTTCTCCTAATGGTTCTTCACTTCTGTTTCCAGCTTCCCCTGCCCGTGGTATCAAAAAGTGCCCCTTTCGCTGGCACTCAGCCCTAGAATAATTTCAGAAGTTGCGAGGTTCAAGCCAGACATAATACATGCATCGTCACCCGGAATAATGGTAACGCTAGAAGATAAAGCATGTTGGTATATTCCAAAAACCATGTTATTGTGCATGACTAACCAACGGACATGTTAAAGCATTTTTTCAGGTATTTGGCGCGCTCATCATTGCAAAACTCCTTTGTGTCCCCATAGTGATGTCATATCACACCCATGTTCCAATGTGAGTTGGTCTTTTTTTTTTTTAAAAAAAAAATTTCATTTTAATTTTAATTGTTTTCAACTGACTATATCTAGAGACATTCCTTTATCTTTTGTGTTTATGAACTAGTATTTAAATAACCCCTCAAAAGAAAAAGAAAAGAAAAAAACTAGTATTTAAATAATAACATTCTATTTTGGAAATTGATATTTACACCTGCCTCATTTGATAGATAAACATTTTTGCTACTTATCATAATGCAATACTAGAACTTTGTAATATGGCATTACTAAAATTTGAAAAAAAAAGGGGGTTCATCTAACAAAGAGGCTGGGTTTAAACTTTAAATAGTTGCTTTCCTTTAAATGTTATAGGGTAATTGTAAACACTTACCTTCTGGTTTGACAATTGAAAACACCTCCCCTCTGGTTTGGATTATTGCAAGTACCTCCCCTCTGCTAGAGTCGGTAGAGGAATCTGCACCAATTAGAAAAAAAAAAAAAAAAACAGAAGAAAAAAAAGCCCTTGCCTTAGGATTTTTTTTTGCTCACATGTGGGCCCCCCCATTATGCGTAAATGGTATCCAACCAGTTCAGCAATGTCCCTCCACCATAAATATTGGACTTCAAAAAATCAGGCTAATCAATCAGAGGGTGGGCGACACCCACCCAACAACCTCCAAATTTACCAGGTGGGCCATGTGATGGTTGGATTAGCCTGATTTTTCAGGTTTTACCATTTTCATGGTGGAGGAACCATGTCAAATGTGTTGGTTGACAGTTCACACACACACACACACACACACACACACACTATGGTAGGTCCACATGCATACCATTTTGTCAAAATCGTTATCTTATTGCAAATTTTAATAAGGGTTGAATCGTATTGAATTGCAAATCGTATCTTAAATCATAAGATTTTTTATGATCTTTGTAAATATGAAAATATAAATAAATCAGAAAAATTAAAGACTTTAACACTATCATGACATGGTATTACTTAAAAATTAAGTGATTCTTATCTTTCTTTTTTTTTTTTTTTTTTTTTTTTGTCTTTCAAGAAATTTTCCTTAAAAAACATTTTAATAATTTATGTTCTTGTTACCTTTCTTGAATTTAGAATTGCATTGGAAACCGGCATTTGATTTTGTAGACCAACGAAAATGATATTTTGATTTCTAACCATCATTCCACAATACATGTAAGTCAACATGATTAACATGATTGTAACCATCCATAAAAACATTCCGGATAAGTCATGCATCGATTTGCTGTTTCAACTAGTTAAGAAATAAGAAATCATAAAAAAAACTCTACGATTTAACATTGAAGAAAATATATATCATTTAATCTCTTATAAAGAACAAAATAAAATAATTTGCCTTTTCTAAATGATTCTTTTCTTTTAAAGTTTTTTTTTTTTTTTTAAATGATTCTTAAAGCCCCCACCAATTTAAAAACATAAAATGAAAGCCAAGTGAAGCTTGAAATAGAAGAAAACTAGTATAATTTAAATCGTAAATTGAGATTTGAATCCTAAAATGTAGGATTCAAATCATAAAATTGTAGGATTCATATAAAAAGAGATTCAAAGGTGGGATTCAAATTGTTTTGCTTAAGATTCAACTCAAATCGTAAATTGTAAATCGTAGGATTTTGATGACACTGACATATACAAACCTTTGAGACATTGTTTAAATGGTCATTTTTTCAAAGCTAACAGTGCTAAAAAGACTGGGGGAATCTGCAACAAATTTGTAAACCAGAGGGGAGGTAATTGCAGTTGTCAGAAACCAGTAGGGAGGTTTTTTACAATTATCCCTAATACTATCTACTACAGTGGGAAGGGGCAGCCTGTTGGGTTTTCAAGGGTCATATATCTGACACCAGCATGCATGTATTGGCTATGATTAGTCAGAGAGTCTGATTTTCTTTGGCTGTTGCACAGATACATTCCAAGATACACCTTCAGTTGGCTAGTGAAGCCCATGTGGTTGATCATAAGTATGTGAGCTTTCACCATTCCTATTATGAGATTGGCTGCCAATATTCAAATTGGTGTGTTCCGAACTTCATTACCTCTTTTTTCAGAGTTTCTTCACAGAGCTGCTGATCTTACGTTGGTGCCTTCAGCAGCCATCGGGAGGGATCTCGAAGCTGCTCGTGTGACAGCAGGTGAATAAACTTCAAAATATTCCAGGGGAGTCTCATTTTCCACTCCGATTTGTGTTCTCACAAAATTTGTTTCTTTCAGCAAATAAGATACGCCTTTGGAACAAAGGTGTTGATTCAGAAAGTTTTCACCCTCGTTACCGCAGCCATGAAATGAGAGTAAGGCTAAGGTAAGGTGTTTTTTCTACACATGGACATTGTACATACGGGTAGTTAGAAAATGGTTAAAAGGAGCTTCTTTCTCTCTAATCAGCAACGGTGAACCCGAAAGGCCGTTAGTAATTCATGTTGGACGCTTAGGAGTTGAAAAGAGCTTGGATTTCCTCAAACAGTAAGTTCTCCAACTAGTTCATGTCTTATTGAGAGTCTGCGACTGTTCATTGACGTGAACGTGTGAATTAGCTGAAGGTTTACTAAGCACACACGCAACCCTACACTTGGTAAGTATGTGGATATGTGTGTTGGCTTCAGAAAACTCACAATTTAGGTATTCCATATGTGCATCTCTATTTCAGATCATCATTTGTTCAATCTCATTTTACTTGCGGGTGTGTGTGCATGTGCATGCATTTGTTACTCTGTTGACAATTGGAACATGTGGTTGAGCAGGGTCATGGATAGGCTTCCACAAGCACGGATCGCTTTCATTGGAGATGGACCATATAGGTAATGTTACTTTCTTATTTTCCTACTCAAAATACACAAATCCCTGCCACACATGGACCCAAGGCGAAAATTTACCTGAATTCCAAAATGAGCTACACTTGGCCCTGTTTGGTAGATGCCTAAAAATGAGTTGATCTCATTTTGGATAACACATTATGTATTGGAAATCTTGATTATGTATTAGGGATCAAGATCTTTAATGCGTAATGAGCGTTAACGAAAATGAGATCAACTCATTTTTAGGTGTCTACCAAACAGGGCCTTCAATTTGTGTGACCCAAAGTATTACTTTATCATACTGATTTAAAAAAAAGTATTTTTTTTATTACTGCTCATTCATAATAAACTTGGGATAACATACATGCCAATCCAAACTGTCATAACCGTGGGCCCCGTTGTTGATAGAACATGGCCCAAAATCACGTTGATCGGATGATCCCAAGCATCCAACCGGCGACCATCAAATGAGTGGCTAAAAAGGAAATGATAAACCATTGGGAAATATTAGATGGTCAAGATTGTCCAATTGGACTGGTTTTCAAGTCTAGCCCCACCAAAACTATAGAGAATGCTCCTTGAATGAAAAATTGGATCTGATCTTTCTAATTCATGTGCAAATCTCTTCTTCGGAACCAAAGAAACCTCGACCATCCAAACATTTCTTCCACTCATGCACCTTGTTTCTGTCTAGACAGAGAGGAGCTTGAAAAGATGTTCTCTGGCATGCCAGCAGTATTCACAGGGATGCTACAAGGTGAGGAGCTCTCCCAGGCATATGCAAGCGGGGATGTTTTTGTGATGCCATCAGAATCTGAGACCCTTGGGCTTGTGGTCTTGGAGGCCATGTCATCAGGTGTCCCAGTCGTGGGTGTCCGCGCTGGTGGGATTCCGGACATAATCCCTGAAGATCAGGAGGGGAAGACGGGCTTCCTCTATGCCCCGGGGGATATCGATGACTGCGTGAAGAAAGTTGACAGCCTATTGACTTGCACTGAATTGAGAGAAAGCATGGGAAAAGCATCCCGAGAGGACATGGAGAAGTACAATTGGCGGGCTGCCACCCAAAAGATAAGGAATGAGCAATACAACGCTGCTATTTGGTTCTGGCGGAAGAAGAGGGCGCAGCTACTGAGACCACTGCAATGGTTGATGAGACTGATTTTCCGGACACGTGTGCCAGAAATCACATACGGGTGATAGAAAATACTCATTGGGCTTAAAGGAAGCCTTTGGAAGATATATGGGTGATTGGATGTGTGTATGCAATCATGCATTTCTTGTATATTAACAGACCCATGAAGTCTCTGTTCATTATGCTTGTTTGATGCAATAAAGTTTGATTGATTGATTTGCTTTAAGTTGTGTATAACATTCTGTTGGACCTTTTGGGGAATTTGATGAAGTAAAATTAGAATTTTGAGCATCATCTTTAAATAAATAAATAAATAAAATTGAGGCCATGATTTCAAGTTCTTATTGTCTCCATAATTCAAAAACCCAAAAAATTGACTAGACTTGATGTTCATCCATGTCGGGATGACTCGACCCAACTCAACTTGATATTTAATTATTATAAATTGAAAATATTAGAAATGGGAATAGACCTTTAAGATGGAACTTGACAGAAAGCAGCAATAGTGCATGCGTCTCAATGGTTAAGGGCATTGCTTCACTGGGTTGAAGTCAGGGGGTTTGAATATACCCACACTTTAAAATAAAAATAAATAAATAAATAAAATCCCTTAGAAGGTGAGTGACTTGGTTCGGGTCGCACCAACCCATGTCTTTGACTGGATGAATATCGAGTTCTCAGCAACATGGCTTGAAATCTCACTGAATGGACTTGACTAAGCTGAGTTTGGAGTGAGATCAGCGAGTTTTAGAATAAAGCTTGTGCCTTGGTTCCTCATGCCCTCTCTCCAGGAGGTGGACTGCGGTCCATGCACCAGCTTTTGCTCAATGTTAACATGCCCTGTACCAAAAGCCAGGCTAGTCTGCTCATTCTACGATGGGACACATGCACATATGCCAAACATGCTGCAGTTGGTGGTTTTCTGTCCATTTTCCTAGCACAAGCATGGCTCGCCGGATGATTGAATCAGCTAATGTGGCATGGGTATATACATGCTGTGATTCACATTTTTTTTTTCCCCTTTACAAATTGCTTTAGCAATAATCTGAAAGTTCTAAAAAGAGCTTGAAAGGTGTTTAAATCAGGGTGCATTTGGAAGCTTTGCTTTTGGCAGCAGGTGAATACACTCTGCACCAACCAGCAATTGGAATAGAGAATGGGCAATGGGCAAACCCAATTGCAATTTGGGGCAGCAATAGAGCGTCAAATCTGACTTAATGCAGTTTGCATTTTCCTGTGCCAACCCAAATGCAAAGCAGGCAGCAGGTGAATGCACTCTGCACCAACCAGCAATTGGAATAGAGAATGGGCAATGGGCAAACCCAACTGCAATTTGGGGCAGCAATAGAGCGTCAAATCTGACTTAACGCAGTTTGCATTTTCCTGTGCCAACCCAAACACAAAGCAGATGGGTTCTGCTGGAGTAGCATGCCAATTCCAACTTGGCAATCCTTCCAAACAGGCCCTCAAAGTGCAAATAGAGATTTGAATCCACACCACCCCAATTTGTACCACACATCAATCTGAATGTTGCCAATGGCGCTAAACAGTCTTGATTCGTGCTTCCAAGGGAATGATCCAAGCCCACTTGCCTGACCATACTGCCTCAGAGGTTCTTATTTCCAATCCTACCGAAAAAGAAAAAAAAAGGGAAAAAACTGTCGTGATTCTCAGTGTCCACACAGAATAGAACATCATCAAAGGCATCTGCCATGCAATAACCCTATTTTTTTTTGGTGGAACTTGAATATGTTACAACATCTTTTGAAATGGATATAGGTCCTTTGGGGAAAAGAAGAGGAAGAAGAAAGATGTGCAACATTTCTTTGTTCTTATATATATCCTAAAACTATCAACAAGAGTAAAGTATGCATCTGTCTGTTGAATGAATGCTGATGTCACTATGAAACTAGAACCGATCTTTTTTGTACTACCTGCCAGAGTTCACGAGGGTTTCTGTTATTATGTCAAGCTGTGCCGGTATTTGACAAAACCAGGCATCCAGATGGGAGATTTAATCTTCATCATCATAATCAGGTCGAAACGATTGCTTGAATTCAGCATCCATGATCACCCCGCTCATTACATGTACGATGATCTTCCCTTTTCTGAGATCAACCCATTCTGATTGGATGTTGTTAACGACAAGGGTGCCATCAGAAGTCCTCAAAGCATATAATCTGAATCCAGATATAGAATCCAGAGAGATCTCCCTATCCAAGGGTATTTCAAAAAAGGGCAAGAGCTGAGGAACTGTCGAGAATGCCAATAAACGAGAGAGAATAGCAAACGTATCATTTGCTTTCTGTTCCACCAGGCTGTCATTGGCCCATAGTTTCACATCACGTTCGAAAGCTTCCTCCGACGGGATGAAGATAGTGAAAGCAAGATCGTCTGGTAACATCCCAACCACCACCTCCGCGAGCTTCCCGAGTCTCTCTTCCTCCTCTAGTCTCTTCCCAAATTTCAACAACCTTGGGGAACGGATTCTGCCCCTCTCTAATGATATTTCTGGTAGTCTAAGCATCGAAACAAGTAAAACCAGCAGGCATGAAGCAGATACAATGACGCATACCAATGCAATTGAATTGTTCAAGTAGCCCCTTTTCAACTTCCTCATGAAGGCCATTAGGCTGTAACTGTAATAATACTCACCAGCATTTAGGATGTAAGATGACAACAATCGACTCCAGAGATTCACTCCTGGCCCATCAATTGAAGGAACAAGATGGCAAGAACCATCTACTGTTCGCCATGCAGGACAATCAACACCTCCCCACCTTGACCGATAACATCATCCAAGAATGCTTTTACTTCTTCTTCACGTTGGAATGGTTTGGGTGCAGCGAGATCACTGTCCAAGTCATACCAGACCCCTTCAATCCTCCTCAGTGCAATCCAATGCCTGCCTTTCCAAAGCCCGCCATATTTTCTGACTGGGACATTGAGAACAATACCCATTAACGTTTCATCAGATTGGCTGAGGTCAATTGATGAAGCTGCAGTACGACGATCGTGCCAAACCACCTTTTTCCCTTTCCCCTCCAGTGCCGCAATCAGTACATTTACGTCGTAGTTTCCTGTCAGGGTGTTATGGTGGGGCTTGAGGATCACAGAGAGCGGAGTCCAGCTTTCCTTGTTTGGGTCAATAACAATGAGTTTGTCGGCAATGGCATCCAAGTATGCTCGAGTGAATGAGTCCTTGTCCTGAACTATAACAAGTTTATCAAAAAATAACTCATAAAAGGAAATAAGAAAAGGCCATAATGGAATATGCAAGTGGAAGGGGAAGGAAAGTTGGATGGATTAATTTGCTTTTTTTTATTTTTTTATTTTTTAACTGGCACTGAAGAATTTATTAATAAGCAAGAAAAAAGTTATACAAATCCATTTAGACAATGGATAGGAGTTCCACTAAGGACACCTTCCTTTGGGCCATGGAGTTCCACTCTGCCTGAATTAGATGACCAAAGGCAGTCAAATAAGGGTCGTTTGGTTGATGGTAAACGGGTTTTAATCAGTGGTAAATGGATGCACTGGGCAAAAAGGGTCATTTGCTTGATGGTAAACAATCGTAATTGGAATCAATGTGAAATGGAATACAGAAAAATCATGTGAATTGGAATCCCCTCAAAAGATTGAGAATCGGATGCAAATGCCAAAAAGTGGGCCGACTTCTATGGCTCGCCTAGGCTCAAAATTTCATTATTGTTGGCCAAAGTATATATTTCAATGGGCTTTTTACAATTATTATGTCAAATATCACACATACTAATTTGGGGCATTAAAACTAGTTTAATTAATGCATTCCAATTACAAGCAATCATAAAAATAAATTTTGGATATCAGTGTATTCTCATTACAGGCATCCAAGCACATCTTAGGATTCCAATTCACATTGATTCCATTTACCATGTGATTTGGATTCTAGTTTATTCCAATAAAAAGCATCAAAATGAGGCCTAAGTAGCGCGAAATGGACGGTAAGGGCATTATTACTCCTGTTCACCTATGATCAAGGTGAAGCATTGAATAGGTCCGCATGGCCCCGTAATTGCTCTGCCTAGTTGGTGGGCTAAATTCCTCCTTGACCCACCTATGATCACAATGAAACATTGTACGGTCCCCTGTAGACTACACATGGCCCTCGAAACCACCCTAACTAGATGATCAACGGCATTCAAATAAGTCCCACAAAATGGACGGTACCAACATTATTACTCTTAGCCTTCCTTTTGCAGGTCCTTATTCGAACAAATGTGTTTATCCAAGGTCATGAGTGTTGTCCTATGTCTTAAATCTGTCAGTAACAGAGTCTGTCGATGACCCACTCGATCTCGTCGATCAGATGTCGATGCTATTGACAAATGCCTGATCCCATCGAAAAAATCCGGAAAAATCCTAGTCGATTGCCGGATGCTATCGAAGGTCCTCGATGGCTGTCGATGCCATCGAAGGTCCCATCGAAGGCGCGTACAGAATTGTGTAAGTGCGCGATTTGTTTCTTATTCCGGTTGGGTAGTATATATAACGGGTGTAATCAAGATTAGGGAAAGGATTAGGGCTTTCTAAGTTGTTCTAAAGGGTTCAAGAACATAGCTAGAGATTCAAAGGAGATTCGAGGGTTGTTTGAATTGGTAAGATCATCTCTCTTGTAATATTGCTTTCATAGTGCATTAGACATCGATTTGTGCCGTGGTTTTTTCCCACAAGGGTTTTTCCACAAAAAATTCGGATTGCCTTCTTGTTGGGTTTGTTTGTGCAATTGTGATTACTTTGCTTGATTCTCCTTTGCGTGCTTCCGTGAGTCCCAACAATGGGCGACCCATGGTAACAACCTCCTATCCAACAATCGCTATGATCACAAATGGCCCACTTCAGCCCCACATACGAAGAATTCGTACTGAATCATACCTCTGCACTTGTAATGATCTCAAATAAAAACCCAAGTTCAGACTCCACAATTAGAGATCATTTGAAACGAGTCGACTCGGATGAGCGATCGAGCTCATCTCCCAATCGCACATCAGCTCACATACGGCGAATCTACGACGTATACGATCGGTGACCTCTCTTCAAATAATCCATGCAGAGGTGGGCCATCCTCCGCGATCATATCAATTCATCTGGAGGGCTTTTCTGTAAATATAGTAAGGAATTGAGGGCGTTTACGGAGAGTGGAGAAAGGGATACCTGGAGAAGGTTGTTGAGGGCATGCAAGAGGCAGAACTGTAATCTCTGCTTCTCGTGATATATTGCCTTCTTCTCGTATTTCTCCTCCATCATATCATCTCCTCCCCCCTACTGCCAGAAGAAAAGAAGAGCCATGGAAGCGAGAAAAATACGGATGAGAAATCGAGAAAAACGATAAAATTAAACCCCGATCTGATCTAGGGTTTGTTGCAATGTAACAGCTGTAGCGCGTAGAAGAAGAGGGGAGTTATTTGATACTCTGGCAGTGTATGAAGCTTGATACACATGCACTCTTAAATAGTACAAATGACACTTATTAACTGAAATTAAACCGAATGAAATGTGAATTCTACCGTCTTTAAATCATATTCCTCTTGAGCAATCATAACCTCTAATTCTCAAACGATTCTAGGATGATATAGGGCCGTTGGATGTTTCTCATTTCTGACCGTCCAGTAAATATGCATAAATCCAATAGTCAGAATGTACGGTTTACAGATCCGAAAAATAATTTCTAGGTGCCTGTGTATGATCCATCATGCTCGCTAGAGTATCAGACTTTTCTCGGAAGAAAATTTAATTAAACGTTTCGACTGCATCTTTGCACGTGTAAACAGATTTTCATTTATGAAAAAAGGCCCACATTTAGATAATCCAGACCGTTGAGTCGTTGACCATTTATACGGATATATTACTAGCTGCAAAAAAAAAAAAAAATCATGATTTCAGTACAAAATTCAGTATATGTTCTAGTAAAATCTGAACCAATGGTATATTTTCCTTTTTTATCGTTGATGTATTGGACATAAACGGATGTATTACGATTTTTCTCATGAAATAATTTTAAGGAGATAATTCTTTCAATGTGGGGTATGACATATAAACGGTCTAGATTATCGAACCGTGAGACACACTTGTAAACATTCAAAACGCCTGTATACTGTTGAAAGATGTGGGCCACGTATCTTTTGATTACTGCTGCCTTAGATCTTCCAGATGCTTCACAGAAAAGAAGGAGGTATGATAGTTTACCAAAAAGGATTTAAGGAGCAAACGCTCAGTACGGATTCTTGGGTTGGCCCAATAGGGCCCACCTATGATCAACAAAGACGGTTGGATAGGAACAATTCACCGTGGATTGCACATGGACAAAACAAAAATCCGTGATTGGATCATCGAATCCGTACAATTAAAGGGATTGAAAATGGACGGTTAAGGTGAAGGTGATCAAATGGGCTGGTGGGCCCACTTGTCTCTCACATATAAATGGGCCAGGCTACGGCCCAGGAAAATCGAAATTTTGAATAGGCTTACCCCCAACAGTTCAAAATGGGCCGAAGCAAGCCCAGGCCCGCCCATGATAGCCTGGGTTATGCTTAATTGCTCAAAAAAGGGGGTGTACGTGCAGCTTGTGTGCACTCGCTCGATTGTAGAGATTGTAACTAGGCATGCTTCTGCGACATCAGAGCCACTCATCTGCTCGTCAGCACTGAGAGAATTCAATATCTAAAAAATCAGGTGGGCCACACATGTACATCTATTTGGGACTGTTGGTTAATACTCTTTAGTTGTTCATTTGTTTTGTGCACGGCTATCTGGCGCACCTGATGATCCTATGGGCTTTTTTGATTTTGGAGACACTGCTTCTACAGTGGGCCGTCATCTGATGATTAGCTCCTATCTCACACACGTGTGACTCATTTCCTCGAGCGGGTGCACTAATAGCATTTCTCCATATGGTACAGAAATTATCACCACACGTGCCAAGAAGGCACATGTGCTCAAGAGGGTCCGTTTGTCTATAACGGCTATCCACGTGATGATCCACTTTACTAGGATAGACCCTTGTTTGAGATCCAGCCCATTGTTAGGCCAGTGTGTGGGGCCCAGTCAGTTTTGGGCCTAAAAGACGAGGCGCCCAGGCCGATCTCTTGGGCCTCTGTCCATAAGCCTATCTGGTTTGACATCACGAGTCGGGCTGATTCACCCCTGACTCGGGCGAGTCCTACCTCGATTTGAGATCGGACGAGTGAGTCCGAGCCTCTTTTAACCATGCTAATTGCACATTGGATCTAGCCTCTTTCTGGTTTGATACTCTGGTAGGGTGCGGTGTTCCATACACATGCATAAACGATTTTCTATTTAGTATATACACAAAATATACATTAATAGGTCCAAATCAGTACTCGCACTGTAGATAGTTTATACACGTAAAATTAGCTTACGACTCCTTGTCATCTTAACCGTCCATCAGATGTCAAGCAATTTACTAATTAGGACATTATAATCAAATCGTTTTTATTTATTTTTGGTTTAATCGATGCATCTGAAATGGGTCCCATAGTCCGGACGTTTTTTTGTTAAGTTATTATCAATGTGTTTACACCTGTCTTGGTACGGCTATGCTGAACCTATCTTGGCGTGTCCACACATATCAATGAAATGTGTGTATGTGTCGGCATTAGGAGTAAATAACAAGAGAAATTCTACTCACACCTTGAGGATATATTTCATTTCTCATTCTTTGATGGCATATCACCTGCCACAAGTAGAACAACTCAAAATTGTATGCGCGTTCGCATATGAGATATTATAACGAAGGATACATGGCCTTTATACGAACGACATGTGTAGCCAAGTAGTGTGCTTGGAAAGCTTACGAAGACCTAATGAGAAAGGAAGTCTATTGTAATCCTGATATACTCAGTAAGGCCATCTCACACAATTTTATCAAAACTGAAAACCTTTCCTAATATGATCAATTCTTTCATGACGACTACAAAGGTTTGAGAAGCTAATTCTTCCCAGAATGAAAGGAAATTAAAAGACGTGACGGGAAATCCAAGTCTGCTCGGACTAATTCCATAACCTTCGAAGATCTTTATAGCCAAGATGGCAAAGAGATCTCAATACAGATGATCACTCTCCCAAATACATGCAAGCACTCGATGTGGAGCAATATTAATGGTTTTTTTTTTCCAAAGAGAGGTCCAGCTATAATTGGGAGTGGTTATGTAAACCCTATATCTCAAAGTGAGATAATTGCGAAATCTCAACCAGAACCTGCTAGATGGTTAACATCTGGCTTGATGGAGTTTGGGCTTGAACGTTGGCATATTGGTGTGTTGTGCTTAATAGGGAATTGAATGTGCATGGCAATTTATCTGGCGTTACAGGTATTGAAATTATTTTCTTGTAGGCTATGCTGCTTCAAGTGAAGCATTTCAAAATAATAGCACTAGTTGTGAATGCTAAGTCTGAACTTTGTGGGATTTTTGATGAGATATTGGTGCAGGCATTATATCTTATATTATTTATTCATTTTCAAATTGTCTAAGATGATGGACTTCAAAAACCAGAACACTAGCCTGCTAGGCAATTGCAGGCTGTGCCCCTCACATTTCATCATAGTATATTACATTGTGCATCAAATAGAGTGAAGAGTTAGATGGAACAACTTGATTTAATTCAGTGAATGGATTGACAAACCTCATGCAGAAGACAGGAGCATCTGGCTAGAAGTTTCAGCTACACATTACTCTTTATTCCATCTTCTACAAATGATCAGTTTCCTGACATAAATGCAGTGTGGTTTTGGAGATGATCAGGTATGGGATAGAGAGTGGGTTTTACATTTGTCTCCAGCAGTGTATCATCTTCATTTTTTTCTTTTAACATGCTTAGGAGATGCATGTGTCATGAGGTCTGTTAATTCTACATGCTTGAATGGCCGCACCATTATTATAATTTCTATTAGGGCATGTACTACAATGGTAAGAGGTACTATTATTACATATATTTTTTGTATATAAAATGGCTACGGCTTTTTACTGTAGTTCTTTATCCAGTAACCGTAGCTCTTATTATCTTAAACTTATTGCTACGGATCTTGTTCCTCTTTTATCTACAAATATTATCCATAGCTGTATTTATTTTTGGTTTAATCGATGCCATAATTAAACCAAAACTTCCTCTCCCTCCCCTCATCGTTTTTATTTATAATCAAATCGTTTTTATTGATTATAACCGTAGCCATAGTTTTTAGCTACGTATTTTATCCGTAGCTTTGAGCCTTTCTCTACTACCGTTCCTCAATTTTTGTCTAGCCTTGCTATAAAATGTCTTGAATTTAGGGTAGTTTAAATTGTTGTTGTCTAGTGTCATCATTATCGTATACATAAAAGTGGTGTAAATATCCACAATCCATCATCGTCAGATTCCCAATCAATTGAATCCTTTTTTGGAAGATCAAACTCTGGTCACATCTTACTGACCATCTGCCTCAATTATTTTATTTCTTCACTGATTATATTGAACTCTATTATAAATCTCAATAAAATAAATATTTCAACCTTTAATCTTTTAATTCTTTTCATCAATTGCTATATTTTTAAAAAACACATGAGGTCGAGATTACCATTGAAAGAAAACTCATTTGCTTAAGGTAAAAATGATACATTCAGAAGGACTAACCCTCCCCTTCTAAATCACATGTCACTGTAACATTAGTGGCTGGACATTCAGGTTCACTTTCGTAGGTTTGATCCTATGACTAATTTGGCACTTAAGGTCGAAAGCGTTCAATTGAACTCGAGTCGAGTATGACTCTAGCATGCTCGCACTATCCTTTTTATTTATTTTTAACCAATCCACTATCATTTCATTAATTGGAAAATGGGATGTACAGCCATTCGGGCGGGTCCAAACAAAAAGGAATCGGACCCAGCCTATCATAAGGAGGATGTATACAAGGCTAAGCTAGAAGGGCAGAAAAGGAAAAGGGAAAACCAAAATGAAGGCATAGAGAAGAGGAGAAGCTAGGCAAACTGCCAGACCCACAGCAGGGCAGCACTTCAGAAGCCAAGGAAACAACCCAACCATAGCTACCAAAAGAGAGAAAAGCTGGAAAGAACTCAGCCACCTGAGCTGAGACTAGAAGCAAGCTGAAAACCACCACCAGCAAAAAGACCCCTGACATATCCCACTCCCAACACCCGACGGTAGGCTGCCCACTGCGAACGACGAAGGAAGAAGAATGTGAGCTAGCCAACCCTTGTTTTTGGTTTGGATAATCTGACATGGTCGAGCTTGGATCTGTCCAGAAGAATGGAGCCTCTAATGGGCCTAGGGAGATCATTCTGATGCAAATAGAGGTTGTTCGGAGCACCCCCACTAGCCAATTTAGCGAGACCGTCAGCAACAACATTACCTTCCCTGAGGGTAAAGCTGAAGTGGATGTTGAGGGCTTGGGACATTTGCTGGATGATAGCCAGATGGTACCAAATGTTCCAGCTGCTTAATCTATTTGGAACAGTCAAAGCTTCAAAGATGACATGCGAGTCAGTTTTTGCCATGATTTGAGACAGGCCATAATCTCTGCAATGGGTAAGACCATCAGCTAGAGCACGGGCCATATTTGTTGTGGAAAGCGAAGATAAAGTTTCCCAGGTGATCCCTACAGATGCCGCCACCACCCCCCTCGCCTGGTTTTCCCCCAGCTGAATCGTCCACATTCAGCTTAACCCATCCAGGCGGGGGGTTGCACCAAGTGATGATTTGAGCCGAAAGCGAGATAGGTGGAGATGGGATGTTCATTCCCAGAGCTCGCTTAATAATCAGACCATGACCAGAGGAGATATCCAGATGAGGCAGGAGGGGTTGAAGATCTCTGATCCATCTAGATATATTGGCAATGGTTGCGGCTGCTGAGAAGGGGCGATTGTCAAATCTCGCTGCATTTCTACTAATCCATAGCTCCTAGATGATGAGAGGGGGAATGATGCCACGAAGAATCTTTCAAGATATAGATTTTCTGGTCGCTAGTGTCCATTGATTGATCCGGTCAGATATGGATTGTCCCAGAATGAGGTGAACTTTGAGAAGTTGAGCGAAGAGTCTCCAGACTTGGGATGCTACCAGACCATTATATAGAAGGTGGTTGAGGTCTCCGATGTTGTGGAGAGAGGGTGCAACAGGCTGGTGGTTAGTTTGGGTATACGGCTGGACCTGTGCGACGTGGCTGGACACCATGAGGGGAGGGAGAGGAAGTTGAGTCGGACTGGCTGAAGTTGGAGAAGAGGGAGAAGTGAAGATGGCCTGGGCGGGTGAGGTTGCTAAGGGGGCCGGTTGGGGTTGATGGATATCAGTAAGATTTGGGCTAGGGTACCTGCAACATTCACACTTTGAAGCCAGATTAATGCCAATTTTTTGAATTGTAGCATCAACAGGGGTAGCTCCATGCATCACTTTCCACATGAAAATGCCTATTTTTGGTGGAAGAAATTTGTTCTAGGCCCAGGAGGTCCAGGGCTGTTTGGGGCGAGAGGCACGGTTGGCATTCCAGGCTGATTTAGAGGAGAATTTTCCAAACGGAGTAAGATTCCAGATGAGCTTATCATGTCTATTTGATAGAGAAATACTGCTGTCTTGGATAATCCGGATTACAGATGCAGGGAGAAAGGATTCTAAAGATGAAAGGTTCCAGCCTTCTGCTTGATTCCAATAATCCTTCACTAAGGCCTCTTTAGAGGGGCCAAGAGAGGGGCAAGAGTTGCTCCAATAAGCAGACCATTACCAGTCCAATTCTGCAACCAGAATTTAACGTTGCCGTTGCCGATCAGCCATCTCGAGTTGAGGATGCAAAAAGGAAGCGAACTTCTAACTTGAACCCAAATACTTGATCCTCCAATGTTGGCCTGATTTCTTGCGATAATGTATTTGGTGAAGTATTTCGTATGGAATAGTTTGGCCCATAGAGATGTTCCTTCTAGAAGTCTCCATGCCATCTTGCAGTGAAAAGCAAACATAATATCTTCAAATCTTCTAATGCCTAACCCACCTTCGCTAATGGGATAGCATAATTCACTCCATCTGACCCAATGCCGACAGGAGGTAGTTTCTGAGCTACCCCAAAAGAAGGAGGCTAGCATTCTATCAATCTGATGGTAGGATTTTTTTGGTATGTGGAGAGCTGAGAGGATATGTATAGGAATACTATTCTGGACGTGTTTAATTAACACCAATTTAGCAGCCTGGTTGAGGAGTTTGGCCTTCCAACCCACGATCCGAAGACCAATTTTGTGTATGGGGGGCTGAAGGTGCTAACATCAAACCTTCCCTTTGACTAGCGGAGCTCCTAGGTAAGTGAGAGGGAAATAGGATTGTTAGAAGCCAGTGAGGTGAGCAATCTGTCTCGCCCTTCCAATTGAGGCCTTCTTTGGAAGGATGAAGCAGCTTTTAGAAGTGTTGACTCTCTGCCCCGAACCTTTCTCATAGGATAGGCTAAAGGATAGGAAGACACAGATGGAAGATATCCTGCCATTGAGAAAGCGAATTGTATCATCAGCAAACAGTAAGTGGGTGATAGGCGTGCTATCCCTAAGAAGTTTGAAGTGGAGGCAAGCTCCAGATTGGAAAAGGGTCTTGAGGCCTCGACTCAAGACCTCCGAAGTTATAATGAAAGTAGACGGGGAGAGGGGATCTCCCTGGCGGAGGCCCCTAGATGATTGGAAGAAGCCGAAAGATTTTCCATTGATGATGATCGAAAACCAGCAGCCCTCCCAGCATTGTTGTGCTAAGCAGACCCACTCAGGGCTGAAACCAAAGGAGAGGAGAACCTTCTCGATGAAAACCCATTCCATTCTATCATAGGCCTTCTTCATGTCCATCTTGAATATAATGTTTCCCCCAACTGTTTTCCTGTTAATATCGAAGGCCATTTCTGAAGCTATGGATATGCTTTCTGTTATGAAACTATCCTTGGTAAAGGCACTTTGTTCACTAGATATAATTGATGGAAGGATATTGGATAGCCTGGAGGCAATAATTTTAGAGAATATCTTGTGCACACAGTTGCAAAGGCTGATGGGCTTGAAGTTTGAGAAGCTGGCTGGATCTGCTTTTTTTGGAATGAGGAAAATCGATGTACACCGAAAGGATCTGAGAATTTGGCCTCCTTGGAAAAAATTGATGGCTGCCAGCAGAAGATTGTTCTGAATGATGTTCTAACAGGAAGTGAAGAAGCCTCCCGATAAGCCATCAGGGCTAGGAGCACTGTCGGCAAGGATGAAGAAGGTAGTAGCTTTTACTTCCTCTAAGGACGGAGGATGCAATAACATCGCATTCATGTGATTGGGTATAAGAGGGGGGATGCAATGGAGCAGGTCAGGGGTGGGCATGGGGATGTCGGATGAGAAAAGTTGAGAAAAATACTTGACGGTTTCTGCTCCAATATCTGTATCTGAGTGAAGGTAGGAACCTGATTGGATATAAGAGAGGACATGTTTGATATACATGTCATCCGTTAACCCATGTGGCCTTATGTTTAATTAAATAATAATATTTTTTTGGCATACTTAGTAGGATGGTAATATGCTATTCTTAATGTTTTTCAATAAAATAAGATGGTAGGAAAAGCAAGGATGGCTTGTTTTCTTCTTTAAGTTGTAGGATAATCACATGACGAAGAAAAGCAATTGGAACTCATCGATGTGGGCGTAGGATCTTCTTCACAATGATCGACCCTCAGAGATATTGTAAATCACATCCTCACCTTACAAGGAGATCTTCAACAGATTGCAGAGGACAATAAGGCCCAAGCAGAGTCGTTCTCTAAAGTGTTTGAAACTTTCTTTGGAAGACTTTTGACGTATGTGAACATACAATCCGTCAATAGTTCTGCTGCAGAACAAGAGGCATAACTTCCAGCTGAACTACCTACTAGGGTTAGCTAGGTCGAAGGCCAACGCCAATCGATACCACCCTTGTTGGTGGCAAGGAGAAATGACTTAAACTGTCAACAATATAGCCAACAAGAATTTGCTGACCCTCATAATCTTCATATACTTTTTTTTTTTGGGGTGGGGGGTGGGGTAGTAATTCCAAAGTAGTGTTGATAATCTTAGGGGGCAACTGACTATTCCACAAGGCTAACAGAGGGTTGAGATAACTAGAGGCAACGTCCCATCCCATCGCTTTTGGAGACTGTTAACCAAGTGGTGCAAAGGCAATAATATCCTATGTAGACACAACGATCTCTTGGTCGGGATAACATCATAGGACTCATCTAAGAATATGGTGTACCGTCGAACGACCGACGAGTTGCTCGAGCAATTTACAAAAAACCCTATCTTGAGTAGGTAGCTAGATTAATACTTTAAGCTACCCAGAGGATTTAGGTTTCCCGAGTTTACTCTATTTTATAGAGCGTGAAACTTTCATAGTCAAGCACATCAGTCGGTTCACCATGCAATGTGGTGAGGTATCAACCCATGATTTCTTGAAACTAAGGTTGTTTGGTAACTCCTTGACGGAAGCAACCTTTACCTGGTACATAAACCTCCTTACAAAATCCAGACCTTGCTCATGATGGAGGAGAGGTTTCATATATAATTCCATTGTACTAACCTGAGGTCTTTAAAGCCGATTTATCATACAAATTGCCTAGTAAATTGGCTGGGTAGTTCATTACTCCGTTCAAGGGCGCCAAAAACTGGTGCCCCATAATGCTTTATGAGGCCAAGTTTAACAAACTCTCTTTAGACAGCATAGACCTTAAGCTTCGCAAGAAGTTTGAAGGCATGCACTTTGGAGACCAGTTTGAATTGTTAACTAGATCCACCTGCTATGAATGGATCCTCCGCAAGAAAAATCACCAAATGAACTCCTCGCAAGGCATGTTCTATTGCGATCATAACTACGAGTTAATGATCATTTGAAGGGCATGATGCTAACTATGAGTTGGCCATTATGGAGGTGGCAAGCAAATAACTATATGAATATCTGGCTTGAAAATGTTTTGAGGTTCAAACCTTTGTAGGTGTGAATCCCTGGAAAGGTATCCCCGAATTCTTGAAGTAATACTCTTTCGACATTACTAAGGTTGGCGAAATCTTTGACCTATTGTTAAAGGTGATATTTATCAAACTCTCTAATTATCAGAAGATTCTATTGGCTAAAGAGTTGAAAAAGAGAATATTACAAGTGACATGGTTCCAAAACCCATTCCACTAAGAATTGTGTCATTTTTTGGAATATAATCCAAGAAAACATTGATAAAAGCCTTCTGAAGTTTCCTAACAAGGAGGGTATGAAGGTCGACTGGAATCCTTTTTCGAAGACCACCAACATCAATGTTGTCACGACCGAGATCAAAACCATCATCCGGACGAACGATGTATAATGCCCTGAAACTCACATCCTAAGTTCTGCACTTTAGACCTGATCGAGTTTCCTAATATTATTTTATGTGCATGCGATTATTATTAAGGTAATTCATAATTTCTATGCATCAAAGAGATTGACATTCAACATAAAAATTAAACAACCACAAGTATTCATCTTCATAAAATAAGTTCACATGTATGTACATGTTTACACAATTGGGACTTATTATTATTCTATTAGTCTAAGTTCAAATCCCTAAATACATGAAAAACTAAAAATAAGCTACTTTTTAGGCTGCGGATTCTTCGAGCTCCTCCTTGGACAAGAAAGGCCATTTATCTTCGATTCATCATCTTGCTCCATATTTTCATTTACCTATCGTCACCTGCATCATTTATTTGTTCAAAATTCCAAGGGTGAGTTAACCATACTCAGTGATGGTTTCCCCCCAAGATAACATAACATCCAAATCATAAGTAAATATAATATATCAACATATACAGCAAAAAGTAACTTTCAAAATAATGTACTTCCGTTAAAATGCATGTATGCATTTAATGCACTTTAGGAGAGATGGATCCACCATGTCTTGTTCAAAGCAAAATTAGGTGTGGGAAATTATGTACCCGACAATGCCTAGCAACATTTCAAGCCTAGAAAGTGGTGGGCCATAGCTTGACCCGTCCTGACCCCTAATTCTGGGCACATCCCAAGACGAGGGGAGTTGTTTATCTAGTTGTAACTTGGAAACATCCAACCCTATCCTTGATGGGGAGTTGTGATATGACGACATCCTAGCATCCCATGGTACCATGATTACATGATTAATCAATTACTAAGTTAATCTAGTTTACATACAATCTAATTATGGTAAGGTCTTACGAACTTAGAGGTCCTTCCAATCATCTTATAATCATAAATAATTCCATATAGACTCTTAACCCACATTGAATCCTATGGTCCATGCATGTCAATGTGTCCTTGACACAAATACGTGCCTACCATGAGTCATGGTCATAAAGTAATGTGTCCATCATTCGTGCCATCTCATGGTCACTAGATAATCTGATTTATACCAAATTTCGCCATTCTCATGGTCATAGCCATGAAGTGAAATTTCAATAATTGTTTAGGCCATCTAAGTCACAAACCATAAATAAAAGTAGCGTGTACATCACAATCATCACATAATTTGTTCTAGGTCCATTCTCAATGCAAGTATCTAATATGGAAGTTGTTCTAAATATAAACCTGACATGGGTAGCCATGTTACATATCGATATGGTGTCGAATAGTATCCTATGGTATGGGACATCCAAATGTGTTTTTTTATTTTTAAAGGATATCAATATGGTGCCGAACAGTCTCATGGACCTAGATGGACGTCCAAATGTTTCAAGTATATGACACACATGTACATAAAACCAACCATTATTGTGAGCCGATGAAGTATATCCACACATGAGCTAAACCCGCTAAGTTAAAAGTTACAAAAATATAATTTAGGTTGGTTAGGTTCTAATAATATCATTCATTCCTTGATTTAAACATCTGACCCATCCGATGCGTGAACTATACACATCTTATAGGTCCTGTTTGTGCATAGTTTAACAATAAGGCATAGTTTTGAGAATTAATTATCTCAATACACACATCAACTCTAATTAAACATTTTAATATGAAAAAATATATAAGAATTAAATAAAATAAATTAGATCAATGCATCACCGTATCAAAATTGTGTAACAAAAATTAGAATTTTTCCATGAAACAATGTTAAAACTATAGCTTTTCTATATTGAAAGTTTATAAGCTTAAAAGGATCCCTCACCTTAAATTCTTAGTTCACTCTAGGTTGCTAGAATACCTTAAACCAATTTATGTTTAAGATTTATAAACAAAAATATCAAAGTTAAATGATTTAGATTGTAGATTTACGATTGTGTATAGATTCAATATATGTTGTGGGTTTTAGAAATTCTAGACTTTAAATCTAAATTTCTAAATTTACTTAAAAATTCCTAATTTAAAAATAAATGCTCTAATTAAATTCTAATTTAGAATTAAATTTAAAAAAAAATCAAGATTTAATCATAAACTAAAAAGTATTCCATCTTGGTGCATGCGTACTATCCATTGTACATCACGGTAACATAGAAACACTTTGATATTTAATCGAAATGCTTCACACTTATGCACAAAACTAATTACTCACGTGCATTACCATTCACTAAAATCAAAACCTTCTAAAATAGACCAATTAACTGAAAGATATATCGTTCCAACTGTCATAAAAAAGAGTCTATTAATCAGAGTTGTCAGGTTCATTGGTTGTTACCTATACGTGTGGGTCCTACCTCATGTATTTTTTATATATATCTACGCCGTCCATCTATTTTCTCGTATCATTTTAGGATGTGTTTCCCAAACCATAAGAAGAACTAAATCTCAGGTAAACCATATCATTAGAAATAGTGATAAATGAACATTAAAAACTTTTTGTAAGCCATAAAAGTTTCGGATCAACCCTATCTTTATATTTTACCTTCATCTGGGTATTCTTGAAATCATCAAGAGTTGGATTGCAAATAAACTTTAAAAAAATCCTTAAAATGGGCCCTTTAGAGTTTTTAATGGTGAGGCGCTCAATCACGTGGTGTGGTCCACTTCCGATGTAGCTCTTCATAATTTTTAAGACTACATCTTAAAATGGGCTGGAGAAACGGATGGACGGGATGGATATAAAACAAATCAATAAGGTGCGCCCCACAGTACCTAATCATCAAGCATGGGCTGAGTGATAAGAGTATCAAATGACTAATCTATTTTGGGAAAGAGGACAAACCTCCGGACGTGACCGTTACCTACGCCTGTCCTTGTAACGTACTGCATGAACTCCGTATCGGCCTCAAGCGCGCATATCGTATCGGGCTTCAGGCAAACCTCGAGCTCCACGCTCCCACCCCCTTCACGACCCGGAAACGCCGATATCTTCCCATCGAACTTATTCGCCCGCCCGCTACGTACCGCTACGGGTGGGCCCCACCCGAAATCGTTATCGTACATAGGAAATCGGGCCGAACTCCCCATCGTGATGGACGCCCCCTCGAAGTTCCCCAGCGGGAAGCACTTCGGGTCCCTCTCCCAATCCTCCACCACCCGGCGCACATTAGCGTCCCCGTGCGCCGCAATGCTCTTATTTAAAAGGCCTGCGCACCACTTCAAGTCCTGAGACAGGACCTCCCCCACGGAAGTGACGGTTGGGATACTCTGGATCGCGTTTCCGAAGTACAGAGCGTTGACACGTGGCTCGATCCTGTGGCGACAGTTCACCGCCATCCGGAACGTGGTATCGGCAGCTGCGGGTAGCTTCCTCGCACGCGTGATGGATCGCCACAGCTGCGCGCAGAGCGCTTGGAAGGACGAGATCTCTGCCCTTCGATCCACCACGGCCTGTGGATCTTGATGTTTCCAGAGGCTGCTTTGCGGAAGGCATTGCAAGACGGACGTTATCTTTCCGTTACTGATCCGTGGATCGTCGTGGCTTTCCTTCCGCATCATCTCCGCCACGTGGACGCCGTTATCGCCCAGCTGTTTCCGTCCGTTAGCTTGCGACTTCAGCTCGAGGATCGCCTCCCTGCTGAAATGGAACATCCGTTCCCGCAACGGCCCGTCGCCGGAGAACTTCGCTGTCGGGGCTCCGTCAGGGAATCTCAGCACTGCCGTCGACTCGCCGAAGAAGTTTCGGCGGAAATCTGGCAGCCTCGAGATCCACCTCGCGCCCCGGCAGACCTCGGCGAACGCATTGAAGAAGTTCCAGAACGACGTCCCGTCAATGACGGCGTGATTAACGGCGCAGCCGATGAAGACACTGTCAGCCAGCTCTGTCACCTGGACGGCGAGCAACGGGCGGAAATGGCCGTCATAACTGACGACGCCGTCAAACGAGAAGGAGAAAAACCCCTTGACGGAATCCGGAACGTGGACGGGGGACAGGACGTCGAAGAGCGTGAGGTTTCCGGCATTGGCGTGGACAAAGTCGACCCCGGCGTCGTTGCAGGAGATGTGGATGTGGCCGGCGGGATCGGTAGTCAGACGGCCGGCGAGGGGAGGGAAGTGGGAGAGGGTTTCGGAGAGGCCACGTCTGAGGATAGAGATGAGGGCGTCGGACGGTAAGGAAGGGCGAGTGAGTAAGACGCCTTTCTGGATGTATTGGCAGGAGAGCATTGGAAGATCTGAGACTGAGAGTCTGAGGTTTGGGAGGGTGGAGTTTTGGGTGGGAAAGACGGTGGATTTGGATATTAGTGTGGGAGAGAAAGCTGGGACAGTAGACATTTTCGCTGTGGATGTTTTTTTTGTTTCGCTGTGGGCGAGTGGGAATGGAGTGAGGGTGGGGTTTATATAGGGGAGAGGAGTGGGGTTGGGTGCATGCATCTGGGGGTTTTGTTTTGTTGTTGCTGTTTTTAGCTTTTGGACGCGAGTCTTCTGCAACACCTGATTAGGGAGTTCCTACAACACCAAGTCTGTGGGGTCCACTGTAATGTCGGTGTGAAATCCACTCCGTCCATCAGTTTTTATCGCTCATGTTACGTTGAGAGATAAAAAATTATCTATATTGAATACTCAAATGGGCCACATTATAAGAAAAGTGGATATTGAACTTCTACCATTGAAGCCGCACTGGGGCCCATATAAGTTTTGGATCAGACTGGAAAGATTTTTCCGTCCTTCATTCTGGTGGGGATCTTCTTATGAACAGTTTGGATAGCATATAAACATCAGAGTGAGCCCCAGGAAGATTTCAATGGTGAGCGTTTCCCTTTCCCGCTGTTTCCTGTAGTGTGGTCCACTTGGGTCTTGAATCTGCCTAATTATTTATATCTCTATCCAAAATGAGCTGCATAAAGTGATTGACGGATTGGATTTTACTTGGACATCGTGGCGGGCCCCACTGTCAGTTGCAGAGACTCCTTGCAACTAGTGCTGCAGGAAATTCACGTCCTTTGTACTAACCTCAAAGTTTGGGCAAATTACCAGAGGGCCAGTTTGATTTTGTAAAGTAACCCTAATTGCATTGCAAATTGTAGATAGATAATAATTATTTGCATGTGTAATTATAGCATCGTTTTTTAGGTTTGTTTGACTCTTACTTTTTTCAACCCTAAAATTGAAGATGCTGCCAAATATTTGCAGGGCCCACTGTGATGTATGTGGATTATCCACACCGCCCATCCATTATGCCAACTGAATTTAGGGCATGAGTCAAAAAATGAGACAGATTTAAAGTTCAAGTGGACCACACCACAGGAAAAAGGGAATCGAACACCCATTATGAAAAACCTCTTGGGGCCACTGTTTACTTTGGTGTGGGCCACTTCAACTTTGGATCTGCCTCATTTTTCGGCTCATGGCTCAAAATGTCATAGTAAAGTAGATGAACAACACAGATATGTCATATACAACTTGGTGGGGCCCACAAATTTAAGTTAATCCTTTTGGACCGTTTTCCCAAGCAAAAGTACTTGCCTATTTCCAAACAGGGTGAAATTGTAATAAGTAGGTATTTACGAGGCATTTACAATGAATTTAAAAAATCAAACAGGCCCTAAAGAGATTCAACCTTTCAAATATCCTAAGAGTGACCCTCTGCCAAGCTTCCATAAATTATTTGGACCAAAATGCCTGTAAATTACTTGGACCAAAATGCCCCTCTCCTTGGTTCAGAAGTTGTACGGTCTTGAGAGATGAAATAACTACTCTCCTGAGAAAGTGACAGATTGACTACTCCCCTTTGCCACCAGGCAATGGCTGGCGCTCGATGATCTATGGGCCCCACCATGATGTATGTGTTTCATCCATGCCGTCCATAATCTATGCTGTCCATAATCCATGCCGCCCATCCTTTTTGTCATGTCATTTTAGAGGTAAGGCATCCATGCCGTGTCATTTTAGGAATAAAGCGTCCATGCCGTCTATAATCCATGTCGTCTATAATCCCTTTTGTTGTGTCATTTTAGCAGTAAGGTCCTAAATATCAGTCGACAAGATGGATAGAAGTGGATACTGCCCAAGTCAGGACTTTTTGAGCCCACAACGAGCTAGTCGACAGGGTAGATGGATTGGATCACCTCATTGTGGGCCTTAAGTTATGGTACCAACGGTTTGATAGAAAAAGAAGTGAACACGTTGAAAACCACAACCACGATCTAGGCAACATGACAACCACGATCCATATAACATGACAACTACGACCCATATAACATGACAACCACAATCTGTATAACATGACAACCACGATCCATGACAACTATAACCCATATAACATGACAACCACGACCCTTACCTTATGACAACCATGACCCATATAGATGAGCACGTTATTTTTTTTAACCTTGATGGACAGTAAGGATCTTATGTGCATGTATGGGTTGTGATTGTCATGCAATCTAGGAAAAGGAAATGAGAACCGCGACCCATATAACATGACAATCACGAGGGTCGTGGTTGTAATGTAGTAAGGGTCATGGTTGTCACGAGGTATGGGTTGTGGTTGTCATGCAATCTGAGAGCAGGAAATGAGAACCACGACCCATTAATATGACGTTGTAATGTGGTAAGGGTCGTGGTTATGATGTAGTATGGGTCGTGGTTGTGATGTAATCTGGGAGGAGCAGGAAATGATAACCACGACCCATATAACATAACAACCATGAGGGTCATGGTTGTGATGTGGTAAGGGTCGTAATTGTCATGAGGTATGGGTCGTGATTGTGATGCAATCTGGGAGTAGGAAATGACAATCATGACCCATATAACACATGACAACCACGAGGGTCGTAGTTGTGATGTGGTAAGGGTCGTGGTTGTCATGAGATATGGGTCATGATTGTGATGCAATCTGGGAGGAGTAGGAAATGACAACCATGACCCATATAACATGACAACCACGAGGGTCGTGGTTGTGATGTGGTAATGGTCATAGTTATCATGAGGTATGGTTTGTGATTGTGATGCAATCTGGGAGGAGTAGGAAATGACAACCACGACTCGTATAACATGACAACCACAAGAGTCGTGGTGTGATGTGGTAAGGGTCGTGGTTGTCATGAAGTATGGGTCATGGTTGTGGTGTAATCTGGGAGGAGTAGGAAATGACAACCATGACTCATATAACACATAACAACCACGAGGGTTGTGGTTGTGATGTGGTAAGGGTCGTGGTTGTCATGAGGTATGGGTCGTGGTCGTAATGCAATCTGGGAGGAGCAGGAAATGACAACCACGACCCATATAACATGACAACCACGAGGATCGTGGTAGTGATGTGGCAATAGTCATGGTTGTCATGAGCATGGTCCGTGGTTGTGATGCAATATAGGAAGAGTAGGAAATGACAACCACGACCTGTATAACATGACAACCACGAAGGTCGTGGTTGTGATGTGGTAACGGTCGTGGTTGTCATGAGGTATGGGTCGTGGTTGTGATGCAATCTGGGAGAAGTAGGAAATGACAACCACCACCCATATAACACATGACAACCACGAGGGTAGTGGTTGTGATGTAGTAAAGGGTCGTGGTTGTCATGAGGTATGGGTCGTGGTTGTGATGCAATCTGAGAGCAGGAAATGAGAACCACGACCCATTAATATGACAACCACGAAGGTCGTGGTTGTAATGTGGTAAGGGTCATGGTTGTGATGTGGTAAGGGTTGTGGTTGCCATAAGGTATGGGTCGTGATTGTGATGCAATCTGGGAAGAGTAGGAAATGACAACCACGAGGGTCGTGGTTGTGATGTGGTAATGGTCATGGTTGTCATGAGGTATGGTTCGTGGTTATGATGCAATCTGGGAGGAGCAAGAAATGACAACCACAACCTGTATAACATGACAACCACGAGGGTCGTGGTTGTGATGTGGTAAGGGTCGTGGTTGTCATGAGGTATGGGTCGTGGTTGTGATGCAATCTGGGAGGAGCAGGAAATGACAACCACGATCCATATAACATGACAACCATGAGGGTCGTGGTTGTGATGTGGTAAGGGTCGTGGTTGTCATGAGGTATGGGTCGTGGTTGTGATGTAATCTGAGAGCAAGAAATCAGAACCAGGACCCATATAATTATCATGTTATACGTAGATATCGTTTATCCCATGTACTCACCAAGTTGGTGCACATAAGATCATTACCGTCCATCAAAGCTAACACATATATGGGTCGTGGTCGTCATGTTATATGGGTCGTGGTTGTTATGTTATATGGGTCGTAGTTGTCATGAATCGTGGTTGTCATGTTATAAGGGTCGTGGTTGTCATGTTATATGGGTCGTGATTTGGATGGGTTATAGTTGCCATGATATATGGGTCGTGGTTGTCATGTTACCTGGATCGTGGTTGTCATATTATATGGGTTGTAGTTACCATGGATCATAATTATCATGTTATATGGGTCGTGGTTGTCATGTTATATGGGTCGCGGTTGTTGCATGTTCACTTCCTTTACTGTCAAATGAAAGGATAGGTGGCAGCCTAAGGCCCACAATGGGGTGATCCGTTCCGTCCACCTTGTCTGCCAGCTCGCCGTGGGCCCAAAAAGGATGGATGACATGGATTATACACATACATCAATGTGGCCCCACCATTATTTTCTATTTTGTGGCCCACACGAGCTCGAGATCAGGCTGATAGGCCCACAATGGGGTGATTCGTTTCGTCCACCTTATCGGCCTGCTCGCCGTGGGCCCAAAAAATCCTGACTTGGGCAGTGTCCACTTCTAACAAACATCACAGTGACCGTGAAAAGTTCTAACAGTGGGTTCCATTGTCCCCATTATTTTCTATTATGTGGCCCACATGAGCTCTGGATAAGGCTGATATTTGAGCCCTAGCCCTAAAATGACATGGCAAAAGGGATGGGCGGCATGGATTATACACATACATCAATGTGGGCCCTACTAGTTTGGTCTTTGCCCACGCGCAAAAAAGGGTTTCGTACACATCACTTTCTTGGCATTAAATACGACGTAACTTCTTATTCCCTAAAAACCTTACAACTACTGAAACAAGAACAAGGGTATTTTGGTCCAAGTAATTTACGAAAGGTTGGTAGAGGGCCACTCTTAGGATATTTGAAAGGTTAAATCTCGTTAGGTAATTTACCCAAACTTCGAGTCCAGTAAAGACCTAATTCCATTGATTTTATCGAGAAAGTGCCGAAGAAGGTAATAGCCTGATTCAAAACATCCGTTCGGCCCATAAGGTTTCAATGGTAGTAGTGGCCATCCCCACCTTTCCAACATCCGTTCGGCCCATAAGGTTTCAATGGTAGTAGTGGCCATCCCCACCTTTCCCTCTGGTATAGTCCCGTCGAGCTTTGGATCAGTTTTATTTTCGGGCTCATGTCCTAACATGCAATATTGTAGATGATGGATGGAATGGATGTCACACAAATCATGCTGGTGGGCCCACAGAGCACTTTGTTGTACGGGCTCCTCAGGAAATGTTGTATTATATTTTCGTCCAAATTCTCTCGTGAAAAAGTCCCATGCACGTTTTAACGGCGCAGGAAAACATGTCAAAAGCCACAAATACTAGATTACCCCCTGTTTAATTTCTAAGTACTGGTTTATCCGCAATGAGTCTGTAGTTTGGAAGAAGGTGAAAGGTAATTTTGTCATAGAAATTTTGATGGAAGAAGAAGTCCAGAGCGTGTCTTTTAAATTATAAAATAGAAACCGGATTGGTCGAAATTACATTCTTACCGCTACTTTCTTAGAAGAATCGCTATCTCACGTGAAAAAAAATAATATGCCGTTTTATCCAACCAACCCTTCCATGATGAAGTAGAGCTTTAAATGACGAATCCGAGCCGTCGACGACGTGCACCCACCATGATATGATCTGGACAAAAATCAAGTTGGCCCACTCATTAGCCAGTGAGCACATTCAATTTACATTGATTTTATCATGCATGGTTGAGATGCTCCACGCACGTGCCATGTAATCAAGTCTACAACATGTAATGGTGAGACTTTGGATCATTTATCAATCATGCACACCGAGGAAAACGTATAACCCAAAGGACCCATTAATCTGGTGATCCTAACCATTAATCCAGTGTGTCCAACATGGGAAAATCATATTCACATGGACTGACTAATATGGTGATCCTAACCGTCTGATCATTGAATATAGAATATGGGCCACCAAATCTGGGGAAATGCCACGATAGAACAGAACAGTGTTTGAGGAAGTAAGCTGGAGCTTAATCCTATCCATCTGATCACTGGCCTTCAAAGATGTAAACACAAAATTTCATCCGACCCTTTTATCTGATCCGCCTCATCATGATGAAGAGACACTAAAATGAAAGAACATTCTGACCTGACAGTGGGTGTACTAACAAGCTAACAAAAAAAAAGAAGAACATTCTGACCCAAAACTCAGGGGGGCAATACTGCGTGAACCTGGAGATTTTAGAAACGATCTTATATGTAAGGTGATGGGAGTACATGTGACCTGGGAATGGGCGTGATGAGGTCGAGCACTGTCTTCCTCATGGATAACTGTTCCGATTTCATGAAATTTTTCTAAACTCCTCACAGAAATACCTTGAATCCACGAGGAAAAGAAGAAAAATAGAAAGTAATTTCTAAAAAAATTGAAACAATTGTATTGATGATGAAAAATGAGATTACAACTCTTTAAATAAGGCTATGAACCTTAGGGAGAAGTTTCAGAATTTAACTACAACTAAAACTCTTAGAAATCACAACTTACTATAAATAATAAATTTACTATTTATAGACAGTCCTGATTTTCACTAGACCTCATGGTTTTCGGCTAAAAATAGTGTCCTATTTGGCTCAACCATGATATTCTCCTAATTATTCGAAGCACTTTTCATGTTAGACATACTCCTAAAGCTAAACTAATGAAGAATTATAATCAAACTAAAACTTACTATAAATAATAAAAACAAAAATAATCTAGGACGTCGACAGTCGATCTGGTGGAATCTCACAAATTCAGCATAAGCAATCCGGCATAGGAGGTTGGGTGGCTAAAGTAGCCCCTTCTACTCCAAAATCATATATGTACGTCGGCAAACTCATTCCAATTTGTAAGATATATCCATTTCAAGTTCTGACGGTATGGATCACCTCCGCCTCCTATCGGACCTTTTCTGGTCCATCTTGACCATGAAATTATCCACTACCGGCTCTACATCAATATGTCACACAAGCATGACAGTGGGCCCCACAGAGCTCAGGTGTTGAACACACTGCGTATAAGAGGTGCTGTAGAGGATTCTGGTCCTTTGATCTGATGATCTCCGATCACACAGGCAGTTTGATTATTTTCCCTACGAAGAAGACGGTTGTACAGTTGTGCTCGAGAATCATTGACGTAGAATTTCTACATATATCAATTATATTTTCCATTTTTACCCTTATTTTAGTCCGCAACCAGCCAACATGAGATATATACGAAATAAAAAAAGAGCAGAGGGTCTGAATGTAGGCATTTCACGTCCCTTCAATACTCTAAAAAAGCCTTATTACATGCATGCATATTGAGAATGCATTTTCTTCTTTATTATTAGTTACGTCCGCATGCAAACAAGATTAGGGTTTTGATAGAATGCGACCCCCACATTGCAGCTACCACCCTGGACCTTTTTCCACCGTTGGATGTAGTGCATGTTGAGTCCTGGCTATTCGCGTGAAGGTGAATTTCCAGCAACAAGTCCGTACACGAAAAATACTGTAGGGCTTTAGTGATGTGTGTGTGACATCCAAACTGGGCGTGAGACCGAAAATTGGGCTGATCCAAAACTCCACTGGGCCCCACCATAGTATGGGATGCCTGCCATTTAAACCTTCCAGGGCCTATCATTATGCTTATATGCCATCCACTCCGTTCACGAGGAGAGCCCAACCAGAACGAAATCAAGAACTGAATATCAGCCACTTGTGTGGGACCAAGATGATTTCGATGTTAAACATTCCCATTCCCTGGTGATGTGGTCTACTTGACTTTGGGTTGGCTTTATTTTTGAGCTCATGTCCTAACATGAACTGATGAAAATGATGAAAAGATTGGATGTCATATACATATCAAAGTAAGCCCCCCTAGAACTCTCATTGTTTTATAAAATTCGCATCTAATATTCATCTAGTAGCTGTTCACTAGATTGCTAGAGCAGATCGGGTAGTTAAGGAGCTAGACGGGATCTCTGCAACCCATATTGAGCTCCATCATTAGATGATAGATTTTTTTTTTTAATGAACTTTGTTATAAGGCATTGTATAAGTCTTGCATGGATGCTACATTTCGATTTTTGTGATGATCAGAATATTTTATAATAATAATAAAAATAAAAAATTCTCTGGACCAAAAATCAATATAGGTCGGCTCATCTAGCAGATCATACATGTGTGTGAGATCAATACTTCCAAAGAAAAATCCAACGTACGTGTGTGGCTGATTTGATGCCTACTGCCCTAATTTTTGTGTATATACATGCACACATACTTACAGCTCATCATATCGTATTTGTCAACAGGTCACAGTACCCACTACATAATGAATGGCCCAGATTGATCACACGGGCCATCCGATTGTGGGAACCAGTCCCCAAGTGGTAGCCACATTGCAGGGCCCACATTCTATCAAAAACCAGAGAGAGAGAGAGAGAGAGAGAGAGAGCCCGGGCTAAGGGGAGCCCATTAACTCAGGACTGAATGAGTTGGTCAGAAAGGCAGAGCCCTTTAACTGTGGTCTGAAGTTATGGGTCCCAGTTTAAATGTATGACCAACCAAAAGTTATGGTCATTTAGTTATCTGCCTATTGCCTATTGGACGGTTAAAGATGATAAATATATATCCAATGGTCCTACTTCAATATGTGTCTACAAATCAGAAGTTAGGATTATAACCAATCTTACTTGATACAGTGGTTCACAATTTCCTAGGTTTAGTTTGAGCTAACATGCATCTCCTGTACAATATTTGAGGGCCCGTGTATCAAACCACACACTCTGCCGAAGTATTAGATAACTCCCATTTAAAGTGGGTGCCGTTTAAAAGTTTTGATTGAGAGTGCAATCCCTTTTTGGGCTGTTTTGCCGACGGATAACTCCCCTTTGAAGTGTATGTCGTTTAGTGTGGGGAAACGACACTAAATACATTACTCATCTGGACCGTCCATTAGGGCCTGTTTGGCCTGCTGGATTAGATGGGCTTAAGTGGAATGAAATTGCATCCGGTCCTGTGCCAATTCCACCCCATGTTTGGGAGGATTGGAAAAGCTTGGAAGTAGGCTGTATAGAATCGTTTTGGGTCCCGTGCTAATATCACTCAATGTTAGCAAGTTGTGTAGGTCCCACCATGATGTGTGGGCTATATCCACACCGTCCACCCATTTTTTGAGATCATTTTAGAGCATGGGCCAAAAAATCAGGTAGATCTAAAGCTCAAGTGGACCCCACCATAGAAAGCAATGGGGATTGAATACTTACCATTGAAAAATTCTTTGGGGCCACATAAGTTTTGGATCTGCCTCATTTTTAGGCCCATGCCATAAAATGAGGTTAGAAAACAAATGAACAGTTTAAATATAACACGCCTGTTATTGTCAATAGTTTCAAATGATTGTGGATATATCCTTTCAATGTACCACCGTGTTACAAACAAAAAAGAGAATTAAGCTTATCCCATGGTAACAGGGAACAGTCCCTGCCATGGGTAATAATGATGTTTTTTGAATCCCATCCCACCTAATACCGTGGGATCGGTCCGGCCAAACAGGCCCTTAGGTTCGCTCCACTTTCATGGGCTACCTGAAAAACATCGTACAGAACGTATGATTCAAACCGGCCGCTCAATAGCATGAAAAAAAAATATGGATGGATAAGATAAACTTTAGACAATAGATCCACTCATGGATTTTCGGGATCATTTAATTGTTGTTTCCAATGCAGCTGAAGAAGAGTGGATTGGACCTAAAGATGATCTGGATAGGTGATGTAGACCCAACATGTCTAAATGCAACTAGGTGCATGTGAAGGTTTTCTTACACTTAGCCTACTAGAGTAAATGTGATAGGGTACTATCTTAACAGGTAGCTACACTATTAAGAATTAGAAAATTTGGCAAACTTTTTCTTTTTAAATTATTAAGGATATATTCATTGTAGGGGAGAAACTATACAAAAACACTTCTGGCCCACCTAACAACAAAAAAGGGAATAGGCCTACCTAGCGTGAGAAACGAAAAGACAAAGCCCAAAACAATTTAACCCTCCCTTAGATTTTCCGAATCCCACCCTATTCAGAAATAAAAGCCCTCTAATGGTCTGGGGAAAAACTGCCATGGATTGAAAAAATATTCTAGACTAGCCATCACTGTCCCTTCGAGCTAGGTCGTTAGCCAAGATGTTCATTTCCCTTGGGGTACGAGTGATGGAAACCTTCAAATCAATCACGAATCTCTTGATCCACAGGTAGCACATGGTCCACGTGGGAGATGGGTTCCTTGCGAGGATCCCTATGAGTGCTTTGGTAGACCTAACCATGAAAATGAAATCATAAATAAATGGGTTGGGTTTGGATCCCCTTGGTCACCACTTGATTTGAAATGGACCCAACTTTGACCTAACTTAGACTCAGGCCAATAGTCCAGCCTCGAACTAAAATTCTGGCACAACGATAAAATGGGTCGGTTTTAAATTTCTCTCAATCAGAGTACTCATGCATCTAAACTATGTTAGAAAGAAAAATTGTACTTAGATATGTAAATGATCTGGTTCATATGATAGGTGGGCACCCGTTTTCTTTTTGTGGGGGCTCATCCAAATGTAACTTCCATCCATCATTCAATAAAATCTCTCATAAAAAAAAGGTATCTGGATTAAAACCTCATTACTAGTTTACAAAAAACGGAGGAGAAAGAGACTTTCGAAAGTGACATGGTTCGGGTGGTGGTGAGACACGTTCATCAAGTTGACTGATGAGTCATGCCGACTCGAGACTATCACAATCGAGTTTCATATATAGTGACTCAGGTTAAATTCTCATCCAGTTGAGTTGAAACGGCTAATTTTGAGTTGAGTCACCCAATTTTAGAACTATGGTTGGACCACACATCTATGTTGAATATTGGCCTTTCGTACGTCACTATGGACCACACATCATGGAATATTTAATGCGACTGTTCAAGGAATCAATGGTCGAAAATTCAGATACAGAATAAGCTGGTAAACTCGGTAGTACATGACGGAATCTCTAGTCTACTAACATTTTTAAATTAAAAAAAAAAAGAAAAAAAAAGAAAAAAAAAAAAAAACTCTAGTCTACTTGGAGTGTGATGCAGGAGCAATTCACGCGCTTGGTGGAGGAGTGACATGTTTGGCTATTGCTAGTTGGCGGAAATCAGTCCTGCCACCCAATGTTTTTGCATGATACACTGTTTGGGCACACTGATTGGGAGGGTTGTTGTAATGGGTAGTTTTATTTTTATTTATTTATTTATTTATTTTTGTTGGGTGATACGTTAGGTTAGTTGGGTCGCAAAAAGTTTAGTTGGAAAGTAGTACAAATACCATGTTATTCTGTCATTGCAGCAGTTTTAACAATTTGATTTTGAGAATTGAGAGATATTTGAGAGAGGAGCTTGTTATAGACCTTCTCTTTTCTTCTTGGGTGGGTTTTGGGAGTGTTTGGATTTTTGCTAAGCTCAGATGTGTGTGCAATACAGTTCACATAAGACCCAATATTAGAAACAGGTGGATGATTAGAGAACTTAAGCCAAGTTTTTCAGGGTCATACATTGTTCTGCAAACTGTGGTAAACCTGACTACCGGTCTAGCGCATCAATCTAGTGGTGAATTTCTGACGGATGGATTGGATCTCAGACCTATCATACCATGTTGGCACATGTGTACTGGCATGTACATGAGCTTTATTGGATGTGTGTGCTTGGCAAAGCTCATCAAATTTATAGATATTTGTTTAAGCATAAGCTGATTGTTGAGCTTAAATTTCCATACCACTAATTTTTTTTAATTTTATTTATTATTATTTTTTTAAAATAAAAATCTAACTTCATTAATTCTCTAATTACCTTTTTGAAGTTGAAATATTCATAAGCTTAGTTGATTAAGCCTATGGTTTTTTACTTGCGTGAAATAACAATGAAGGAAGAAAATCAATGACTTCCTCAAATAGGCAAAATCTTGAATACATAAGGTAGTTATTGAATTTGGGTCCCTACTCTTGCTCGGGTGGTAGACTCTCAAGAGTTTCAACACCCGGTCAAGGGTTCAAGTACCCATAATTGGTGAAATTCCACTAAGGCATGAGTGTGTGGGGTGTGTGTGCGCGTGTAAAAAAAAAAAAAAAAAGAGAAAAGAAAAAGAAAAAGAAAGGTAGCTATTGAATTCACAAGAAATAATAAGAGAAAACTCAAAATAAATTTATTAAATAATGTATGATGTATATCATGATTTCTCAATTACACCATTAATATAGAAAAATTAAAATCCCAAGTCAAAATTATCCAAAATATTAAAATTTTAACCCTAATTAAAAGTTACCCAAAATAGTAAGACTCATTTAAAACAGATAAACCTTATTGGAAAATGGATGGTTAGAGTGAAGGTGTTCAAAGGAAGCAGGTTGCTGAACAGTGTGCCACACACCGCCCACCTGGTGATGTGTTGAGGTCACTAAGTTCTATGGGTCCCACAATGATGTATGTGTTATATTCACATTGTCCATCTATTTTGTGGGATCATTTTAGGGCTTGGCCAAAAAAATGAGGCAGATCCAAATCGCAACTAGACCATACCACAAAAGGCGATGGGGATTAAATGTCTACCATTGTAAACTTCTGACGCAGGGATGAACATGATGAGGATAACTACTCCGAATCCACGGAGCTTCTCTGGACTCCTCACAGAGACTTCTCGAATCCACGAGGAAAGAAAGCAAAAAATAGAAATAAATTCTAATAAATTCGAAATTGATTAATTGATGAATAAAAACGAGTTTACAACCCTTTAAATAGGGGTACCAAGCAATGGGAAAGAAATTAGAATCAAACTACAACTCAAACTCTTAGAATCCGCGACTTACTATAAATAGTAAACTTACTATTTATAGACGGTCGTGATGTCTACTAGTGCGCAAGGTTTTCGGCCAAAAATAGTAAGTGTCCTAGTTGGCTTCACCAACCCGTTCTCCTAATTATTCTAAGCTTTTTTCACGTTGGGCGCAACTCCTAAAGCCCGACGGATGAAGAGTTATAATCAAACTAAAACTTACTATTTATAGTAAAAACAAAATTAAGACAGGGAAACGACCATCGATCCAGGGGTTTTTCACAATTCCAGGCTGCGCAACCCGGGGGTTGGTTGGCTTCAGTAGCTCGTTCTACCCCAAAATCATATATTTTACGTAAGATAACTCATTTCGGATTGCAAGATACGCCCGATTTAAGGTTCGATGGTTTGGATCACTTCTGTCGTCGACCGGGCCTTTTCTGATCCATCTTGGCCATGTAACTGTCCGCGACCCGCTCTACATCAGTCTCCTCCACTTCAAAAGAACTCGTCCTCGAGTTCTCGTCATGCTCTGATTCATGATACTCGGTCAGGTCCGCGACATTGAAAGTCTGTGAGATTGCCATGTCATCTGGAAGATCAACAATATAAGCGTTATCATTGATCTTTCGGATGATTGAGACGGGTCCAATCTTCTTATTTTTCAATTTGTTGTACGTCCCGGTCGGAAATCTCTCTTTGCGCAGATGGACCATAACGCGGTCGCCCACCTCGAACACCTTTTGTCGCCGATGCTTGTCCGCTTGTTCCTTGTACTTCTCGTTCGAGGCATGTAGCTTGGTCTGCACTTCTGCATGGATGCCTATGATCTTGTGTAATGACCCAGAATTTTGGTACACGTGCGTACACATACATATATGTACAATTGCCTTCATTGGAGTATACACACATATACCCATGCATACATCCACGCACCCATGCACACATGTATCTATCGGCTCATGTAAATTGTGACCGTTGATGTGTGATCGTTTTGCTTGGTACGAACTATTAATTAATGTCATTAATGATTACATGATTTTGGTAGAATATATATATAAGTTTATTTATAATGCACTCTCTCAACTCATATACTTAAGACCACATGTTTAATTATTAACTAATCCAAATCTAACCAACATCAACTATTGACTGTGCACTGAGATTAATCTGATCTTAACCACTAGATTGTTGTTAAAAAATAAAATAAAAATCAAGAACAACCCATTTTTTTGTGGGAACTAACCCCGCCGTCCGTTGGCATGTGGCCCACCTGAGTTTCAGACCAGCCTCATTTTTTTTGCTTTATATCTTCTCTTGGCCAGGCCGAGATGATGGACGGATTAGATTTAAATTATTGTTAGTGGGACCCACTATATTTTAAAAAATAAAAATAAAATAAAAAAATGAAAGTTATATCTTCCGCACGACTAAACCATTTTCTCCACTTTCCTTCCATTTTGTACGGTAATGGCAGCCGAACCTCCCACTAAATAAAACCGTCCCATGATTTTCACTCCTCTATTCCATCACGCATCCTTTTTTTTTTTTAAAAAAAGGAGAGAGAAAGAATCGAAGGAATCAATCAAATAAAAAAAATTAGAGTGGGAGAGAGAGAGAGCGCTGTAAATCAAGAGAGAGAGATTAAAGCGAGGCCGGATCGTCAGACTTTAAGGTAGGTGATCTTAACCTGAAATTTACCATTTTCAGTTTTATTATGTTTAATTAATCCAAATTTTCGTAGAAATATTATTGTCAGTTGAATATTTTTTTTTTATGTAGAGAATCTACTCATTTAGGAATTTCTATTTTTATTTATTTTTTATTATTATTTATTTATATTTAATAATGAAATAAAATAAATTTACAGAATAAAATAAATAATTTATTTAAATTTTTTTTATTAATTCTTAAATGTTTTGTTAAAAATAATTTATTAAATTAAATTTCAAATAAATTATAATATCCTACAATATTTTACAGTATAAACTGAATATATAATTAATTATTTAAAGAATTGATGATTCATTAGGTAGAATTGTGTATATAAGTGATGTAAGATTGATGAGTATATATAAGTAAATATGATTATGAAAATAAAATAAAAATATATAATAATAATAACAAATTATAAATTATATAATTGTAATACATAATCAGTATTAATATGATATATAATAAGATATATAATAAAATAAAATAAAATAAAAAGGCTTATAAGATCATTAAGGTATAGTAAAATATAAATATTATGTTTCATAATAATATATTAGTGATACAATATAATTGTATGTTAAAAAAAATAATGAAAAAATATATAACATAATTAAAGTAAACATGTGTAAGATAATATTATATTACATAATTAATACATAAGTATTTAATATTATTTATATGATTATGTTATAAGTAAAAAGGTTTTATCTGATAATATATAAAAGTTTTAATAAATATAATTTATTATTTCTAAAAAAAAAATTATGTAAATGATGATATTAACAATTTAACATAAAAATAATATAATAATTATATTAAATGTATCAAACAAAAGTAAATTTATTAATTTAGATAGTTAATTATAAAATAAGGTTAATCATACTGACATAATGTTATAACAAATAATTTATATAATAATAATAGTATTCAAAGTCCAAATTAATATTTTTCTTAACCTTATTTAATTTAGATTTAAAAATAAATAATAATAAAATTCTGAATTTAGATTTAAATAGTTAGATAAAATAATAATAATAATAATAAATTTTAAATTATCAAATAATAATTTAATTACATTATTAATGTTATATTATAGAAATCAGTGTGATAATTTTTGTTCTGTAAAGATTAAAATCTAAATTTTAATTCTAAAATTTGAAGAGTTAATTAAATTAAATTTAAATGAACTTAAGTTCAATTTTTATTTTTATTTTTTAAATTTTGGAATTAAAACTAAATTGATTAGATTTTTATACTTTGGAATTCTAGTGATTAACGTATATTTAAAACTTTATTAAATTAAAATTTTTATAAAGTATGATATTAGATTTTTAATTAAAAAAATATATGTATATCTTTTCTTTGTAGTTCCAAATTTTTGTTTAAATTAAAATTTAAATAATTTATCGATTAAACCTAAATATACATTCTCAATGAATTATCAAAGAGAAATTAAAATTTGTTATAAAATAATCAAGTTATTTCAATATATATGTGTGTGTGTGTGTGTGTGTGTGTGTGTGTGTGTGTTTGTGTGTGTGTGTTAAGTTTATGTGCTAAATAAAATAATAAAATTTAATTTTACAATTTAGTAAATAAAAATAATAAATATTTTTATGCTAATATTTAACATTATTTAAGTAAAAAAAAATTAATTTAATTAAAGTTAGAATTTAAATAAAATTTCTTGTACATTACAAACCATTCATTAAATAGACCACTTAGGTGTTATTTTCTTTTGGTAGATGGTGTCCTGAAACTCAACTTCTCACGCATCTAGCGAGTGTAGACAGCAAGTTAATGCTATGTGCTGTGTCAGTGGGAGAAACTCGTTAAGAGCGTAAGCATGGGTCAGGTCTAGCATGCGACGCTAAGTAAGTCGTGGGCGTATGGTTTAGTCTAGAAATCAACGGTCCAAATATCAGGTGGGTGATTCTCATCCATTTATGAACTTTCTGATTTTATTTATTTTAGAAATTTTATTTATTTAACATACTGACTTCAAAGTAATATTGTCAAATTCCTTTATACGCATTATCTACTTTTCTAAATTTTAGCATTTACTGAATCTGATTAACTTGTTGAGTTAGATTTTAATCTAACTTTTATTTCTGAAATTTGGTGTTAAGATTTAGACCTTAAATCTGTGTTAAAGTAATTGATTTAAATTAATTGGTTTAAAATAATATTAATTAATTTGATTCTAAATTTATTTATTTATTTATTTTTAAAAAAAAGGGGGCAAAGAAAATAGCTTGATGTTTCAGTAAATTTCAGGAATTGAATTTTTACGGCATCGAATTTTTACACATTTGTATAGAACTTACATTGTTGTATAGGGATTTAAATAATTAAATTATTTCGCTACTAATTTTGGAATAATTCATGACATGCATTCATCTATACTGATTACAGAATTATAGAAAAAGAAAGAAAAATGAGAAAATGATTGTGGTATTAGCAAGTAGGGCAATCGTGTCCCTTGGGTGAGAGACCCTAAAGCTAGCAAGTAGGGCAATCGTGTCCCTTGGGTGAAAGACCCTAGAACCTGTTGGATCCTTCGGAGTCTCCTTTGTGTACGGCGTATGAGTACAATTGTGTGCGCGGACATACGTCAGAGGTACAACTGGAGCAGTAGTCTGACTAGCTAACGTATAAATGAGTCCCTCACCATGAGGTACTGGTGTGTGGGCGTTAATGCAACGTGGTCATACACCTAGGTACGGTGTTGTAAGATGTGATGATTATTTAAATTTATTCTTGAATTCATGATAGTGTGGCATTCAGTACGTCTTTATGATTCCAGCATCGCATTCATGTCATATGAAATATTTAATATTTTGATTCATGTTTTGGAATTTCAGAAGTACTTTTATTATTTATTCGTTTGATATAAATCTAGAAATTTCATATTTGGTTGGATAAGATCCCACGAGCGGTTGTGCTCATACCCAAATGACAGTGTTTTAGGTCTTGGAGTTTAGTCGAGGCAAAGCAGACTGAGGATCTAACCATCGGCTTAGTGGTAGCCATATCTATATTTGTATTTTAAAATAATAATAATAATAAATTGTATAGCAGGAACTTATAAGTGAGTTTAGGCTGTAATAGTTAAAGATTGTATTTGATGAATATTGTTTATTGTAATGAGTTTTAATTAAGTGTGGTTGTGAATGTTTAAAATTGAATCATGTCCTGAGATTCGGAGTCGGGTCTGGCCAACTCGGGTACCGAATTTTGGGGCGTGACATCTTGTCTGTCATATGTTCTGCTGCAATGCTCGTGCCCGGGTGCTTGGGTAGAGGGACCAAGTCAAGTGTGTGGCGAGACACTCGTCCGTAGATAATCTGGAACGGTGATCTCCCTGTCGAGCAGTTCACCATGTTGTTGAATGCAAACTCTGCTTGGGACAAGGACAAATCTCACTGCTTCTGTTTTTCTCCTGAAATACAGCGAAGGAGGTTTTCCAATATGCGATTCACAACTTCCTTCTGCCCATCAGTCTGTGGGTGGTAAGCACTGCTGAATTGAAGTCGTGTATCGAATCGATTCCATAAAGTTCGCCAAAAGTGGCTAATGAACTTCGTGTCACGATCGAAAGTAATGGTCTTGGGGACCCCGTGTAGCCGAACGACTTTCCTGAAAAATAAATTCGCCACGTGTGTTGCATCGAGGGTCTTCTTGCATGGGATAAAGTGCGCCATCTTTGAGAAACGATCTACCACCAACACCGAATCCATGCCGCGTTGTGTTCGTGGGAGACCAAGTACGAAGTCCATTGATAAATCCTCCCAAGGACCGTTAGGCACAGGTAACGGGGTGTAGAGGCCCGTATTCTGAGATTGCCCCTTGGAGGTCTGACAAACATGACAACGTTGTACGGCTTTTTCAACATCGCGTACTAACTGCGGCCAGTAATACCGCTCTTCCACAAGAGCTCGCGTCTTGTCTCGCCCCAGGTGTCCAGCAAGGCCACCTCCATGTAGCTCTTGAATAATCTGCTCCCTCAGAGAACTTTGGGGGATGCACAATCGATTCCCTTTGAAGAGAAAATTGTCCTGTATATGAAGGTCACTGGGGTGACCTTCTTGACACTTCATCCAAGAATCTTTGAAGTCCTTATCCTCAGCATACAGCTCCTTGAGACAGTCGAAGCCGACTACCTCGTTGCTCATTGTAACTAGTAGTGATGCACGACGGCTAAGTGCATCAGCTACCTTGTTCTGCTGCCTTGACTTGTGCTTCAGAACGAACATGAATTTCTGTAAAAATGCAACCCATCTAGCATGCACACGATTCACGTTAGTCTGACTATTAATAAATTTTAATGCTTGATGGTCAGTGTACAAAACAAACTCTCTTTGAATCAGATAATGCCGCCAATGTCGCAGCGCCTGAACAACTGCGTACAACTCAAGCTCATAAGTCGACCACTTCTTTCGGCCTTCGCTGAGCTTCTCGCTGTAGAAGGCTACCGGCCTGCCTTCTTGTGATAATACTCCTCCAATTCTGACGTATGAAGCATCACACTCAACCTCAAATAATTTGTCGAAATTAGGAAGCACCAAGACCGGTGTTGTAGACAAACGATGCTTGATCTTATGAAAGCTCTTGTTAGCTTTATCGGTCCACTGGAACGGTCCTTTCTTCATGCAATCTGTTATAGGCGCGACTATGGTGCTAAAATCTCGCACAAATCGACGATAGAAAGTCGCCAACCCGTGAAAACTCCTCACCTTATGACTGTTTGTCGGGATCGACCATTCCCTAATAGCTCGCACTTTTTCATCGTCCACACGAATGCCTGTGGACGTTACAACAAATCCTAGAAACAATAGGCTGTCAGTTAAAAAACTACACTTCTTCAAGTTGAGGTACAACTTGTTAAGTTGTAGGACCTGTAGCACCTGCCTGAGATGTTTCCTGTGCTCCGCCTCATCCTGGCTATATATCAATATGTCATTAAAATATACTACCACAAATCGGCCAGTGAATGGTTTTAGAACTTGATTCATTAAACGCATAAAAGTACTTGGTGCGTTCGATAGGCCGAAGGGCATGACCAGCCACTCATAAACCCTTCCTTGGTCTTGAATGCCGTTTTCCACTCATCACCGGGTCGAATACGAATTTGATGGTACCCTCTCCTTAGATCTAGTTTAGAGAACACCTTGGCCCCTTCTAACATATCGAACATGTCGTTCAACCGTGGTATTGAAAACCGATATTTGATGGTAATTTTGTTGATTGCTCGGCTGTCGATACACATGCGCCAGCTTCCATCTTTTTTTGACGTTAATAATGCTGGTACGGCACATGGGCTCATGCTCTCTCTCAAGAGACCCTTACGGATCAATTCCTCCACTTACCCCTGAAGTATTTCGCACTCCTTCGGACTCATCCGATAATGAGGGCGATTGGGTAGGCTAGCTCCAGGGACGAGGTCTATGTAATGTTGGATGTCCCTCATGGGGGACAATCCATCAGGTAAATCCTCAGGCCAGACTTCTTTGAATTCGTTTAGCAACAGTGTTAAACTTGGAGGGATGTTTGAGGGTTCCTCTTCCTCACCCTTCACTACTACGACGTATACCTCGCTAGTTTCCTTGGATTCCTCTATAAAATCCCGAATGGTCAAGAGAGAACTCCCCTCCACTTTAGAGGGTTCAGGGTGGTTCCCTGGTGCCATAGGGGCAAGGATTATTTTTCGACTATCCTTGACGAATACGTAGACATTATCTCGTCCCCGATGGGTCGCATCACGGTCCGACTGCCAGGGTCGACCGAGTAACATATGACAAGCTTCCATATCGACCACGTTACAAAGTATTTGATCCTTATAATTTTTTCCAATTGAAAATGAGATAGTGCATTGTTCAGTTACCTTGGTCTCATTCACCTTTTTTATTCAGCCAATAGAGTATGGGGAAGGATGTTTCATCGTTGGTAGCCGCAACTTGTCCACCATTACTCTTGAGATGATGTTTTCACTATTACCACTGTCTATGATCACATCACAGACATTTTCGTTAACGGTGCACCGAGTAAGAAATATGTTGTGTCGCTGTGGATGTAATTCCTTTCGTGGGGCATACAGTAATCCCATCACAACTAGAAATTCGCCACGATCCTCGCCCGTCACTTCATCGCCACCTGCTATTTCTTCAGTGGTTTGTTCATGTTCATCAAAGTGATGGTCTTCTTCTACGGCCTCATCTTCAGTGCCCCCTTCGTTTATAGTCAAGTGTGCTGTGGGACGTTGAGGACAAGTGTTTGATAAGTGGCCTGGTTGGCCACAGTGGTAACAATTGTTCGACCTTGGCCGAGTATAAGGATTTGGAATCCTATTCGTACCTGCTGTTGTGGGTGCTTCACGTTGAGGTCTGGATGAGCCATTCCCCGTATCACGGTTTGCGGTTGTAGGAAGTTGAGGTACTGGATCTTTTTCTCGTGGCAGCACTGGATCCTGCGTGGGACTCGTCATGGGGGGTCAATTTGAAGGATATGGACGAGCAGGAGCTCTTGCAAGTTGTGTTTCTGCCCTACCCGCCAATTGAACTGCTTCATCCACGGTCTCGACTGGGTACATTTGAACTCGATCCTGAATTATCGGTCGCAATCCACCTATTAATCGTGCCACGTTCTGTGACTCAGATTCTGACAGATCGTTTCATGTAGCCAACCGTTGAAATTCTTCAGTGTAATCTGTAACAGTTCAATTTCCTTGTCTGCAATTTTGATATTGCTGGAATAATATCTGCTCATAATCACTGGGGAGAAATCGTGATTGAAGAAGACGTCTCATCCGTGGTCATGATGAGATGGGTGCCTTGTTCTGGCGGGCTCGTGAGAGTTGTAATTGTTCCCACCATGCAGAAGCACCAGATTTTAATTTAAACGCTACCAATTTTACCCTTTTATGATCTGGCACGTCCATGTAATCAAAATATCTCTCTACTGCGGCTAGCTAATCGAGAAAATCTTCTATACGTAATAAACCGTTAAAACTAGGAAGTTCAGCCTTACCTCGATAGTCTCTTTCAGCACGATCTAGATGATCACCTCCATGAATTGGTCGTCGAGCAAAACTCTCATTAAGGTCCTCGTCGCTAGAACTTGAATAATCTGGTGTAGCCCTACGGTTTGCCATTGGTAGTGCTCTACGAAAATCGGAGTTGTATCGTATAGCAACCATGGGTGGTGGAGCCACCATGGGTGGTGGAGCACCGCCTAGGGCTCAGGGCGAAAGTAGCGCATCCGCAAGACGGTCGAGAGTTGCCTGTAGCCGTTGCATGGTCAACTGACTCTCCCAGTGGAAAGCTTCCATTCTTTCCAAAAAATAACGAATCCCAGGATCACCGTCCACAGGATTTTGATTCATACCTTCGTTGTTTGCCATCGGCCCGAGGAGAATCCTCGCTTTGATACCAATTGACGCAGGGATGAACGTGATGAGGATAACTACTTCCACGGAGCTTCTCTGGACTCCTCACAGAGACTTCTCGAATCCACGATGAAAGAAAGCAGAAAATAGAAATAAATTCTAATAAATTTGAAATTGATTAATTGATGAATAAAAACGAGTTTACAACCCTTTAAATAGGGGTACCAAGCAATGGGAAAGAAATTAGAATCAAACTACAACTCAAACTCTTAGAATCCGCGACTTACTATAAATAGTAAACTTACTATTTATAGACGGTCGTGATGTCTACCAGTGCGCAAGGTTTTCGGCCAAAAATAGTAAGTGTCTTATTTGGCTTCACCAACCCATTCTCCTAATTATTCTAAGCTTTTTTCACGTTGGGCGCAACTCCTAAAGCCCGACGGATGAAGAGTTATAATCAAACTAAAACTTACTATTTATAGTAAAAACGAAATTAAGATAAGGAAACGGCCATCGATCCAGTGGTTTTTTGCAATTCCGGGCTACGCAACCCAGGGGTTGGTTGGCTTCAGTAGCTCGTTCTACCCTAAAATCATATATTTTACGTCAGATAACTCATTCCGGATTGCAAGATACGCCCGATTTAAGGTTCGATGGTCTGGATCACTTCTATCGTCGACCGGGCCTTTTCTGATCCATCTTGGCCATGTAACTATCCGCGACCCGCTCTACATCAGTCTCCTCCACTTCAAAAGAACTCGTCCTCGAGTTCTCGTCATGCTCTGATTCATGATACTCGGTCAGGTCCGCGACATTGAAAGTCTGTGAGATTGCTATGTCATCTGGAAGATCAACAATATAAGCATTATCATTGATCTTTCGGATGATTGGGACGGGTCCAATCTTCTTATTTTTCAATTTGTTGTACGTCCTGGTCGAAAATCTCTCTTTGCGCAGATGGACCATAACGCGGTCGCCCACCTTGAACACCTTTTGTCGCTGATGCTTGTCCGCTTGTTCCTTGTACTTCTCGTTCGAGGTATGTAGCTTGGTCTGCACTTCTGCATGGATGCCCATGATCTTGTCTGCCATATGTTCTGCTGCAATGCTCGTGCCCGGGTGCTTGGGTAGAGGGACCAAGTCAAGTGTCTGGCGAGGCACTCATCCGTAGATAATCTGGAACGGTGATCTCCCTGTCGAGCGGTTCACCATGTTGTTGAATGCAAACTCTGCTTGGGACAAGGACAAATCCCACTGCTTCGGTTTTTCTCTTGAAATACAGCGAAGGAGGTTTCCCAATGTGCGATTCACAACTTCGGTCTGCCCATCAGTCTGTGGGTGGTAAGCACTGCTGAATTGAAGTCGTGTATCGAATCGATTCCATAAAGTCCGTCAAAAGTGGCTAATGAACTTCGTGTCACGATCGGAAGTAATGGTCTTGGGGACCCCGTGTAGCCGAACGACCTCCCTGAAAAGTAAATTCGCCACGTGTGTTGCATCGAGGGACTTCTTGCATGGGATAAAGTGCGCCATCTTTGAGAAACGATCTACCACCACGAACACCGAATTCATGCTGCGTTGTGTTCGTGGGAGACCAAGCACGAAGTCCATTGATAAATCCTCCCAAGGACCGTTAGGCACAGGTAACGGGGTGTAGAGGCCCGTATTCTGAGATTGCCCCTTGGAGGTCTGACAAACATGACAACGTTGTACGGCTTTTCCCACATCGCGTACTAACTGCGGCCAGTAATAGCACTCTTCCACAAGAGCTCGCGTCTTGTCTCGCCCTATGTGTCCAGCAAGGCCACCTCCATGTAGCTCTTGAATAATCTGCTCCCTCAGAGAACTTTGGGGGATGCACAATCGATTCCCTTTGAAAAGAAAATCGTCCTGTATATGAAGGTCACTGGGGTGACCTTCTTGACACTTCATCAAAGAATCTTTGAAGTCCTCATCCTCGGCATACAGCTCATTGAGACAGTCGAAGCTGACTACCTCGTTGCTCATTGTAACTAGTAATGATGCACGACGGCTAAGTGCATCAGCCACCTTGTTCTGCTGCCCTGACTTGTGCTTTAGAACGAACGTGAATTCCTGTAAAAACGCAACCCATCTAGCATGCACACGATTCACGTTAGTCTGACTATTAATAAATTTTAATGCTTGATAGTCAGTGTACAAAACAAACTCTCTTTGAATCAGATAATGCCGCCAATGTCGCAGCGCCTGAACAACTGCGTACGACTCAAGCTCATAAGTCGACCACTTCTTTCGGGCTTCGCTGAGCTTCTCGCTGTAGAAGGCTACCAACCTGCCTTCTTGTGATAATATTCCTCCAATTCCGACGTATGAAGCATCACACTCAACCTTAAACAATTTGTCGAAATTAGGAAGCACCAAGACCGGTGTTGTAGACAAACAATGCTTGATCTCATGAAAGCTCTTGTCAGCTTTATCGTCCACTGGAACGGTCCTTTCTTCATGCAATCTGTTATAGGCGCGACTATGGTGCTAAAATCTCGCACAAATCGACGATAGAAAGTTGCCAACCCGTGAAAACTCCTCACCTCATGACTGTTTGTCGGGATCGGCCATTCCCTAATAGCTCGCACTTTTTCATCGTCCACACGAATGCCTGTGGACGTTACAACAAATCTTAGAAACAATAGGCTGTCAGTTAAAAAACTACACTTCTTCAAGTTGAGGTACAACTTGTTAAGTTGTAGGACCTGTAGCACCTGCCTGAGATGTTTCCTGTGCTCCGCCTCATTCTGGCTATATATCAATATGTTATCAAAATATACTACCACAAATCGGCCAGTGAACGGTTTTAGAACTTGATTCATTAAACGCATAAAAGTACTTGGTGCGTTCGATAGGCCGAAGGGCATGACCAGCCACTCATACAACCCTTCCTTGGTCTTGAATGTCGTTTTCCACTCATCACCGGGTCGAATAAGAATCTGATGGTACTCGTTCCTTAGATCTAGTTTAGAGAACACCTTGGCCCCTTCTAACATATCGAGCATGTCGTCCAACCATGGTATTGAAAACCGATATTTGATGGTAATTTTGTTGATTGCTCGGCTGTCGACACACATGCGCCAGCTTTCATCTTTTTTTGGCGTTAATAATATTGGTACGGCACATGGGCTCACGCTCCCTCTCAAGAGACCCTTACGGATCAATTCCTCTACTTGCCCCTGAAGTATCTCGCACTCCTTTGGACTCATCCGATAATGAGGGCGATTGGGCAGGCTAGCTCCAGGGACGAGGTCTATGTGATGTTAGATGTCCCTCATGGGGGACAATCCATCAGGTAAATCCTCAGGCTAAACTTCTTTGAATTCGTTTAGCAAAAGTCTTAAACTTGGAGGAATGTTTGAGGGTTCCTCTTCCTCGCCCTTCACTACTACGGCGTATACCTCGCCAGTTTCCTTGGATTCCTCCATGAAATCCCGAATGGTCAAGAGAGAACTCCCATCCACTTTAGAGGTTCAGGGTGGTTCTCTGGTGCCATAGGGGCAAGGATTATTTTTCGACTATCCTTGACGAATACGTAGACATTATCTCGTCCCCGATGGGTCGCATCACGGTCCGACTGCCAGGGTTGACCGAGTAACATATGACAAGCTTCCATATCGACCACGTCACAAAGTATTTGATCCTTATAATTTTTACCAATTGAAAACGGGATAGTGCATTGTTCAGTTACCTTGGTCTCATTCACCTTTTTTATTCAGCCAATAGAGTATGGGGAAGGATGTTTTATCGTTGGTAGCCGCAACTTGTCCACCATTACTCTTGAGATGATGTTTTCGCTATTACCACTGTTTATGATCACATCACAGACCTTTTCGTTGACGGTGCACCGAGTACGAAATATGTTGTGTCGCTGTGGATGTAATTCATTTCGTGGGGCATACAGTAATCGCCTCACAACTAGAAATTCGCCACGATTCTCGCCTGTCACTTCATCGCCACCTGCTATTTCTTCAGTGGTTTGTTCATGTTCATCAAAGTGATGGTCTTCTTCTACGGCCTCATCTTCAGTGCCCCCTTCGTTTATAGTCAAGTGCGCTACGGGACGTTGAGGACAAGTGTTTGATAAGTGGCCTGGTTGGCCACAACGGTAACAATTGATTGTTCGACCTTGGCTGAGCATAAGGATTTGAAATCTTACTCGGGCTCGCTATTGTGGGTGCTGCACGTTGAGGTCTGGATGAGCAGCTCTCCGTATCAGGGTTTGCGGTTGTAGGAAGTTGAGGTACTGAATCTTTTCCTCGTGGCAGCACTGGATCCTGCGTGGGACCCGTTATGGGGGGTCGATTTGAAGGATATGGACGAGCAGGAGCTCTTGCAAGTTGTGTTTCTGCCCTACCTGCCAATTGAACTGCTTCATCCACGGTCCCGACTGGGTACATCTGAACTCGATCCTGAATTATAGGTCGCAATCCACCTATAAATCGTGCCACGTTCTGTGACTCAGATTCTGACAGATCGTTTCGTGTAGCCAACCGTTGAAATTCTTCAGTGTAATCTGTGACAGTTCGATTTCCTTGTCTGCAATTTTGATATTGCTGGAATAATATCTGCTCATAATCACTGGGGAGAAATCGTGATCGAAGAAGACGTCTCATCCGTGGCCATGATGAGATGGGTGCCTTGTTCTGGCGGGCTCGTGAGAGTTGTAATTGTTCCCACCATGCAGAAGCACAAGATTTTAATTTAAACGCTACTAATTTTACCCTTTTATGATCTGGCATGTCCATGTAATCAAAATATCTCTCTACTGTGGCTAGCCAATCGAGAAAATCTTCTATACGTAATAAACCGTTAAAACTAGGAAGTTCAGCCTTACCTCGATAGTCTCTTTCAGCACGATCTAGATGATCACCTCTATGGATTGGTCGTCGAGCAAAACTCTCATTAAGGTCCTCGTCGCTAGAACTTGAATCATCGGGTGTAGCCCTACGGTTTGCCATTGGTAGTACTCTATGAAAATCGGGGTTGTGTCGTACAGCAACCATGGGTGGTGGAGCACCGCCTAGGGCTCAGGGCGGAAGTAGCGCATCCGCAGGACGGTCGAGAGTTGCCTGTAGCCGTTGCATGGTCAACTGACTCTCCCAGTGGAAAGCTTCCATTCTTTCCGAAAGATAACGAATCCCAGGATCGCCGTCCATAGGATTTTGATTCATACCTTCGTTGTTTGCCATCGGCCCGAGGGGAATCCTCGCTTTGATACCAATTGACGCAGGGATGAACGTGATGAGGATAACTACTCCGAATCCACGGAGCTTCTCTGGACTCCTCACAGAGACTTCTCGAATCCACGAGGAAAGAAAGCAGAAAATAAAAATAAATTCTAATAAATTCAAAATTGATTAATTGATGAATAAAAACGAGTTTACAACCCTTTAAATAAGGGTACCAAGCAATGGAAAAGAAATTAGAATCAAACTACAACTCAAACTCTTAGAATCCGCGACTTCTATAAATAGTAAACTTACTATTTATAGACGGTCGTGATGTCTACTAGTGCGCAAGGTTTTCGGCCAAAAATAGTAAGTGTCCTATTTGGCTTCACCAACCCGTTCTCCTAATTATTCTAAGCTTTTTTCACGTTGGGCGCAACTCCTAAAGCCCGACGGATGAAGAGTTATAATCAAACTAAAACTTACTATTTATAGTAAAAACGAAATTAAGACAGGGAAACGACCATCGATCCAGGGGTTTTTTGCAATTCCGGGCTGCGCAACCCGGGGGTTGGTTGGCTTCAGTAGCTCGTTCTACCCCAAAATCATATATTTTACGTCAGATAACTCATTCCGGATTGCAAGATACGCTCGATTTAAGGTTCAATGGTCTGGATCACTTCTGTCGTCGACCGGGCCTTTTCTGATCCATCTTGGCCATGTAACTGTCCGCGACCCGCTCTACATCAACTTCTCAGGGGCCACTAAAGTTTTGGATTAAGCTCATATTTGTTTGGTCCGTTCATCCAAGTTTGTGTGACCTTATGAACAGGTTAGATAGAAAATAAACATCATGGTGGGCTTAGGAAAGTTTCAACTGTGGTCATCATTGTCCCCACCACTTTTTGTGGTGTGCTCCAGTTGAGATTTAGATGTGAGGTAATTTTGGGCTCATGTCTTTAAAGGATTTTGCAAAATGGATAGATGGTGTGGATGTAACACATATATCATTGTGGGGCCTACCGAACTTAGTGACGTCAACACACCATGAGCTCGCTCAATGGTGTGTGGGGCACACCACACAATCCGCTTCGGTGGTGAAAGCGTCCATTGTCGAGGTCATGATCATTTGAATGCCTTCCACCATGAGATGAGGGTGATTGTAGGGTCATTCCCATACATGGTAGAAGCGGCAGTTTGCGTGGGTGTCACCAACCTCGATAGTGTGTTGATGTCACTAAGTTTCATAACCCCACCATGATGCATGTGCTATATCCACATTTCCCATCTATTTTGCAGGATCATTTTAGGGCATGAGCCTAATAATGAACCAGAAGTAAAGCTCAAGTGGACCACACCATGAGATTGTACGCCTGTTATTGAAAACTTTTTAAGGCCATTGAAGTTTTGGGTCCTTACTCCGGTGGTAGACTCTCAGGAGTTTCAACACCTGTTGAGGGTTCGAGTACCCATAGGTGGTGAAAATCCACTACGGCGTGAGTGTGCAGTGGTGTATAAAAAAAAAAAAAAAGAAGCTAATTTTATTGTTCTTCCTTTAGGGCCCGTTTGGCCAGGTGGATGGTAAGGGATTGAATGGTACTAGGGTGGATGGCATGGATTTCTAGGTAACGATGGTGTTGTCAGTGGATTGTCTTGAGATCCATGGGATTGCTCTATCCGTGGATTGCTATATTCAGTCTGTTTGGCACGCCCAGCCAATCCCGAGATTAAACCTTTCCCTCTATTCCAATCTCCCGAACCAAACATGTCCTAGGCAAATTTGAACGGATCAGAGTGGATTAGATGGGATTTAAAGGTAATGATGGTGTTGTCAGTGGATTGTCTTAAGATCCATCGGATTGGGATCAGATCACCAACTCTGTTTGGCACGCCTGGCTAATCTTGAGATTTAACTTCCAATCCCTTCCAATACCATCCAATCCCTTCCAATCCGACCGGCCAAACGGGCCCTTATTTAAGCTTGTGTGGCCTTACAAACAAGTTTGATGGCAAATAAATATAATAGTAGGCCCTAGGAAGGTTTCAACAGGGGACATCATTGTCCCGTTGCTTTTTGTGGTGTGGTCTACTTGAACTTTTGATCTGCCTCATTTTTTGGCTCATGCCCTAAAATGATCTAGCAAAATGGATGGACGGTGTAGATATAATACCTACATCATGGTGGGTCCTACAAAACTTAGTGACATCAACATACCAGGCAATCGCTTCCATCCATGGTGGTCCAAGGCAAGGGAGCAGATTAAGTGAGACCCCGACCCTTATCATGGGGTTAGTATGGGCCCACCTTGATATATGTATTATGCATCCACATCGTCCATTCATTTTATTTTATTTTTTCAAACCATTTTAGGGCATTATTCCATAAATGAAGTAGATTCAATTACCAGGTGGACCATAGCATAAGAAACAGAGGTAATTGACCATTAATGAGCCACAAAAGCTAATTTGGATCAAGCTAATATTTGTTTTTTTTTTTTTCCTTTCATCCAGGCTCATTTGATCACCACTGTTTCTTATAGTATGGTCCACCAGATAATTCGATCTACTTCATTTTTGGGATAATGCCTTAAAATGATTTGGAAAGATAGATGGACGACATGCATACATAACAAATACATCAAGGTGGGCTAGCTCTACGGTAAACCCACGGTAAGGGCTGCACCGTCTTGGGTGAAGCCGGGGTCTCACATAACCCGCTCCCCAAGGTGATAGCAGGTGGGCCCACTTATCTCTCACGTATAAATGGGCCCGGCTCCAGCCCTGGAAAAATCAAAATTTCGAATAGACTCACCTGAACGGTTCGAAATTGGCGGAATCCAACCCAAGCCCGGCCCCTGTCAGTGTTATAACTTAATAACTGCTCAATAAAGGGCGTGCAGCTTGCAACTCGGTGCACTCGCTCGATTGTTAACATTGTAATCAGGCACGCTTCTGCGACATCAGAGCCGCTCATCTGCCGATCCGTGCTGAGAGAATACTATATCTCAAAAATCAGGCCAATTTAAGTCATTAGGTGGGCCACACATGTACATCAAATTGGGACTGTTGGTCAGTACTCTTTAGTCATTCAATTGTTTTGTGCGTGCACATCTATCTGGCGCACCTGATGATCCTATGTCACACACGTGAGCGGCTGCACAAATAGCATTTGTCGATATGGTACAGCAATTATCACCACACGTGCCAAGAAGACACATGTGCTGAAGATGGGCCCGTTCGTCTAGAACATCTATCAACGTGATGATCCACTTACTAGGAGAGACCCGTGTTTGAGATCCACCCCATTCGTTGTACACCTCTATCCTAACCCAAATTCATGTGATCATCCCAACCCAACTTCACCAGACCAGATTTCAGAGGGGTTTGGAGTTTTCCAACCTAACCCAAGGACCTTTACAAACCAAACCATTTGCAACCGAACCCGGACATGGTTGGGTCAACAGGAACCCAAGTCACGGCCCTAATCTTTCTTCATTTTGGGGATTTGAATGGGCCTAACAAGGCCTGGTATGCCTGTCCATACCCTGCCAACTAGGTAAATACACTCTGCCAGGCCCAGGCCTACAAAATCAGAATTTTAATTTGGCGGCCCGAAATAGTTCAAAATCCAGGCCAAGCCAACCCAAGGCCCGGCCCATTAGCAGCATTACGCCCAGGTCGAACCCATGGGCTTTTAGCGACACCACGACTTGACTGGACAATTCATCTGCCACTCAGATGAGTCGAGTCCTAACTTGACTTGAGATTGGACGAGTGAGTTCGAGTCGCCATGTCTTTTAACCATGGTTATCGCACATTGGATCTAGCCCCTTTTTCTAGCTCGATACTCCACTAGAGTGTGATGTTCCATACACATGCACAAACAACTTTCCATTTAGTATATGAAGAAAACATAAATTAATCCGTCCAAATCGGTATACCCACTGTCGATAGTTTACATAGTTAAAATTAGATTAATTCAATAATTCCTAACCATTGATGAAAATATATTTGCTTGGTATTAATATATTGTTCTCCTTTTCATCTTAACCATTCATTAAAAGTCAAGCAATATGTTAGTTAACTAGGATGTCAATTATATTTGTGTTATCACTTGAATTTAGGCTTGCAGTTACATCTATAGGCACTCAAATATTTGGACTAGTTAATAATAAAGAATAATGGGGCGGTGGTTGTGACTAAGGACCCTCCGATGCTTAAGTGAGATAGGTTAAGCCAAAGTAGGGTGGAGCGGGAAATGTGATTTTTTGTGCATACATTCCCTTATGACAAGGGGTGTATTGATAATATATTTAAGAGAGTGCATATCTAAGTAGACACTGTCAAATATGCTGTAAGATTCATATTTGAGTGAGTATTTGCTTCCAAGTATATATTTAATTTTGTCTCAATCGGTGTGATATTTGGCTAGAATTTCATTAGGTCAATTCTTACTTGATACGATGCGAGATTTCTTCTAAATATCTTTCATCCAGTATTGATGTCAGTCTGATCAAATCGATCGGCAAGTTTTATAACCTAGCTATGAATCTGAGCAATTCAACTTAGCAGATGAGACATTTTTCGGAGCTCAATTCTTGGGTCTCTCCGGGGTGTTCAGCTCAGCTCACCTATGTAGCCGGTACGTTGGTGGCTCGGTGAGCTTATCCGAGCGATTCTTGGCCAGCATCGTACTAGTCCCCCTCATAGATTTCTCATGTAGTAGGTCAATTTGGTTTTTACGGTAACGATTTGAAACCGTTTCTTAGCTTAGCCAACAAATCTAAAATGGGTCCTACAACCTGAACAGCTTTTAATTATATTATATACTCATGGATTCTGAGTGCATGCATACTATCCATTGTACAAAACGCCTCTTATCATGGTAAGTTATAACAGAGAAAGACTTTTGATACTCTACCACAGTTCATTGCTTCATACTCCCGCACTAAAACATTTACCCACGTGCATTACGATTCACTAAAATCAAAACCTTCTTTGTGGACCCTACTTAAAATAAAACAATTAACTGAAAGATATAACGTTCCAACTGTAATGAAAACGAGTCAACGGTCTATATCCAATAACCAAAAGTTCATTAATCAGAGCTGTCAGGTTCATTCACTCAACATGAGTTTGGATAATGTCCTACCTAAGGTGGGCCCCACGAATCGGACAGCATATTTTGAACTTACAAGCATGCCACGTGTACAAATTTAAGCGCAAGTGCATCGATTATCACACTCTGACAGATGATCAAATGACTCTTCTATTCTCGGATGAGGTCACACCTCCCAACATGACCGGTACCGTTACGCTATCCTCGTAACGTACTGCATGAACTCCGTATCGGCCTCGAGCGCACGCATCGTATCGGGCTTCAAGCATACCTCCAGCTCCACGCTCCCACCTCCTTCCCGACCCGGAAACGCCGATATCTTCCCATCGAACTTATTCGCCCGACCGCTACGTACCGCCATGGGTGGGCCCCACCCAAAATCGTTATCGTACATTGGAAATCGGGTCGAGCTCCCCATCGTGATGGACGCCCCGTCGAAGTTTCCCAGCGGGAAGCATTTCGGGTCTCTCTCCCAATCCTCCACCTCCCGGCGCACCTTAGCGTCCCCGTGCGCCGCAATGTTCTTATTTAAAAGGCCCGCGCACCACTTCAAGTCCCGAGACAGGACTTCCCCTACAGAAGCGACAGTCGGGATACTCTGGATCGCGTTCCCGAAGTACAGCGGCTCAACACGTGGCTCGATCCTGTGGCGACAGTTCACCGCCATCCGGAACGTGGTATCGGCAGCTGCAGGTAGCTTCCTCGCGCGCGTGATGGATCGCCACAGCTGCGCGGAGAGCGCTTGGAAAGACGAGATCTCTGCCGTTCGATCCTGCGGATCTTGATGTTTCCAGAGGCTGCTTCGTAGAAGGCTCTGCAAGACGGACGTTATCTTTCCGTTACTGATCCGGGGATCGTCGTGGCTTTCCTTTCCCAGAATCTCCGCCATGTTGACGCCGTTATCTCCCAGCTGTTTACGTCCGTTAGCTCGCGACTTCAGCTCGAGGATGGATTCCCTACTGAAATGGAAGATCCGCTCCTGCAACGGTCCGTTGCCAGAGAATATCGCTGTCGGGGCTCCGTCCGGGAACCTCAACACCGCCGTCGACTCGCCGAAGAAGTTCCGGCTGAAATCCGGCAGCCTCGAGATCCACTTCGCGCCCCTGCAGACCTCGGCGAACGCATTGAAGAAGTTCCAGAACGACGTCCCGTCGGTGACAGCATGATTAACGGCGCAGCCGACGAAGACGCCGTCAGCCAGCTCCGTCACCTGGACGGCGAGCAACGGGCGGAAATGGCCGTCATAACTGACGGTGCCGTCAAACGCGAAGGAGAAAAACCCCTTGACGGAATCCGGCACGTGGACAGGGTACAGGACATCGAAGAGTGTCAGGTTTCCGACAGTGGCGTGGACGAAGTCGACACCAGCGTCGTTGCAGGAGATGTGGATGTGGCCGTCGGGATCGGTTGTCAGACGGCCGGCGAGGGGAGGGAAGTGGGAGAGGGTTTCGGAGAGGCCGCATCTGAGGATAGTGATAAGGGCGTCCGACGGTATGGAAGGGCGGGTGAGCAAGACGCCTTTCTGGATGTATTGGCAGGAGAGCATTGGAAGGTCTGAGACTGAGAGTCTGAGGTTTTGGAGGGTGGATTTTTGGGTGGGATAGACGGTGGATTTGGAGATTAGTGTAGGAGTGAAAGCTGGGACAGGAGACATTTTCGCTGTGGGTGTTTTTCTTGTTTCGCTGTGGGCGAGTGGGAATGGAGTGAGGGTGGGGTTTATATTGGGGAGAGAAGTGGGGTTGGGTGCATGCATTTGGGAGTTCTGGTTGTTGTAGCTGGTTTTTAGCTTTGGGCTAGTTCTGCAACACTGGACTCGGGAGTTCCTGCAACACCAAGCCCTGTGAGGCCCTCTGCAATGTCTGTGTTAAATCCACTCCGTCCATCAGTTTCTCCAGATCATGTTACATTAAAAGACTAAAAATCAGCTAGCTTCAAGACTCAAATGGTCCACATTACAAGAAATAGTGGGAACTTAAATTCAACCATTGAAGCCTCACCGGGCCAAAAGAAGCCTTGGATCAAAATGATAAATTTTTTTCCCCTTTAATGTTGTGGGGATCGTCTTATGAACGGTTTGGATGGCATACTTATGTCACGGTGAGCCCCAAGAAGATTTCAATGGTGAGCGTTTCCCTTCTGCACTGTTTCCTGTAGTGTGGTCCTTTGGATTTTGAATCTGCCTAATTGCTTTTATCTCTCCCTACACATGAGCTGGATAAACTAATCAACGGATTGGATTTTATTGGACATCTTGGTGGGCCCCACATGTTATTGCAGGAACTCCTTACAATAGGTGCTCAGGAAATTCACGTCCTCTCTTACGGGGAAGGTACTTGGATGAATCGGATTCGGCAGTGATCCCTTCAGCACCGAGCTCGGCAGTGAAAAAGCTGTGGGGCCAACATGATGTATATGTTTTATTCACTCCGATCCATTTATTTTGTTAGCTCATATTAAGATGAAAGTAAAAAAACAAGATGAGATAGATCCAAAGCTAAAGTAGATCACACCTTAAGAAGCAATGGGCAGAGTGACACGGTTATGAAATCTTACAAGCACCTATAGTGATATTTATTTGCCATCCATAAAGTCACGTAATGCGGTCGAAAGATAAGTAAAAAATGAATTAGGGATTTTATTTGCTAAGAATAGAGATTTTTTATTTTATGCATTTTTATTGAGCCATGTCATCAATAATAATTGATGATGTCAACATAGCTATGATAAATGCAATCTAATGTTGTTAGTGATGATGTGGCTCAATAACATTACAAAGAATAGAAAATTTTTATTCCGGGCAAATAAAAGACCTGAGATCATACAAAAATCATACGGCCCAAAAAATGTTTCAACAATTGGCATTCAATCTCCATTATTTCCTGTGGTGTGTTTCACTTGAGCTTTTAATCTACTTCATATTCCAAATGATGACACAAAATGAATTGGGAAAATAGATGGACAGTGTGGATAAAACACATACATCATGGTGAGCCAAGCTCCGTAGTATAGGGGTCACTACAATAGTCCTTGGATTTGAAGTGTGGATTCGGTGACATGGATGGGATTTGATTTATATGGTGTTGATTGGACGCTTGTTATACTTGTGCTGATGTTCCTACTTATCGGTGCTCTATGGCCCATGATGCAAAATGGGCTTTATGTATTCCGTTCATCTATTTCGCCGGCTCATTTTAAGAATTGATCTAAATAATGAGGTAGATCCCAAGCTTAAGTGGACCAAACTACAGAAAATAGTGATAATAGAACACTCAACATTAAAAGCTTCATGGAAGCCACAGTAACATTTGTTCGCTGTCTAACTTGTCAATAAGGTCGGACCTAGACAAAAGGAAAGTCGCCTCCAGGAAGATTTTAAGGGTGGGCATTGCAACGTGGCCCACCTGACATTTGATAACCAACATCTAAAAACTAAGATACTGGAATGGTCACTTACATTCCAACTTATGGTTATCACCATGCATTTGAGTTGTATCAGGCCCAGCTATGACATGTATGTGGAATCCAAACCGAAGTTGCACCTCCTTTTGGTGTACTATACATTCGAACAGTCATCCCTGTCAAAACCCCAGGTGGGCCATAACAGAGGTAGAAATGTACAATTGCACCTTACACTCGTGTGTGTATTTACTTGTTGTGGCCCACCTAAACTTTCAAATGGCTTGAATTTCAGTGCATCCCTTCATCCTGGTGGGGGCAAAACCGATGAATGGCTTTGATGAGATATAAAAAATACAATGGACCCACATTCCATCTTAAAGTTTCTACTTCTGATGCCACCCTCCCTAGTATCTCCCATTGGTGATTTTCGCAAGGCGCATTTAAGTTTTTCGGTAGCACGCATCCAACGGACAGTTTGGATGGCACTCACATGGCACAATGGACCCCACATAGCTCAATCAGGTGTACTTATCAGAAATTCCAATGCATGTGATCATCCCCGTTCTTAAATTCTAACTCATGAACAGTGGGGCCAACTAATTGGACGGTGGGCACAGCTTATACTATGTGCATGTGCATGGATGGTGATAATCTGCCAGAGTACCAAAGATTTCATTTTTGTGTTTGCAAGTGCTGTCAACGGGCCGGGCTGGTAGGTTTCGGCCCGTATTTGAACTTTTCCGGGCCGACTCTATTCAAAATTCTGATTTGTCAGGCCCGACTGTTTGCAGAAGAGTTACAGCCGGAAATTGGCATGAAACAGGTGGAACTGTAGGATTGTTACAGACAATGGGGACATTTTTGGAACAAAAAAGGCTTCTCTTTTATGATGCACGCTTCTGGGAATCTTCCATCGAGAAGCCATAAATTCACTCGCACGAGTGCACTTTAAAAGTCCACTATCCTCACACGTGTATATGACTCAGCTTCTGTAAGATCTGGTCCGTTCATTAGGTGAGTCTATATCCTTACATTCTACAAACCTAAAATCAACGAAATAAAATAATCCGATGCGCCGTAATTTACATGGATTTCGAACCATTGTTCTTATTCTCTTAACCGTTCATGTTTTCTCTATAATTTAGAGACATATAATAATAATTTAGAGCCTAATTTTATAAAACTAATCTTAAATTGTTTGGATAGAATAATGTACGGATCCGATATATTACACCTGTGGCTTGTTTTCAAATATTAGGCGAGTGCAGTCGAGTAAAATCATCCTCTCTCGGTGAGTGATTACGCGCTTTTTCATGGAAGTGCGTGTTATCACTGGGAAATAGGAAGGGAGAAAACACGAGCGGTCTCGTTACCTCTGCTTGAGGCATATACGATGTATGTCCAGGAGCATTGGACCTTTCATCTAGTGGGCCACGACGAAATCGGGATACTGTATGACCGTCCTAACAACCTGTGAATTCCGTCTTGCATTGAATGTGGACATTTACTGCATTAATGCTACTTACTGTTTGTTAGCTGGCCCATTAAAATTAATTTCATCTTATTTTAATTAGTAGTGATTATGCATTCGAGATTGTACTTTATATAAATTATAAATTACTAAATTATTTTTAATCCTTATGTAAAACTTCTAATATGTATTTACTTGTAACTAAAATGAGATGGAACTTTTTTTAACTGATAACTAAATAGGTCCTTAACTTTCCAAGGAGATTGATTCATCCCTATAGCAAGAGCAGTCTCATGGCCTCTTTTCTTTTTGCCATTGTCATCTAGATATAAATTAAGGCTCTAATTACTTCTACTAAAGTTGGTGTTGGTACCGTACGGTGGGATATGATTACATGTCAAGCCTGTATTATAGATGGGCTCGTCCAGGTTGGTATATAGTAGAACAATTTTCAAACATGCTTTGTATGGATAGTATGTCCCATCATGTTGTTATGCATGTACTAACTTCATTTGCCTGCATGGCAACACCAAATCCACCAATGGTGACAACATATGGAAAGTGAATTGTGTACTAAGTAACTCAATATGCTTGATGTATTGAGTAAACTCTATGAGGTTTACCATGATTATGTATCTTATCCCCTTTATCCATTCATTTTATTGTGTAATTTTAGTCCTTGGGATAAAACATGAAGCATATCCAAAGCTTAAATAAGCACATCATAGGAAACAGTGTGGATTAAACGTCTACCATTGGAAAATTCTTGCAGGCCACAAAAGTTTTGGATCAAGGTTATATTTGTGTTTTCCCTTCGTTCATATATCTATAATCTTATGAGCCGGTTGGATGACAAGTAAACATCACTGTGGGGCCCAGAAAGGTTTCAATGGTGGAAACCATTATTCCCACTACTTCATGTGGTATGATTCACTTTAGCTTTGTATATGATTAAATTTTGAGCTCAACCCCATAAATGATATGAAAAAATGGATGGACGGCATGGATAAACCACATACGTTCAAGGTAGGCCCAATTGAGTTTACCCAGTATGATAAGGGCGTACATAGTAACTCAATATGTAATCCGATTTCCAACGTATGATCCTAACCCTATAATATAGCATGTTATCAATTCCAAACTGCATGATCCTAGTTATGGGAATATTTCTATCCACGTTGTTATTTTTAGCAATTTGAAATTATGGTTCTATGCTTTTTGTGTTAGCTAAGTTATAATGCAAGTTTATATTTATAGGTGGATCATTTACTCCTTGATTTGTGAAATAACATGCTTCTAATACAGTGCAATACATGCATGATCTATGATAATAGCATTTATTATTTCACATATCATGCAATATGAATTCATATGTACACCGACTTGAATTGGATTGGCCCACATGATCCTAACCCTAGAATACTGCATAAATGCAGTCAACTTTAATTGGGCCCTCTATCATAGCTCAACTGAGTTTTGGATCAGCCTTATTTTTTGACTCATGTACTAACATCACATGTTGGAAATGATGGATGGAGTGGATGTCATAAAGACATCGTGGTGGGCCCCACAAAGTATTTTGTTGTACGGGCTCTTTAAAGTTCCATGCATTCTAAGTACCAAATGAACCACCCAAACGGCATTGGAAAATATGTCCAAAGCCCCAATTACTAAAGTAGCCCCGATTTAATTTGTGAGTACTGTTTTATCCGACAAACACTAGCAATGAGTCCGTAGTTTCGAAGAATAATGAAGGGTAATTTTGTCCTAGAAATTTTGATAGAACCAAAAGTCAAAAGCGTGTCTTTTCTGCATGTTCATGCACCCGTGTGGAACATTGAGGGGTATCCGCGCCAACCACCGACCTTTTCAGGGTGAAATTATCAAATTTAAAACGGATTGGTCGAAATTACAATATTACCTGCACTTCCATTAAAGAATCGCAGTCTCACGTGAAAATCAAGTTGGTCCACTCATGAAATGATCTGGACAAAATTCAAGTTGGCCAACTCACTATCCTAGGAACACGTTCAATTTACACTTTATTTTTGAACGTATCATGCGTGGTTAAGATGCTCCACGCACGTGCCATTTAATCACGTGTGCAACATGTAATTGTGAGATTGAGAGTCATTTAACAATCATGGCCAACAAGGAAAATTCATAACTCAAAGGACGCACTAATTTGGTTATCCTGACCATTAATATAATGGGCACAACATGTGGAGGTATATTTGATATTGGTGAATTTGAATATAAAAGTTTTTGTTCTGATATCATGTCAAATCACTACTTTGTTCAATACCTCGAGTAGAAAGAGGATAGTGTATTAATGCATATTGTTATTTCTCGAATTTGATTGAACTTACAGCTCCACCTGTAAGATGTTGGATACCTGTACTTAATAGAAAAATGATAGACAATGGCGGCGCAGGTTGTGGTCGGAGACCCTCAATGCCTAAGTAAGGTTCACGAAGCTAGGGTATATGTGAATAGAGTCAGGATTTTTGCGCGTGCCTTTTCCCTAAGTGGGGTAGTGTATTTATATGATTTCTACATATCTGAATCGATCCGCTAGATATGTTGGATGAGGCCATATTGGAGTTGTCATCTGCTCTCGACAACATATCTGATTTTGCCTCGGTTGACGTGTTTTTTTGGGTAGGATCTCGTTAGATCGATCCTGCTCTTATACGATACAAGACTCTCTTGGATACTTCTGTTTTGAGGTCTAGGTTGGTACCTGAGTTTGAGGTTGGTATCTGAAGTCAAGTTCGGTTAAACAACTTAATGATTAGGTCAGTTGATTAATCTTATTACTAAACTTGAAGATTGACCGATTCAGCGCGGCAAACAGGTCCTCCATCAAAGCCCAACTCAACTTCTCCGCTGGTAGATACATAGGTGACTCGGAGAGGTTGCTATATTAGCCTTTGCCATGTATCTCATATGGTTGATTAAAACGATTTCCCCCCTAACACATATTAACAGACTTTAACACTCTAAAAAAAAGTAAATAAAAGTTATGGCTAGGAGTGGATAATAGGTGCAATTGTTGACACAAGCCACCGGCAACCGTACTTGACGGACCGTTCCCACTTGATACATCAACCTACCATATCGACAGACCAAATCCTCTACAACACCAGTTGTACACAGCATTTACAACACCCGAGTCTTTGAGGCCCAACGTATTGTGGTGTGATATCTACTTCATCCATCAGCTGCGTTTCTCAATGCTAATCCCAGGGACCATAAATCAGCTTAATCCAAAGCTCCGATGGGTCACACCAAAGAGAACAGTGTAGATGGAACATAAAATATAGGTTTGCGTGTGTGGGGCCCACCATGGTGTATATGTTTCATCCGATCACTTCATCAGGTCTGCCTCACCAGCATGAAGAGACATTCACACACACATGAGTTTTGATCCACGCTGATTTTTTTATATGTATGGTGGTGATAGAGTATATGTCACACACACATGACAGTGGGCCCCACAGAGTCGGGTGTTATGCACGCACGTATAAGAGGTGTTGTAGAGGATTCTGGTCCTTTGAACATATGATCTCCGCTCGTATAAGTATTTGGTCATTTTCTCTCTGGCAAGAACAAAAAGACGGTTGTTCGGTTGTGTTCGAGAACCGTTGAAATGGAATTTCTATGTTTATGAATTCTTTTTTCCATTTTTTTTATTCTACTTATTTTAGTGGCCCTGGTTAGGCAACCAGCCACCAGATGCATATGATATAAACAAAAAGGAGAGGGTCTGAATGTAGGCATTTCACGCCCCTTCAGTCCTCTAAAAAAACAACCCTTATTACATGCACATGGAGAATGCATTTTCTTCTCTATTATTAGTTACGTCCGCATGCAAACAAGATTAGGGTTTTGATAGAATGAGGCCCCATGCACATTGCAGATACCACCCTGGACCTTTTTCCAACGTTGGATTCAGTGCATGTTTAATTAGTCCTGACCATTCGTGTGGGAAGTCAATTTCCTGTGAGATGCCCTTACAAGAAAAATGCTCTGTGGGACCCACCGTGATGTATGTGTGACATCCAACGAAAATTGGGCTGATCCAAAACACATATGATCCCCACCAAGGTATGGGATGCCTGCCATTTAAACTCCCCAGGCCCTATATTGTGTTTATATGCCATCCAACCCGCTCACAAGGAGAGTCCAATCAAAATGAAAACAAGAACGACATACCAGCCTCTTCCGGAACTTGTGTCGGGCTCAAGATGGTTTCAATGCTAGACATTTTCATTTCCTGGTGGTGTGCCCCACTTGAGATTGGTTTGGCTTTTTATTTTTTGGTTTTTTGTAAATCAGAACCATTCAAAGCATGAGCCTTGGTTTGGCCTTATTTTTAAGTTATTTTCTAACCTTAGCCGGCCAAATGATGGGCAGAATGGATGTCATACACACGTCAGAGTGGGCCCATTAAACTTTCATTGTTGTATTAAATTCGTGTGCATTCATGGGGAAGCGGATTGACTGGTGTACCACACACCAGCTATATAGATGATGAATTGACGTCAGCAAGTTTGGAGGTCACATCAAAAGGTATGTGCTATATCCAAACCGTCCATCCATTGTGAGAGCTCGTATTAAGGCTTGAGACAAAAAAATAAGCAGATCAGACTACACTGCAAAAAGCAATAGGGGATTGAATGTCTACCATTGAAACCCTTTTGGGGGTCACGGAAGTTTTGGATCAATATGAAATTTGTTTTTCCTCTTCATCCAAGTACTTTTTACCTCACGAAGAGATTGGATGGAAAATAAACGTTAAAATGGGCCCTATGAATTTTTTAATAATGAAAATCATTGCCCCTCTGCTATTTTTAGTGTGGTCCATTTGAGATTTGGATATGATTTATTTTTTGACTAATGCTCGAAAATGATCTCTAAAATTGAATGAAAATATAATAAATACATAATTGTGGGGCGATGTATCTTTGATGTTCTTTGAACCGTTCGTACAACTCGGAGATCGAGGAGCGTCGGCGCTCGCCTTCGCACGGCACGTGTCTAATCCGCTTCCAGTCATGGGGTAGCATTCATTTTCTAGGGAGCCAAAAACCAATATAGGTCAGATCATCAGTCTGTTCGTACTTGTGTTTGAGACGAATACTTCCAAATAAAGGCCCAACCATGCAAATCCAACGTACTTGTGTAGCTGATTTTTTTGTACCTCCACGCGTACAGAAGATTACAGATCATCATACCATGTTTATCTACAGCTCACACTGCGCACAACCTGATGAACGGCTCGGACTGATCACAGTGGGCCATCCGATTGTGGGAACCAGTGCCCAAGTGGTAGCCAAAACCCACACACAAAGAGCTCAGCGACCTAGGAATGTAAAGCGGGTCGCAGATAATTTAATGGCCAAGATGGACCAGAGGAGCCCTGATTGGAGGCGGAAGTTATCCGGACCGTCAGAACTTTAAAGTAGGCATTTCCCACAAATCAAAATGAGTTATTCGACGTACCATATATGATTTTGAGAAGGAGAAGCTATCTTAGTCGGGTACATTTTCCATGCCGAATTTGCAAGATTCCATCGGATCGATGTTCAAAAGCCCTTTTTAATTTCGTTTTTATTATTTGTAGTAAATTTTAGTTCAATCATAAATTTTGATTCATTGAGTTTTACCAGTTGTATCCAACATGAAAAGTGCTTAGAAAAATTAGAAGAATAACATGGTTAAACTAAATAGAACACTTACTATTTTTGGCTAAAAACCATGAAGTCTAGTAGGAATTATATCCATCTATAAATAGTAAGTTTACTATTTATAGTAAGTCATGACTTTTAGGGAATTTGAGTTGTAGTTTGATTTCGAAACTTCTTGTAAGGTTTGTCTCACTATTTAAAGGGTGGTAAATTTATTTTATTATATATTAATCAAAATTTGAAATTTTAGAATTTATTTCTAATTTCTTATTTTCTCTCATAGATTCGAGGATTTGGAGTAATTATACCCTTGAGGAAGATGGTAATCAACTTCATCATGCCCATCCCTACATCACCTGGGTTCCTGTTTGTTTTTATTTCTGCCATCGGGCTCAGGCGTGTCCGATTAACTCAGGACTGAATTAGTCAGTCTGAATCACAGATCCCTTTTAACTGTGATCTGAAGTTATGGGTCCCGGTTTAGATGTATGACCAACCAAAAGTACTTATGCTCAATTGGTTATCTGAATCTTGGATAAGTGGATATTGGACCATAAAAGATGATAAAATTCCAATGATCCTATTTCAACGATAAGTATCTGTAAATCAGAGGTTAGGATTGTAACCAATCTTACTTGGTACAGTGGTTCACAATTTACTAGGTAGTTAAAGCTAACATGCATCTCGTGTACGGTATCTGAGGGCTCGCATACCAAGCCATGGACTCTACCAGAGCATCAGATAGGTCCTCTTAAAGTGGGTGCAGTTTAAAATTTTAATTTAGACAGAGGGAGCAGTCACTGTTTGGGCTGTTTCACTAAGGGATAACTTCCCTCCGAAGTATATGCCCATTAGCGTATGGAAATATTCCCATGTACCTAGTTGCATTTGGACCGTCCATATGGAAATATGGAGCCACGTGCTCTGCCAGAGTATCAAATAGGTCTCTCTTCAAGTGGGTGCAGTTTAAAATTTTAAACAGAGGGTGCAATTGCTGTTTGGGCTGTTTCACCAAGGGATAACTTCTCTCTGAAGTTTATGCCTATTAGCGTATGGAAATATTCCCATGTACCTAGTTGCATTTGGACCGTCCATATGGAAATATCAAGCCGCGTACTCTGCTAGAGTATCAGATAGGTCTCTCTTCAAGTGGGTGCAGTTTAAAATTTTAGACAGAGGGTGCAAATGCTGTTTGGGCTGTTTTACCAAGGGATAACTTTCCTCTGAAGTGTATGCCTATTAGCATATGGAAATATTTCCATGTACCTAGTTGCATTTGGACCGTCCATATGGAAATATGAATCCACGTACTCTACCAGAGTATGAGATACTCTCTTTGAGTGGGTGTGGTTTAAAATTTTAGATAGAGCATGGAATCGCTGTTTGGGCTGTTTCACAAGGGATAACTTCCCTCTGAAGTGTATGCCTATTAGCATATGCAAATATTCCCATGTACCTAGTTGCATTTGGACCGTCCATATGGAAATATTGAGCCACGTACTCTGCCGGAGTGTCAGATAGGTCTCTCTTCAAGTGGGTGTGGTTTAAAACTTTAGACAGAGGGTGCAATCACAGTTTGGGCTGTTTCACCAAGGGATAACTTCCATCTGAAGTGTATGCCTATTAGCATATGGAAATATTCCCATGTACCTAGTTGCATTTGGACCGTTCATATGGAAATATGGAGCCACGTGCTTTGCCAGAGTATCAGATTGGTCTCTCTTCAAGTGGATGTGGTTTAAAATTTTAAACGGAGGGTGCAATCACTGTTAAGGCTGTTTCACCAAGGAATAACTTTCCTCTAAAGTGTATGCCTATTAGCGTATGGAAATATTCCCATATACCTAGTTGCATTTGGACCGTCCATTAGGTCTACTCCACTTTCATTATAACTTGCCTGAAAAACATCATACATATTGTATGATTTAAACCATCCATTCAATGGCATGCAAAAAACGATGGATGGGATCATCTTTAGAAAATAGATCCAGTCATGGATGTTTAGGATCATCTGATTGTTGTTTGCACTGTAGGTGAATAAGAGTGGACTGGATATACGGATGATCAAGATAGGTGATGTAGACCCTATATGTCCAGATGCAACTAGGTGCATGTCATGGTTTTGGGACACCTCGCCTATTAGAGTACATGTGATAGGGACACGGATTAGGTAGTGTTGTTAACACCACCCCCAGCAGTGGTGAGTAATGTTTTGATCGTTGTGGGCCCACCGTGATGTTGTGTTTTATATCCATGCTGTCAATCTGTTTTGCTAGCTCAGTTTAGAGGCCGGTCCAAAAACTGAAGCAGATCCAAATCTCAAGTGGACTGAACCACACGAAACAGTGATCATTGAACGCACACCATTAAAAGCTTCCTAGGGTTCATCATAATGTTTATTTGTCATCCAACTTATTGATAAGTTCGGACATACCTAGGTGAAGACAAAACACAAATATCAGTTTAATCCAAAAGTTTTGTAGCCTCATGAAGTTTTTAACGGTAGGTGTTCAATGACCACTGTTTTCTGTTGTGTGGTCGACTTGATGTTCAGATCTGCTTCATCTTAGGATTCATACCTAAAATGAACTGACAAAATGGATGGACGGCATGGATATCATCATGGTGGGCTCCATATATAGTGCATGCCAACACATCGCATTCCACCGCTGGGGTAGCGATGCTATTATGAATTAGAAAATTTGGCAAACTTATATCTTAGATCTAACCAAAACCTAAATCATAGATAAATGAGTTAGCTTTGGATTCTCTTAGTCCCCACTAGACTCGAGATTGACAGGCCAACTCATTTGACTCTTACCTAACTCAGACCCAATCCAATAATAGCCTAGAAGTGAAATTCAGGGCCAGCAATAAAAACCAGACTCTACACTTGTGCATTTGGAATTATATAAGTTAGAAGTAATTAAAAATGGTACTTAGATATCTGCGTACATCTGTGAGAGGTCACGGGTTTGAAACCTCATTACTTTAGATATGTAGGTACATCTGTGAGAGGTCACGGGTTTGAAATCTCATTACTTTTTTCCCTGAAAGAAAAAATAAAAATAAAATTACTTAGATTTTCAAGAGAGTGAGTTGGTGTCGTGGTGAGACACGTTCATCAAATTGACTCAATGAGTCATGACGAGTCGAGAACAAATCACTCTCACAACCGAGTTTCATGGTGACTCAGATTGAAATCTCATCCGGCCGGTTGAGTTGACTCAGCCAAGTTTTGAGTTGAGCCACTAAGTTTTAAAATTATAGTTGGAACACATATCTATGTTGAATATTGGCCTTGCACAACATAACTTTTCCTCATGTCACTATAGTCCACTTGATGTGTGAGTTGGTTTGATCAATTAGCTAGGGTATATTTGTAGTTGGGCTCCATTTAACTATTGATCTAGATGTCCCACACTTGTCTCTGTGCCACAATTCAGCTCATCAATTTATTCTTTCATTGTGATGTAGCATTCCTCTAATGCTTATGAACAACTGACAACTATATCAATTCATTATCATCATCATCATCATCTAAGTCCTATTTCAATTAGTTGGAGCTGTCTATTTGAATTCTTTTCCATCATTCAACTCTACCAAGGGCTTTAAGTTTCGTTAGACCATATATTATCATATCATCTTTTTTTTTATTATCTTCACCCACATCATTTTCTGCGTACCCCATAGCTCTTTAGAGCTTTCAACTTGTACAAACTCACTCCTAATTAGTATAGTTCATGGTCTTCGTTTTATATGACCAAACCATTTAAGTCTACTTTCTCTCATCTTATAACTACATATATTCCTCCTAAATTTCCTCAAATGCATTCATTTTTAAATCTTTCCTTGGTTTATCTCTCTTCCAGCTCTATTCTATAGACATGTTGTTCCTTAACTGTTTAAAAATTCTATTCCATAAAGCATGGCTAGTCCCATATATAGCCATCGAAGAAATTTCCCTTTTGAATTTGAGCTGGCCAGTTGTATCAATTGTGTTGAACACCTTAAGAAGGCTACAACATTTTATTAAAAGAATGATTCCCAAAAACCAAAAATAAAAAATAAAAAATAAAAAAAATGAAAAAAATAAAAAAATCAAATGATAGAAAAGCTTTGATACTCTAGGAGTGCGATGGATGATGCAAATACATTTAGAAATTAGAAGATGTAAACTGGAGTTTAATCCTATCCATCTGATTATTGCCTTCAAAGATATGGTATAAATCCAAAATTTTTAATGGTTGACAATCAGCATGGGAAAGTGAATAAAAGTAATGGTTAGGAATAGACAATAGTTGTAATTGTTAACGTGGGTTACTAGGGTCCGGCTCCATGGCTCAATGGTAGATAGACTTTGTTTCAACAATGAGGCCAGGGATCAAGTACCCATGTGGTGTGGGTGGGTATGTGGGTGTGGGTGTGTAAAAAAAGAAAAAACAAAAACAAAACGTGGGCTACTAGCAATATCACTTATTGGACTATTCCCACCTGATACGTCAGCACACCATATTGTGGTGTGATATCCACTCTAGCCATCAGCTGCGTCTCTCAGTGCTAAGTTCGGGGGTCCAAAAATCAGTTTGATCCCCAGCTCAGTTGGGCCACACCAAAGAGAACAGTTGGGATGGACGATCAACTATAGGTTTCTGTGTGGGGCCACTGTGGTGATATATTTCATCCCATCCTCTCATCAAATCTGCCTCACCAGAATGAAGGGACATTTCAGAAAAAAAAACAAAAGAAAAGAAGAAGAAGAAAGAATTACAAGTTCTCCATGGGGTGGCCCACATGAGTTTTGATACATGCTGATTTTTTAATATGTACGGTGATGGAGATATGTCACACACACAAGACAGCGGGCCCCACAGAGCTCGGGTGTTGTACACGCTGCGTATAAGAGGTGTTACAGAGGATAATAGTCTTTTGATCCACGGATGTCCAATCACATGGGCAGTTTGGTCATTTTCCCTTTGGTTGGAACAAAAAGACGGTTTTCGGTTGTGTTCGAGAATCATTGACACGGAATTTCTTCGTTTATGAATTCTTTTTTCCATTTTTGCCCTTATTTTAGTGCCCGTCGGTAGGCAACCAGCCACCATTAGAAGTATATGATATAAAGAAAAAGGAGAGGGTCTGAATGTGGGCATTTCACGCTCCTTCAAGGCTCTAAAAAAACCTTTTTACACGCACAATAACAATGCATTTTCCTCTCTATTATTAGTTATGTCCGCATTCATACAATATTAGGGTTTTGATAGAATGCGGTCCCATGTTGCAATTGTTGAGGTAATGAGTGACGTCTCTCTCCTCTGTTAGTCTCCTATAGAGAGAAGATATCTCTCTCTCTCTCTCTCTCTCTCTCTCTCTATTGAACTTAGATGCATGGTATGTGGTATAGCTTAGAGAGAGATGTCAAACAATCAGTTTGTCTAAAAGAAATTTGCTACTTCCGGGATTGGAACACTTGGCATTCCGCTCTAATGCCATGTCAAACAACCCCCATTTCTCTAAAAACTCGAGCCATCAGAGGATGGCGTATCAATGTATATCAAGAGACCTTAACACCCCAACAATATATATATATATATATAGAGAGAGAGAGAGAGAGAGAGAGAGAGAGAGAGAGAGACTCCAATGGCGCCAGCAAGGGATGGGGATGCCCACCATTTAAACTTTCATAGGGCCCACCATTCTGTTTATATGTCATCCAACCCATTCACAAGGAAAGTCCATCTAGAATGAAGGCAAGAAGCCCGTGACAGCCTGATCAAGAACTTGTGTGGGCCCAAGATAGTTTCAATGCTACGGGTTCCTATTTCGGCTATTACCAGTGATGTGGCTCACTTAACTTTATCTCAGCCTTACTTTGGGCTATGCAAAAATGACAAACAAAGTGAAAGTCATAAATGCATCATGGTGTTTCCCACAGAGCTATGGCTGTCGTATTAAATTCATGTCCATTCATCAGGTAGTATCCGTTGTCAAGATTCCCTGAACCAAAAATCAATACAGGTGGGCTCATCACGCAGATCTTAATTACTTGTGAGTGAATGCTTCAAAGAAAAGGTTAAAAAAAAGAAAAGAAAAGGAAAAGAAAAGTCCAACCATGCAAATCCAAAGTGCATATGTGGCTCAGTTGATGAGCGTACTGCCCTGACTTTTGGATATACACACACACACATGGACGGCTGCAGCTCATCATACCATAACTATCTACAGTTCAGTGCACACTACCTAATGAATGGCACACATTTAAAACAATGGGTGGCTCACAAGAATATAATACAATGCGCTCTTACATCTGTGTCTTAGATGACAATGCCCTAAATCTTGATCTTCTTTAGTCTATAGACTTGGGCATAAACGAAAAGAATTATAGTACTAAAAAGAAAAGAAAATGGGCATTCCTTGCGATCCAGTACTTGATGTAAGTGGAAGAAAAAATTACACAACTCTTAATCTAAGTCGTTCTAGCGCTGACGTAGATGGATATGGTTACACTACTCTTATGCTAAAGTCAATCCAACGTGATAACGTAGGTGGATTGTCCTAGTCTAAAATAGGCCATGCTAAGATAAAATAAAGGATAAGCAATGTTGTGATGTATATTTAATTTGATTTTATGTTAGGTCAGCGAGTGCTTGGAGCTCTTCGATTTTACTTCTATTTATAGAATTTTAGGGTAGTTGTTGGAGAAAGATCTTCATAACCACTCATATTTGTTACTGTGGAAATAACCGTATGCGCCCAAAGAAATCATGTCCTATCAAACGACGCCAGTTGTTTGTCATGGATTGCTCATTGATTCCACACACATCTTATTCATATTATGTGAATGAAAGTCTCTCTCAAGATGCCACATGCTGGTAACTGGCTATAATTTATCCGTATGACCGTGAATAATGCGTTGTGAAACTCAGCCAACTTGGCATAGTTATCCTATTTTTTAAGTATTTTCAATCGTAAAGCTTCTACATGATGCCAATGTGCAATGGACAAATGCATCACGTGTTATAACTGTATTTCGGTTGAAACCCAACTTCGGTCGTGAGGCCACTATGATGATTAACTGGCTTTGCCACATGAGTGAAATACACGACACATGTATCATTGTTGTAGCCAATTAGGCTTATCTTTTTGGGACTACTCATGACTTTACGGATTCTAACTTCTGGCAATCAAAATAGTTGAAGAAATTTTTTGTTTATTTATTTATTGAGATTTTGTCGTCATGCAACATCATCTAAGATGCTATATCTGAAGAAGAGTGGCAAGGACATACGGATGATCCATATAGGTGATGTAGACCTGACATGTCCAAATGCAACTAGGTGCATGTGAAGATTTTTGGTCTTGGTACACAACCTACTAGAGTGCATGTGATAGAGTACTATCTTAACAGGTACCATACTATTAAGGAATCCCGATCCTTTGTTAGTCAAACAGGGAATTCATGTTTTCCTTTCCTGCATCCTGATTGGTTGACCAACGTTGTGAGCACTCCTACATTAAATGTAGTTTATGATGCAACAAACAGAAATATTCTGTTTATGGCAAGTTAAGGATCCGGACTCACTATTATGAAGCAAACCTAATTCAGGCCTAACAGAAGCTGAAATCATAAATAAATAAGTTGGGTTTGGATCATCTTAGTCCCCACTTGATTCGGGATTGACTGGCCAACTCATTTGACTTTGACCTAAATCATACTCAATCTATTAGTCAGCCAAGAACTAAATTTCAGGCCAGTAATAAAATGGGTGAGTTTTAAAATTCTCTCAACCAGACTCAACACTTGTGCATTTGGAACTAATTTTGAAAGAGAATTGGTACTTGGATATATACGTACATCTGTGAGAGGTCACGGGTTTGTACCCTCATTACTTTTTAAGAAAAGAAAAACTAGAGAGATAGAGAGATTTTCAAGAGAGTGACTTGGTTCAAGTCGTGTTGAGCCATGTTCATCAAGTTGACTCATTGAGTCATGCCAAATCAAGACCAAAATAAAAATAAAAAATAAAAATAAATAAAGAAAAATAAAATAGCCAAGGCGAAATCACTCTCACAATCAAGTTTCACACCGACTCTGCTTGAAATCTTGTCCAGTTTAGTTGACTTGGCCAAGTTTCAAATTGACTCACCCAGTTTTACAACTATGGGTGGACCACACATCTATGTTGAATATTGGCCTTTCAAAACATACATTTTCCTCATGTCACTATGGTTCACTTAATGTTTGAGTTAGTTTGATCAATCAACCAGGCTATATTTGCAGTTGGCCTCATTTAACTATTTATCGAGATGTCGTACACTTGTCTCTGTGGTACAATTCAGCTCATCAATTTATTCTTGCACTGTGTTTGTAGCATTCCTGTTATGCTCATGAGCAACCGACAGGTATATCAATTCATCGTCATCATCCAAGCCCTGTACCATTTTATTTTACTTTTTGGTAAAAAGGGCTACACCCCTGTATCCTTGATGAGATGAGAAAACAATGTACAGAGCAGACCTTCGGGTGGGCTTCACATAAAAATGGGCATCACCTATCATATCAAAGAAACAAGAAAAGAAAAAACAGAAAAATTGGAGACAAGGAAACATAAAACAGCCTAAGGAAATAGAGAAACATAATCAGTCTCACCAACCACCAGAGTAGGGAAATCTAGACCAAAAAGCAGGGTTGAAACAATCAAAAGAAGCTGCACAATTAAGCTCCATGAACGAGAGACAATAACTATCAAAATGCGGGCCGCGGAAGACAACTCAGAAACCAGTTTAATTACAGTCGTCTACAAAAAATCTTCTCAGCCATTTCACTCTACCAACTGCCATAAGTTCAATTAGATCATAGATCATTGTCTTTTTTTACTACCACACTACTCACATCCTTGCGGACCTCACCTTTGCTCTTTCTTAGAGCCTCTAACTTCTACAGATTTAATCCTAATCAGTGCAATTCTTAGTCTCCGTTGCATATGATGGAACCATCTACGCCTACTTTTCTCATCTTACACCCATAGGTACTCCTGAACTCCCTCAAATGTCAAACTATCTAGGACTACTTTCCCTCATCTAACACTTATTGGTATTACTGAATTTCCTGAAATGCATTCATGCATTCTTTTCTTCTAGCTTGCCTTGTGTTGCCCCTCATCCATCTCAATCATATAGACATGTTGTTCCTTAATTGCCTAACATTCCATCTAATAAAGCATGGCTAGTCCTATAGTCCTTACATTTTCCATTTTAGTTTGAGTAGGCCAATTATTTCAATTGCATCGAACATTTTAAGAAGGCTATACAATGTTTTATTAAAAGAATGGTGCAACAGAGAGAGAGAGAGAGAGAGAGAGAGAGAGAGAGAGAGAGAGAGAGAGAGAGAGAGATGCTCAATTACTCACCTTAGGTGAGCACACATGTGCACCTTTGCACACATGTCATGGGCATGAAATCCAAATGGTCCACATGATGCGGCAGCCCATAGATCAGCATCCAGTAGCTACTGACAATGTCAGTACGCAATCTGCCTCATTAAATCAGGAGCAGATTAGGTGTGGCCCCGGCTTCGCACAAGACAGTGCGGCCCTTGCCATGTGGCCCACCTTGGTATGCATACTATATCCAAGCCGTTTATTAGTTTTTCCAAATTATTTTATGGCATGAGCCCAAACATAAAGCAGATTCAATTTTGAGTTGGACCATGCATACCATAAGAAGTATAAGAAATAATACTGATTGACCATCAATGGGCCACAAAAGTTTTGGATCAAGCTGATATTTGTTTTTCCCTTCATCCATGTTTACGTAACCTTATCAACAGGTTGGTAATGTGGACCTAAGAAGCTTTCAATGGTATGACGTTCATCACCACTGTTTCCAATAGTATGGTCCACCTGAGATTTTGATCTTCTTAATTTTTGGGATCATAAGCTAAAATGATCGGGAAAATGGAAGGATGGAGTGGATATTGAATAAATAGATTAAGATGGGCCCCACAGTAAGGGCCACACCATCTTGGGTGAGGCTGGGCCACACCTAATCCACTCCTTAAATCACGTTCCAATCTTCCATCCATCCTTTCAAGGTTCCCTCTTTCTCCCGGCAACGAAAATATCCACCACACCCTCAACTGAACTGAAATCGCCACGATTCAGGTTGGAGATTTTTAAATTTTTGCTATAGTTTTTGCAAAATATTCTGTGATATTAGGTTTTGAATTTATCATTATTTAAGTTTTTTTTTTTTTTTTTTTTTTTTGAGGTGTTTAATTTCTTATTGGGCTTAGGCGGGCCCTGTATGTATTATTCAAGCTGAGCTTGGGCAGGACCATTTTGGCCCATAACAGGCCTAGTGTGAGGTGGTCTTTGGTTGGAAAATTTGGGCCGGGCTTAGATAGAGCTAGGCCCACCATAACTCAGCCCGTTGACACCCCTAATATTGAATGACAAAAAAGCTTTGATACTCAAGTAGAGCGTGATGGATGATACACATGCACTTAGAAGTTATTACTGCAAATGATCTAAATGAAACCGTCTAAATTATGGGTTCTTAATTACATGTGTCATGAGCCCAAAACTACGTTTGTTTGTTTATAAATCCAAATTATAAAATTTCTTTTGATCTTGGCCCTCCATACGATTTTCATTGACTTTTCCTTACATCAATCTAGCTATCAGATTACTGGACATTTATTGGGCGGGTAAAATTTTAAAATATCCGATGGTCCTCTTTCAACAAAACCATCTACGAATCAAAGTTTAAGATCAGTAAACCAATATTGATTTTGAGATTTCAACTATCAGCAACAGCGTCCAAAATGTAGTTGGCTTACCTTGAGTTAATCTTATACCATGTGTATCATTTCAGGGTGCCTGTATGTCAAGCATTATATCCTACCATTGTATCTAGAGGGGGTTACAAAAATGGGAAAAAGAATAAAGAATAAAAGAAAAAGAAAAAGGGAGAGAGATGGCTAACAAGTTATCTCTACTGGCTGCCTACCAAGGGCTGTTACGTGCATCTGGCACATAAGCTAATTGAGATGATATACATAAACAATAACATCCAAAGATGGTCCACCGTAGATGATGTTTCTGGTAGCGCCAATGCATCTCAAAGCCAATGCAGAAATGGTGGGCCCCACAGGGTGTGGAATTGTCATCGAGAACATTTCTTTAACCTTCTTAATATATTTTGATTGAACTTGATGCATGGCACTAATTGCTAGTTTATGATCTGAACTAAGGCAGGCCATGGTCAGAGCCGTCGTCGAGTTTTACACGTCTAGAATAAGTGCCACAGATGGTCCCTCATCAATTCCATGCTCGGCCCATGCCGACTGCAAGCAGTGGTGGGTCCCACTAGGTCTAGATATAATCAATCTTGACCATCATCCCCCCAGCATGGGCTACAACATGAACCTGGCATATAAGCTAATTCCAACAGGTTCTGATGCAAAAGACAGACAAATCACTTTCATGTCTGGTAGCATGCATTGACCAGTGAAATCATTTCGAGTGGACCCACTTGGTTTAGTTGTCATTTCGAGAGGGACCCACATGGTTTAGTTGGAGAGAGAGAGAGAGAGAGAGAGAGAGAGAGGAGGGTGGGCCCCACATGGTGGAGAAATAATGACAGCCTACAACCCTAAACCCTAAACCCTAAATTCATATTCAACATGCACGAATGGGCCAGCTTTATATATGGTTCAGTGCATTTTCATTGTGGGCTCCACGTGATGAATAGCCTAGTCTCGGACAGGATAGCAGGTTCACATGCATGTACAGTAAGCTTCTTCTCATTCCCTCAGCCCATCATCTAAGAATTTCCATGTGAGAAGATTCCAATGTTAGTTCACCACTTCAAAATGTCTCATCTTTCTTGCATGTGACACAGATTCACAATTATCTAGACCATCCATTTTGAACATAGCTCAAAAATCACATTGATCGAACAAATCTAATTAATTAACCATTGGCAGTGTCTATCAATGGATGGTTAAAAGTATATGATGATCCAAATTCAAAACACAATCAGATGGTATTGTCTTCTTACGTCCACGATGGGTCAGCAATTTGGACGGTATAACCATGCCATGTGTACGGTGGATGATCCACCATCATTATTAAAATGGTGAAAGCCTAACTCTTTCTCTTGCCCTGCCCTACAGGGTGCCACGTGAAATAACATGAGAGCTTGTTTCTGATATTCTTATGTCCTTGGGCATGGTAACAAGACATGGCCCTCCAATGCTCGTTTCTTGGATGTGTTATGTCACGAAAAATCACCACATAAAGAAGCATGGATACGATGATACCTAGCTGAAAATTAATGGTCAGCATACGGATGGGCTAGACTTTTATGTTGGATGTTTGTTTTGCAAAAGGATGGGGTATTCAACGGTACTAGACAAGTGGAGCCCACCTGATGTATTCGCACCATCTAACCCGCCTATCTGATGTGTCACCTTAGAAAACCTCTAAAATAAAAAGCTCGGCCTAATTCATAACTAAGGTGAGACACAATAAAGGCAATGAGGTGAAAGGTAATGCCTGCCCTTGAATTTCAAAGGGACATACCTGAGTTGCAAAACAGCCTGAATTTTTGCTTGACCCTTCATTTTGAAGGGATGAAGGGCTTGAACAGTCTTGATTATATATACACAACAAAGGAAGGTCTCCCATTCTAATCAACATGGGTTTTCCCTCTCAATCTCAATTTGTTCCCTACAATGTGGGCCATCTGTGTTTTGGACCTTGGCTCTAGAGGTTTTATGAGGTGACCCATCCTATGGACAAGCTGACTTTCATGAAACACATCGTTGGCCGCTTGGCCCAAGTTGCCAAGCACTAGTACCATCGAAAGTCAGGCGGGTTCAACGACCGACCTGTGACTGACCCGACATTGGGTTGGGCTTGGGAAGGATGTATTAGGTTTGGTCTTAGGCTTGGGCTATACAAACACCAACCTGATAAAACTTGGGTCGGGCTTGGGTTGAGGTCTCAGAATGCCCGACCCAACCTAGAACCTTATCAATATATGTATATTACTTATAAATTATAATTGTGTGTGGATCATCTTTATTAAAGGCAAATGAGATTCTAGTGCCGTCGTCATTTTTGATAACTCAAGCTAACAATATACACCGGATTTCTCTCCCAAATAGATTGGGAGCTACACGACATGAATTCAAAGGAGTAGTTGTCATATATTTTAGTTTATTTGTTTAGAAAAATTGAAGTTGTTTATGTGAATAACTATATATATAATTAATAAAATTATAGATACAAAAATTAAGCTATGTATTGAAATATAATAAACTAATGTAATAATGAAAATATTGACATGTATTCACCTCTCCGATCCCGCTTGGGTTAGGCTTGGGTTGACAATTTCCAGCCTGAGGTTAGGTTGGGTTGAATTAGGGTTGAGGTATAGTAACCTTTAGTTGAGTTAGGGTTGAGCACCAACCCACCCAACCCAGCCGACTTTCATCCCTGGTACCACCACCGAGGCACCCCTTAAAAAAAAAATAGCGGCAACTCTTCAAACATACACCTGGCATAGCTGCATGGCAATCTAGACCGTCCAAATTTCTGGACCAAACATGGATGGAGCATAACAAAAAGAAGCATGCACTGAGAAGATAATATAAATATCTAATATTCACTTCAAATTTTAATTGCTCACTATTTTACTTTTAACCATTCATTTGATAGCCATTAATATTCCTTGATCAATGTGACTTTACAGATACACCCCTCAATGAGACCCACAATTTAAATGGTCTAGATAGTTGTAAGCTAATGTCACGTGTGAGGAGAATGAGTCACCGCAATTAGATGGTGGAAAACTACACGGGAGTCTAACCCTAGATAGATATTTCTAAAACAATGCAAGAGAATGTACGTAAAGGTAATACGTCAGTATCTTCCTTTTCCAATGTATGAAGTCACATGCATGAATGTTAGCTACAACTTATACAATGAAAAGATGTTTGTTGGTGATAAGGCATCTACATTGATTAGACACTACCATTTGGGGCCGTAGATGACCGTACTAATGTAGAACTGGGAAACGCATGCATGGATTGTTGTCCGATGTTCTTTTAATTCATCAACACAAAAAGAAGTACAAGAGTGAAGAGACTCTAAATAAAATAGAAATTCAAATTTTATTAATTTTCTTGGTCTACGATATATATGTTCGTTGGTTGGGCTATAAATGTGTGCTGAATTTGAATGGTTAAAGCTTTTTGCAAATATTCTATTTTTCTCATCCAATTTTAACCTGATGGATTATTTGCATTTTTGACATGTGTCATCCACCTACCACCTGATCTTTCCCCTCAAGTAAGAGGACCATTGTTGAATCACAACCCTTGTTGGATTGCTACAATTACTTACAACACCTTGCATCAATGATAATGGGTAACAATATCATAAAGTTATATTAACAGTACCCCTCTGGCAAGTAGTGAAATGATTTCAAGGTCCACTTGGATTCACAAAATTTTGGATTAAGCCTAATTTCAATTTTAGTTGAACCCATGTCATCCATGTCACATTCTAGGCACTCTACTTAATTGTAATTATGTGCTTGGCTCATGTTTTTTCTCCTATAAATTTCAAATTAATAATCACACAAAAGTTGTTAGTGGGCTGCAGAAGCACACAGAGTCGGACTAGGATAACAATCCAATGGGAGCAAGCAAAAGGGAGAAGCACACAGAAATTTTAATGTGTAAAAGCTCTTTTGGGGAAAAAAAAAAAAACTACGGTACAAAGCGACAGACGATCACCATAAAAGCAGAATTACAAAGTATACAACTTACTTGATTCAAATAATCTCGAATCTCACCCTTGTTACAACTCTTTGAAACCTTTGGACGATTGAAACCTTAGAATACTTTCCCAATTCCGATTGCACTCCAATAGCCTTTGGAGGAAACCCAATCTAAAAAGGAAACAAATCTAGTAAATTTGCAACTCTGCTAATATTTGTGCCGATCAGTTCGATGACATCAAACGCTCTTTGATGTTATCGAAACTTATCCTTCGATGGCATCGAATTAACACCCAAATTATTCAGAGATAAAACTCGATTTTCTAAAATATCTCAATTGCATCAAGCCATGTTCGATGTCATCAAAGGTGTAATCGAACACCCTTCAATGGCATCGAAAAAGAGCCTAGATAGGTCAGCGACCAACTATAGAAAATTCAAAAAAATCTCGATGGGATCGAGCATTGTTCGACGTCATCGAAGGTAACATCAAACAGTCTGTCGATGGCATTGACAGGCCCAATAATAAACTCAATTTAAGACATTTATTAGAACAAAAGCAACACTTTGGTGGGGATCAAATTAGGTGCGCCCTGGGCCTCACTCAAGATTGTCCATTCCTTACAATGGGGCCCACCTTGATGTATTTATTCTACATACATGTTGTTCATCTATTTTGCTTGGTCATTTTAGAGCATATCCTAAAAATGAAGAAGATCCAAATTTCAAGTGGACCATACTATAGGAAACGGTGATGATGATCCTACAATTAAAAACTTCCTAAAGCCCACGGTAATGTTTATTTTCTAGCCAACCTATTGATAAGGTCACATAAACTTGGATGCAGGGTTGAAACAAATATCAGCTTGATCCAAAACTTTTATAGGCTATTAAATGGTCATTCACCACTGTTTCTGATGGTATAGTCCACCTTAGAATTGAATATGCTTCATTTTTGAGCTAATACCTTAAAATTATCTACTAAAACAGATGGACTCACGGTGGGCCCATAGAAAGGGATGCATTGTATTGGGTGAGGATGGGCCACACGTAATCTGCTCCCCACTTTAGCATGATAAATCTAAAATAGAGGGCATAGGCCCTGAAAAATTAGAATTAGAATCTGCTTAGGCAGATGAATCAGATAATTATTATTTTTTCCTTTTTAATTTATTCCTTGAAGCAGTGAATTAAACATGTCCTTATCAATGGCATTATCAAATGCATAGGTATGAACATGCAGCTAAGTTGGTCTGCAAAATCTTGACTCATCTTTCCAGAATTCTTTAAAGAGAAATCTTCCATAAGAGCAACTTGACCCTTTTATTTCTGGCCTACAGATAAGTGCCTACAAAGAGAAATACAACAATAGTCCACATTCAATTAAAGGAAAGAAAGAAATTTCCAATGTGGTGGCTTGGATCTTCCAACCTTGGAGAGATTCGGGGCACCTTCTATCCACTTGAACCATGGCCCCACATGTCAGAACCGAAACACTGGGTGGGGGGTCTATAATTCCTCATATAAGACATTTTCTAGAATACATCCTCATGTATTCAAATTTACAACACGATCCATTAGATCCGAGGTTGCGTTCGGTAATCCAAACTGTCTACAAGATGGGCCTTACCATCGATAGACGACACCTAGTGATGAAACCCAAATTGTAAATACCTAAGTACTTGGGATTATTATTTAACTTCCCATTGAATATGGACCGTTTGCTTGACTTTTGCATTACGGGCCATTGATTCGAAAGTCTAGAATTTTCTAATCATGAATATTTTTTAGTGAGCCACCTTCATTATTGTTTTTTTTTTTTTTTTTAAATTTTTTTTTTACACACACCCCCACACACTCCCGCTAGTGGAATTTCACCACCTATGGATACTCGAACCCTTGACCGGGTGTTGAAACTCCTGAGAGTCTACCGCCCGCTCAAGCGTAAGGATCCGCCACCTTCATTGTTAAGATCAATGATTTGGATCACTGGACACGACCCAGATCCAATGGATATCTAGCAAACTTCATTATACGATGCTCACACAGGCTACTAGATTAATAAGACGATTAGAACTGTCGGATCAGCAATTTATTTATTTATTTTTTATTTTTTTACAGAAAAGCTCGTGAACCGTGCTAGATCAAATGGATGGCCCAGGTTGATTGATGGGGCTCTCAAGGATCCCATGAAATATGGACCACATAACTTATGGTCTTTCTTCTTCTTCTTTTTTTTTTTTCACACGCACACACACCCCCACACACTCACGCTAGTGGAATTTCACCACCTATGGATACCCGATCCCTTGACCGGGTGTTGAAACTCCTAAGAGTCGACCACCCGAGCAAAAGTAAGGATCCAACTTATGGTCTTTTTGAGAGCACCGAATCACGTGCAATTGGAACATCGGTTGGACTGTCCATTTTACGCATATGCTTCAATGGAACATCCAAGCTGTTAAAAGGGTGGACCATGCCATGAAGATCACCAATTAGAACAATATAGTAATCAGGTGGACAGTCCTTGATTTCATCAATCTACCCCACCCGATCAACGGACCATCCTGGTTTTGGCCCCAAGTGATTTGATAGGTCAATGTTGCGTTTGGTCATTTCCCTGGGATAGAGAGAACTGAAGAGGAAGGACAGAGGGTTCATTTGTTACGCTAGGCTTCTATGATAGTCCACCACCATTTAACCGGACACACGGCTAGGGGTGTACACCTAGTTAGCTCGGTTAGCTTGCTCGACTCAACTCGAAAAAGCCCAATTTGACTCGGTTTGAAGTTGAGTTCGAGCCGAGTTGAGCTGATTTTTTGAGCTTGAATAAATTTCAAACTGGGTTCAAGCTTGTCCGAGCTTGACTCGACTCGAATCAAACCCTAGCTCCAATCGAACTAGTTCGGTGACTCAGTTACTCTAATATTGGTGTTGCTCACCAAGTGTTTGATGAAATGACTCAACGAAATGCCACTTGGTGGCATCGGAAGGTACTTATATGAAACAAATACCATTTTTCCAGTGTTTGTAAAAATGCTGCAAAGGCTCGATTTTGACTTGAACTTGGCTCGAATTGGCCAAGCTGCTGTTTAAACTAAGCCCACTAAGCCCAGCTGGCTAGTCAGGCTTTAGGACCGAGCCGAGCTGAGCCGAGTTCAAGCTAGGGTCAGCTAGTCGCCAAGCCCAACTCGACTTGGTGTACACCCCTACACAAAGCCTACTTGTAGTCCATCCAAGATAATCAAAACCACTGACCTAAGCAATCTAAAAAATTACAGTGAGAACATGAAATTGACCTCTTGATTTCGCCCTTGGAATTTAGACTGCTCTGATTTTACTTGCAACAGTCAATTTTTGATAGCCATCAATTGGACGGTTAAAATTGCTTGATCGGTCAGATTATTTTAGATTGGAAGTCTATATTTGGTGTCATTTGTCTTCTTAGTTGAATGTGAACCATTAGTCTCAACTGTCGGTTTTCAAGACACAAATTGGAAGGATGGCCCCACTTACGAGATTTTCTGGGCATGACCCATCCAATGGGCGCCCCTCTATGGACGGTGATGAACCATAGCCTCTGATATTGGAAGATCTGACACCCTTTCACATTTAGCCTTTTTGGTTGAATGTGGACTCTTTTGTTTCATGATGGCCTATTTGTGGGACACTGATTAGAGGGTTAGGATTTTCCAATCTCAAAGATTTTTGGGCCACCATCTGGGGCCCATAAGATCAACAACAGCATGTGTCACTAAAGCATGACCTCCATAGATGGGATCCTATGCAGCCATGGAAGAAGTAGAGGTGGGCATTGAGTCGAGTCAGACTGAGTTAGTCCAACCCGACTCGACCTGGTTTTGAAAAATGCTTGACCCAAACTCGATTCGACTCAGTACCGAGTCCAGCATGCCTGACTCGATCCGAGTCTGGGCTGGGCTGATCCGAACCGAGTCTGACCCAGTTGGAGAAATACCGAGTTGGATCGAGTTGGCGCCGATTTGGATTGGGTCATCGGGTTGGATGGAGGGGATAAAATGGATGGACGAAGGGGATAAAATACATAAATCATGGCAGACCTCATAGAGTTTACTCAGTCCGCAACCTGCTTCCTTCCATCTCCATCCTCTTAACATTTAAAAAAAAAAAGACGCACCTGATGGGCCGCTAGTTGTCGCCTGCCAAATGAGAGAGAGAGAGAGAAAGAGAGAGAGGCCAAAGGGAGAGGGCGTGCGCTTGCAGTCCCGTGCTTGCGTCGCGGCTTGGGATGGAGAGAGATGCAGGAACGGAGAGACAGGAGTTGCCGTTGCCACTTGAGAGAGAAGGAGAGAGATAGAGATGCCGACATAGGGAGAGAGCAGCAGGGTAACTCGAACTCGACTCGATTTGAATTCGGACTGGGTAGAGCCTACTCAGTTCGGACCGACTTACCCATTCGGTTTGGGTCGAGTTGGGTCCGAACAAGTCGGATGAGTTGAGTTAATCGGATCGAGCCGGTTCATGCCCAGCTCCAGGAAGAAGCATCGTTTAAAGAGTTGAGTGGGTCCGGATTCAGTCAGACGTGATCCGGTTCAACAACACAAGTGGAGATTTGCCAATTGCACCAAACACATTTTCCAGGAATCAACGCAGGAAAAGAGATGATCGTACCGGTTGGATGATAAGTTATTGCCAAGTTACTGCCGGCCCACTGGATAACTTTCAATCTATCATAAATCCAACCTGTCCAATAGTTTGGGCACACCATGAAGATCACCTTGTGCAAAAATCAGCCCATCCACTCATCAGGTGCACCACACCATAGAAAATAACATATGGCTGCTAATAAATAATAAAATACAAGTATAGCAGCCATACATTATCTTCTATGGTGTGTGCACCTGATGAACGGATGGGCTGATTTTTGCAGCAGGTAATCCTCGTGGTGGGGCCAACCTATTGCCTATTGGATGCTGCACAAACATAATATATTGCAAGTAATCCGGTGGGTGGACATATGAAATAAAATAAGATAACAGAGACATGGAGTGACTTTCAGACCAATGAATCCAAAATTCCTTAACCAGCATAGCCCATGGTTCGGGGATCCCAACCTAATGACCTCACGATGGATGGGGACATGCCCCAAAAACTTTTCACTTTGGAAAATCATAGCTGCCGAATCGTAGACTTCTTTCCTGGAGCATGGCTATTTCTTCCTTAACCATCTATTTCTACACCACTTTCTGCCCACCCATGGGTGCTGCAATCACCCCTCACTGTCCCATGTCACATCAATGAGTGGGCACCACACCTGCTAGCATTGATTATTGGGCCCCAAACATCTGACGCAGGGAAGGACCTGATGAGGTCGATCACCATCTTCCAAGGGATAACTACAAATCCATGGCTCCCTGGAAGAGTTTCCTCGAATCCACAAGGAATAAAATAGAAATAATTTCTAATAAATTTGAAAATAAATTGATCCACGATGAAAACGAAATTACAATCCTTTAAATAATGAGTTCAAACCTAGGACGGCTATTAGACTTCATGGTTTTTGACCAAAAAATAGTAAGTGTCCAATTTAGCCTAACCACATTATTCTCCTAACTTTTCTAAGCCCTTTTCAGGCACAACTCCTACAACTCAAAGGATCAAAAGTTACACGCCAACTAAAACTTATTATTTGTAGTAAAAACGAAATTAAAAAGGACTTTTGACCATCAATCTGATGGAATCTCACAAATCCAGCATGGGCAACCCAGCGTTAGTTGGCTAAAGTAGCTTCTCCTACCCAAAATCATATATTATACGTTGAAAAACTCATTCTAGTTTGCGAGATTAGACTGTTTTAAGGTTCTGACGGTCCGGATCATTTCCGCCTCCGATCGGACCTTCTTTTGGTCCATCTTTGCCATGAAAGTGTCTGCAACCTGCTCAACATCAACATCTGGCCAATCAGATCCTATGGACCTGTTTCCAGAGGCCCCACTAATAAAAGGGTCAACATGCTTTAGATCCAATCAGTAATCTTGGGGCCATATCGATCATGAGGCCATGTGGGCACATTCATTAGCACAATTAGTCTCTTAGGTTTCCTATTTCTAGGCAGACAGTAGATGGTTAGTTTCCTCTCTCTATATATATTTTTTCTTTCTTTCTTTTATGAATGGTTAGTTTCCTGCTCAACATAAAAAAACAAAGGTCACAATCCTTCAAAAAAGGAACATTGACAGCCCATTCAAAAATCAGACCCGTTGCCTTGGAGGAAACAGATTCCGCTGAACTTGAGATGTTCATGAAGCATCTACTATTTCTCTCTACCCAAACAGACAGACCACCAGATAGCAAGGATTGCCATTCTCCAAAGCCGCTTTCTTTTGTTGTCTGTGCTGACCCCATGCCAAGCTGAAAGGAGAGAGTCTATAGAGCCCGGGAAGCACCAACTGATGTTAAAGTGAAGACAGAAATCTGACCAGATTTTAACGATGAAGGGGCAGTGAATGAGGAGGTGGTCCGCCGATTCTTTGTTCCCCATGCAGCACAAGCAGATGTTGACTATCTGCATTCCTCTTTTTTTCAGATTATCCACTTTCAGAATCTTATTCTTCCCTGCCAACCAGCCAAAACACAATCTTTGGAGGGGCCGAATATTTCCAGATGAATGGGGTCGGATGCTTGCTGAAGGAACAGAATTGCTGAGAAGAAGATGGGAATAGAGCAATTTAACTGAAAATTTGACGGATTTTTCCAATCTCCAAATAAGGCTGTCTTCGGATTGCTGATCAGGCATGACCTTATAGATGCATTGAATAAAGTCTGCGTACTCGTCGATTTCCCAGTCCTGGAGGTTCCTTCTGCAATTTACAGCCCATTCCACCTTGCCGGTCAACACAGAGAAACAATCAGCGATAGAGGCAGCCTTGTTGGAAGCAAGAATGAAAATATTTGGAAAGCAATATTTTAGGGGGATATTGCCAATCCATAGATCTTCCCAGAAACGGATATTGTTGCCTTGTTGGAAGCAATAAAGACCTGTTGCACGATCCTTCTAGCCAAGTGCCACTCTTACTTTGAACCGTGCTTCAGACTCACAGTCCCACTCCCACTTCATGGATGTTTGTACTTGCTAACCATTTGAAACAGATTCTTCCCAGTTCACTTCACGGTTTGTGCAACCTTCTAAAGACAGCAATCTTATTTCCTGTCACTTTGCCAAATTCTAAGGTTTTAATGTACTTGTATGAAGAACCCAGAAGCAGAAACATAAGATTCAGATCTCAGATCCGTCATGCTGCATCAATGGGACTACCTGTATGAAATGGCAACATCAGGTCTAGGTCTGCAACTTTGGTTTGGTCTGCGACTTGGGTTTGGGTCAACTCAAACCTGATTGACGCAACCCGAGTTTGGATCAGGTTGATTCGGGTTGTCTAGGCCATTGAGTTGGGTTTGGGTTGGAAAACACCAATCTGATATGAATTTGGGTTAGGGTTTGGTTGAGCTTCTTTCTTCTTCTTCTTTACTTTCTTTTTTGAAATGTAAAAGAATTTATGTTAAAAAGAGCAGCAAGGGAAAGAAAATGCCAGAACAGCCCATTTATGTTCCTAAAACCGGAATCATCTCTCCCCCAAAATAGTCCAGAGGACTGCCAGCATGGCCTTTCTCCATTTGAATCTCCCCGACTAGATCGGCATTCCCTCATGCCCAATTCAGGATGAGTTAGGCAGAAGTTTAGGATGCTGTCCCACAAGCTTGAGGTGAAAGGGCAAATGATGAAGAGGTGATTAACCAATTCAGCATTTTTCTTGCAAAGGAGGCACACGTTCAGAATGATCAGACCCCTTTTTAGCAAATTATGGAAGGTGACGACTTATTTCTCCCCACGGGCCATGCAAAAGCAATAACTTTGGGCAAGGCTCCATATCTCCATATGTGAACTGTATGGCTGCAAGAGGAATCTGCTGTACCCAGGGACAGGGGCGAACCTGGTTACATAGAGTCCACAGAAAAAAGAATCCAATTTATCTCTGCACCAGACAGAGGAATCTGCTGTACCCAGGGACAGAGAGATGCCTCCAAGCCTCTGCAAAAGCTGGATAAATTCCTCTTCTTCCACCTCATTAATCCCGCCTACAAGGGGGAATCCAAACTCCTAATGCGCCTTCACCACTGTAACAGTGCAACCGATATATTGTTTGAGGGAGAAAGGGCTGGAAAACACTGATATCAGGGGGAGATCTCCCACCCAAATGATGCCACTGATTTCATGAAGGAAGAAGCTCTGTACAAAGAGGCGAGTTTAGTTTGCTAGCCGAGAGAAGAAACTCCATATTTGCCCTTGATAATGGAGCTCCAAAGACTAAGATCTTCAATACCAGACCTCCAAAGCAGGGTGTGCCGAATCGGTTACGTATCGGCCGATACGTAACGGTAACGGTGCGAACCGTTACCCGTTTCGGGGCCGTATCGGCCGATACGATTTTTTGTACCCGTATCGGCCGATACGGGCCCGTTACGGGGTGTAACGGCCGTAACGGGCCGTTACGGGCCCGTAACGGTAACTTTTTTTTTTCATTTTTAGCTCATTTTTTGCTGTTTTTTTGAAACCTCTTGCTTCCAAACTGTTTTTCACTCCTTCTACTACTAATTTCGACCAACCTTAGCTAGGTATTTGAGATAAAAACACATTATATCACAGATTTTTTTGAATCAAAGCTCGGTGGGCCATTTTTCAGAAATTCGTCAAAAATAGGTATTTATACTTTTTTTAATATGTTTTGTTGTTTCAATCATGTCATATGATGTGTTAATCATAGTAGAACATGTTAATGTACATCTTACAGATTTGGGGTGCCATTTAATAATTTTTTAATATTTTTTTCTATTTACACATGAATTTTGGCCTTTTTTAAAATTCGAAAAATCAAATTTTAATGGTTGTTTTGCTGTTTTAATCATGCCATTTGATGTGTTAATCATAGTAGAACATGTTAATGTGCATTTTACAGATTTGGGGTGCCATTTTATATTTTTAAATATTTTTTCTATTTACGCATTTATTTTGGCCCCTTTTTTGAAAATTCGAAAAATCATTTTTTAATGATTCTTTTGCTGTTTTAATGACATCATATGATGTGTTAATCATAGTAGAACATGTTAATGTGCATTTTACAGATTTGGGGTGCCATTTTATATTTTTTTAATATTTTTTTCTATTTACGCATTTATTTTGGCCCTTTTTTTGAAAATTCGAAAAATCATTTTTTAATGATTCTTTGGCTGTGTTAAGGACATCATATGATGTGTTAATCATAGTAGAACATGTTAATGTGCATTTTACAGATTTGGGGTGCCATTTTATATTTTTTCTATATATTTTTTTCTATTTACGCATTTATTTTGGCCCTTTTTTTGAAAATTCGAAAATCATTTTTAATGATTCTTTTGCTGTTTTAATGACATCATATGATGTGTTAATCATAGTAGAACATGTTAATGTGCATTTCACAGATTTGGGGTGCCATTTTATATATTTTTTTATAATTTTTTCTATTTACGCATTTATTTTGGCCCTTTTTTTGAAAATTTGAAAAATCATTTTTTAATGATTCTTTTGCTGTTTTAATGATGTCATATGATGTGTTAATCATAGTAGAACATGTTAATGTGCATTTTACATATTTGAGGTGTCATTTTATATTTTTTTCTATTTACGCATTTATTTCGGCCCTTGTTTTGAAAATTCGAAAAATCATTTTTTAATGATTCTTTGGCTGTTTTAATGATGTCATATGATGTGTTAATCATAGTAGAACATGTTAATGTGCATTTTACATATTTGGGGTACCATTTTATTTTATTTTTATATATTTTTTTCTATTTACGCATTTATTTCGGCCCTTTTTTTGAAAATTCGAAAAATCATTTTTTAATGATTCTTTTGCTGTTTTAATGATGCCATATGATGTGTTAATCATAGTAGAACATGTTAATGTGCATTTTACATATTTGGGGTGCCATTTTATATATATTTTTTTCTATTTACGCATGAATTTTGGCCCTCAAAAATAATTGCAAACACCTAAATGTAAGATATTTTCATATTACATTCATTCTAATATATCTATCATTGATAGTAGATAGTTAGAAAATTAAATATATGAATTTTGTAGTCAAATTCAGGTTATCTGGTTCATAAATTCATCAGACAGTCCGATACAACTTCTCACCAAAGAGTGGACCGTTACACCACCATAAACATGTTCCAATTTATAAATGAATGCATATTTGGAATGCTTAGAATATTCCGGATTTAATCCATATTTTTTCATATTTTTTTAGCAAAAAATTTTTTTTACACCATTACGGGCCGTTACGCCCCCGTATCGCCGTTACGCCCCCGTATCCATATCGGTTTTGGAGGTCACCGTTACGCCAACCGATACCGATACGGCACACCTTGCTCCAAACCCACTTGCACAAGAGGACTTCATCATGGCCTCAAGATTTTTGACACCAGCCCGCCTTCCTTTGTAAGGCTTGCAGACTTCCCTCCAAACAAGCAGATAAAATTTGCAATTCGAGGCCACGCCTTGCCAAAGGAAATTCCTTCTTAGAGAGTACAATGCGGATCATAGTCAATCTGATTGGAAATAATCACATGCATTTGGATCAGGTCCAGTTGGGCTAAGCATAGAGGAATTCAGGTTAGGTTTGGGTTGGGCACCTCGGGTTGGAATTCGGTCAGGTCATCTTGAGGTTGGGTTGGATTGGGTTGACCCTCAATCCGACCCAACCCGCCCAACTTGCACCCCTAATCAGGACAAAATTACATTCTAATGCATGAGGGCCTTGTCAATCCTCAAAGGCGTATAGGCTTTGAAAAACACAGCATTAAATAATAACTCTAGCTGCCATCTTTAATTTATATCCATCTTGATGATTTGGTACGGATGAGATTGGATTAACTGTTACTTACAACAATGCTGCAGCCTCGCCCTTGGGTTTGATTACTGCTAGAAAGGCCTCTCTTTCTTTTCATGCCTAAATGTTTTGTCAGAAAATCTTCCAACACCACACCAAAATTGATCCACAAACCTGAGAATGCGGTGAAGCACAAGTGCATCTATTGCAAGATCTCTATATCCCATTAAACACCCCATAGGGTTGCATGGTTCCTGATGAGCACCTTGGCCCAATCAATTAGGTTGCTGGTGATTTGTCTGCATCATGATACACTCTTTTACCAGATGGAGCCATAGTAAGAGGCTAAAAGCTACTGCACCTCAGACTCTTCTGAATCTATAAACCATATTGGGTTGGAGAATTGAGCTTTGTCTTCCCATAACAGTCTCTCACCAAGCACCTCTTACCAGGTTCCCTAAAGCCTAGTCAGTTTTATAAAATAGTGACAAAAAAATAAAATAAATGCATCGTCATCTTTAGAGAACCGAATTGCACAAAACTTCTAACACTGCAACACTACATCTTCCCATTCGCACTTCTGCTACTGCTGCTACTACAAAACTTTTACAATGGTGTCACTCCCGCTTCAACTCATGCTCCTTCATTCTTATACTTACCAATAATCTGAAACAAACATTTCAGCGCTCCTGCTCTGTTGCCCAAATCCCTTCCAGCTCCAACTCACACTTCTGATTCTCTTCACTGCTGCCATCTAACATAAAGTCCGCCAGAGATGAACTCCATGAAACAAGCACATTAAGACTCATACTAGTCCAAGACCAAGCCAAAACTCAAGAGAATCCCAAATCAACACCTTCTATGCATCTTCGAGGGTCCAGTGCCATGGGTGTCAAGGCTCATACCTGGACATAGCCATTTCGGCTTAATATTTTACATAGAAGTGACATCTAGAATAATCTAGAATATTGTAGTGTAGTGTAGTGTAGAGAACTCCGTAGTCTACCCTAGTAGAGTTTTACATGTATCTCTAGAAGATTTTGGAGTTCTCTAGTGAGTTTTGTAACTCGGAGAGTACTAGAACATCGAGAAGATTTCTAGAGAGGTCTTGGCCATTGGATGAGTGCCAAGTGGCACAATCCAAGCAATTGATGTAGGGTTTCTAAAGAGTTCGTAAGTTTATATAATGAGTAGTCCCCCTCATTTGGGGACTCAACTTCTCAGAGTTGTAATCTTCTCTTCATAGTGGAATACAAACTTGCTGATGCCATCTTCTGTTCTATTGCATTCTCACTAAGCCCTTGGGTCCTGATACTAGGTGGTACAAGTGGGAATTAAGCCAACTCCAATAGCATTGAGGCATTGCGTGATTGCCGCATGGGAAAGGGAGGGTGCTAAGGAGTTAGCAAAGTTCGTGACACTAGGCACAAAATTGCAATTATATCACATTCAATCTGGACTTGCAAGGAATATAACCGCAATTTGAGGGCCACTTCCTCATTAACAATACTAGGGAAGCAACATTAATTTTTTTCTATTTCCTATTAATTGAACCGAATGCTTGCACAATTCAACTCACATGCACCCGTACCTCTTGCATCGCATCCTTAACCAGATAAATTCAAAAAAGGATTTCAACATGTCAAAAGTGCCCAAAACCTACTTATGTTTTTCTCGGTTCCTATAATTTCTCGTGATCTTTTGGGTTGATCTTTTGCTGCATACAAACAATCATCATAAATACATGCAAATTGATTCAAAAACCAGATACAACAAACCCATCTCTTTCAAATCAATGACAAACAAACACAAAAGAAAGGTCCAAACCACGAAAAGGGTTCTTCAACATCAATTCAAATAAACCAACAAACACTCCAAAATCAATAATCTACCCTTCACTGTTGTTTTCAATCCGACAACACAGAAACACAAATACCCAAATCCATGAAATGGCTTCTTCAATGTTGAATCAAACAAACCTAAAAAAGCACTAAAATGATCAATCTACACTTCAGAGCACCTTTTCTTCACTTCAAATCATATCCAACATAACTAAGATTATAACATCCATCAATACAAACAACTCAATTAAACAGCATCTTGAATTCTTCCATTCCATGAAAAGCCTGAAACTTACATAAATTCCATACATTCTCTATCAAGTTACCATAACTTGCCATGTTTTGCAAGACCCACAAGCATAAAGGCATCACAGATTATATACACAGCACACAAGTTTGAAACACACGATAAAAAAACCAAGCGCTCCGAATTATTCGATCATACCTCTTGGGAACACAAACCCATTTCAGTAATCGCCATGGTAATCACTGAAATCATCCCTGCCGGCCAGATCACTCTCGACCCTCTCGGCAATCTTCCCTTCTTCATACTTCAACCCTTCCTCCAATGCCAAACCGCCCAAAGCCCCTGCTACAGCCCCCACGGCCAGACCCGTGCCAAATCCCATTTTACCCCCTTTCGGCTTCTGCTCGTATAAAGAAGCACCCGATGGTGCCGATGATGAGAAATCCACAGGCGCAGATGGCCCGCTTGGCCCACTACCATAACCAGGCACCCGATCAAAGAACGGCCTCGGCGGCAGCGGTGGCGACGGTGAGTAGTATCCAGGATAGTACCCAGAGTACGGGTCGGCGTAATTCCCATACGGATACTGAGATTGCAGCGGTGGGACTGGCGGAGGTGGGAGAGGATTCCCATACGAAGATGGCGAGAACCCACCCCTGTAATCACGGGCCGGAGGCGGTGGAGGGGCGCTCGAGTAATAATAAGGAGGGGCAATATGGTAATCTGGCGTGGGCGGGACGGGGCGCTCCCGGACGGCGAGTTTTACCCGGATCTTGCCATGGGGTCGACCGGACGGGCGGCGTAGCTCGAGGGTTATGAGTTTGTTTGTCTCGTCCGAGTCGATCAGGTCCTTGATCGGGAAGCGGACGGACCCGACGAGGGGTTTGGGGGTTTCGGAGGGCTTGGAGTGGAAGATCTCGAAGGTGAGAAAGGATTCATGGAGGGGGAGGTTGATGGCGAGGGTGAACCGCTCATTCCAGACCGGCCGAGTCGAGCCCGAGTCGTCGGGTTTGGTGGCGAGTTTCCGGTCCGGATCGATCCAGAAGACGGAGTAGGGCTTGAGTTCGCCGTTCCGCCAGTTTACGTTCTTGAGGTGTTTGGCTGACACGATCGTGATTTCTAGGTCGAGGGGCTTTGGTGGAGGAGCGCGAGCAGAGGCCATTGTGGAGTGCTAACGAGCGCCAGGGGTGCGAAGGTTAAGGGAGAGAGAGTATGGTAGAGGATAGAGATGTGGGTGCAGAGGATTTGATACTTCAGGTGGATTTAGTTTAGTGTCCGTCACGACGTACGAAATTGCGTATGTCGCCACTCACTGGGCCCTCATTCTGAGATGGTACGATCATTTAAACCATCCATGTTTTCTTTACTTCTGAAAATAAGATATTTATTTCATAATAATAATTACTTTCATTATCCTAACCTTTGATTTTTAGAGTTCAATTCCAGCCATTGAAGGTTTTCTTTTCATTGTTTTCCAACCATTTGAGATTTTTCTTTTGATTGTTCTAAATTCATCTTCAAATAGACGGTTAATAATCATAGATTCAGCATAAAATTTTCCCCTATCCACTATGGTGTATAAATTCCATATCATGGACGGTTCAGATCATGGAACTACTCATCTTGTAGGCCACTACGAGCCGCGACGGAAGCTGGATTTTCAGTCACGCTACAGGCGAATGACGGTATACACGTGGGTTAATGACATTTTTGCCCTTGCACTTTTTTTCTGTGATGTGGATAGGGTTACATATTAATTAGTTACTCGCACCCGTACTCGCGCGGAGCCACTCTCTCAGACGCGGCGGGAATCCACCGAAGCCACCAAGGTCGTAGATCCCTGTTGGGCCCACCTTGATGCATTTTCCTTAAATCCACTCCGTCCATCCTCTATGTAACATTATTTCAGATCCAAATCTCATGTGGACCACAATGTAGAAAAATATGGTGGTTGACCCAATGATGGCCTAAAGTGCTACGAACCGAGCCTCTTGAAAGTGACTATCTCATTGCTCGTTTCTCTAAAAAAGAAGAAGCATTTGTGAAAATGGCTACTATTGTTTTGAGTTCAATCAAAATTATTCAAACGCCAATATTGATATTTAAACAAAAATTGAAAAGAAGAATATAAAGAACAAAAGAAAATTTAAAAAGGAGAATAAGTAATGTGAAAACCATCAATATAAAAAAGAAATTTAGAATTTATACTGGATAGCGGGAGAGAATTGATCCTCTATTAGTATTAAGTTTGGAATTTCACTGAGCACCATGATGCTCATTGTTTCGAATTTTTTCATTGGATAATTAGTGTTTTGAACTCATGACAGATTATTTACTAAGTGTGTTGAAATCTAGATTGACGTTGTTTTTAAACTTTATGCGTTATGGCCCGTTTGGCCGGGTGGATTGGCATGGATTGAATGGTATTAGGGTGGATGGCATAGATTTCAAGGTAATGACGGTGTTGTCAAGTGGGTTGTCTTAAGATCCATAGGATTGCTATATCGAGTTTGTTTAGCACGCCCACTCAATCCCGGGGTTAAACCTTCCCATCCCTTTCAATCCCTCGAACCAAACACGTCCCAGGCAATTTTGAATGGATTAGGGTGGATTGGATGGGATTTGAAGGTAATCATGGTGTTGCTAGTGGATTGTCTTAAGATCCACGGATTGCTATATCCCGGGATCAGATCACCCAGTCTGTTTGGCACGCCCGGCCAATCCTGGGATTTAACTTCCAATCCCTTCCAATACCATCCAATCCCTTCCAATCCACCCAGCCAAACAGGCCATTAGAAACTCTGTTATTGGCTCACTTGAGGATCATATAAGTATACAAAACTTATTCAACTAACAAATTTTTTATCTTGGATTTTAAAATAAAAAAATTCACATACTTTTGCTCGGAACTAACAAAATGCTAGTTGGGGGTATAATAATTGTGTAATATTGTATGATTAACCCCTATTTTGTAGTGTTTTCACATGTAAATTCGAGATAATATGATCTAATTATATGTGTTTTCATGTGTAGGAAAGAATGGAAGGTCCAAGATAAATTTGAGCTAATAAATGAGAATTAGAGCTCACAAGAGATGATCAAGATCAAGTATGGAGGAACCTTGGGAAAATTAAAAGAATCGAATATATTTAATAATGAAGAAATGAAGAAAAAAAAAGTCCTAAAAATTTCAAGGTCGACCCTCAATGCAACATCGACTTGCTGTGGAAAATTTGGAAGTACTGGACAAGTCAGTCCAATCAACCGTACATGGGTCCAGTTGACCAAGACTTAATAGAGGATTTTCGGTCAACCAGGAATCACTTTGGTCGACTGATCAAATGTGAAAGTTGTCGTGTAAGTGCATATTTTTAAAATTTTGTGAAAGTAAAACCTATATAAAGAGGAATCTAAACACGAATTAGAGCGTCACTAGGATTTAGAGAGAGAGAGAGAGAGAGAGAGAGAGGAGCTCCATCGATGCCTTACTTCTTCGATCTATTCTTATCATTATAGTTATTTATCTATTTTTCTTTTGTTTGAGTTATTTATGTTTGGCTAATCTCTTAGCAAAGGCTAAGGGGTGAACCTTTTAATGGATTCTTATTGTTAATTCATTGTAATTCAATGATTATATTTTAATTGATGAATTGGAATTGTTTTGATTGAATTCTTAGTATTGTTGAAAGTTTTGATTTGTAAAATCTCTTGATCTATTGTTAACTTCGGGTACAATAGATACTTGAAATTTCCTATGATCAATTACTTAATTCTTCATGAGAAATCAATCAATTGAGATTCATATATTGTTTGGGGATTATTATTTGATTAAATTTCTTCATATTCGGATTGGAAGAAATCATTATTCGATTCCAATTGAGTTATTGATTGAATCGACGAATTGGCATTAAGAGTTTATTAATTGAGGATCCCTAAATCCTTAGTTGTTATCTATTATTATTTTAATCATCTTAGTTCGTTGGAAACCCTAACTTTAGATTTAATCTAGTTCTAGTAGTGTTTTTATCCAAATTAGCCATTATGGATCGAACTCATTCTTACCAAGCATATATTACTTTGCAACCCTACACTTGGGGTAACTAAGGTTACAATACACGGGTGCTCTGCCTTGTGTGATTCCCTAAAGGATCAGTATATTTTACGGATGCTTCGCTCCAGGTGATTTTTTCCTAAAAGATTATCATCGATCCTCTGTCATGAGTCATTCCCTAAAAGAATCAACACTAATGCTTTGTCATGTACCATTCCTTAAAATGATCAACAATACATGGGTGTTCTGACCTAGGTGATTTCCTAAAATGATTAGTTTATTTTAGGAGTGCTCTATCGTATGTTTCCCTAAAAGATCGCATGGGTGCTTTGCCCTAGATTTCTCCAAAAAGATTATGAAGCATTGCTCTATTTAAATTTTATGAATTCCTATGTGCTAACATTCTATGAATTATTAATTAATTTCTATATTAACTTTATCTATTATGTTATGCTTATGTTTGATGTTGATGTGAAATTTTCAATTTGGGAATGATATGATCCTACTTGATTGGAAAGTCATTGGAGAATATCTATGCCTAGATCCACCATATTTTCCACAATTAGGAAAGCTATAGATATGGGAGAAGCTTTGGACATGTATAGGTCTCAATCCCTATTTAAATAAACGTGGGATGGAGGAGTTTAAAACCCATCGAACCTCCTCTAAAGCTCCAAATGTTTAGAAGTTTTCATAGCTATACAAATACCATGCGTGTGATCACAATCTAAGCACACTACCTCTTACACTCACAAGAGTAATCGGGCCCATTGGTATGCCCGATCATAATATCCAACCTTTAGATATATCTAAATCATTGATCAATTAGACCTACCTTATAGAACTTTGACACCTTAAAATCTTATCATCTCTCTAGTGTTGAAGAAAGCTTCATGAACCTAAGTAAATTGTTAAACTAGATAAATTCCTGTGACTCTTGCCTTTTTCTGTCTTTTAAAATATTATTTGGCTCCTTTCTCTTATAGCCTACCTTTGTTTGCATGGGTTGTGTGCGGGTATTATGTTTTTCTCATGATAAATAATCTCGAAGCCAAAGATTAATAAATCTATTAATATAAGATCAATGTTTGCATTCATGTTGTTCTAAACCATTAATTTAATAAAAATTTGGTAAACAATAAGGGTGGACGATGCTTCAGAAATCTCAAGCATGAGGCAATCCTCTACCTTTTGGTTGGTAGATTGAGATGAGAAGTTGATGGCTAGGAAAGGATGGGAAAAAAATGCAGCAGTGGCACTTAGAAATGTTGTGACAATTGTCAATGTCATCATTCAGTAAAGAAATGTGAAGAAAAATGATGGGTAAGATATATAAGATATATGGTCCATCCATAATAACCCCATGAGATGGATGATCACTGTTAAAAGATAATCAGGCTCTAACATAAAGGTGGTGTCCTCACCTTTTCTAAAATAAATAAATAATAAGAATAATAAAAACAAACAAATAAATAAGATATCCAACTTTTATAGGAAGTGAATTAGGTGCAACCTTGGCTTTACAAAAAGTTTTGGATCAAACTGATATTTGGTTTTTATCTTTGTCAAAGTTTATATATGTGATCTTATTATCAATAGGTTGGATGGCAAATTAACATTATGAAACCATTCATCTCTTGCATGCACACTACGTGCTTGAATTCTGAAGGATCTCTCTGGATGATGTACCTAATAGAATCGTTATCACCAGATGCGGGTCTTTCCTATGTCTACCATACTAGTGGAAGTCTACGTAAGAAGTAGATGCGAGCCTTACCCATACCTGCCAAATCGTTAAAAGCTTGTCAAGCACAGATGCAGGTTTATGGTTATCCAATTCAAGTAAGTAGATGATTATCTCACTTAACGCATTCATGCATCTACGCATTTGCACTACGATTATGAATACATTCATTCAATTTATTTATATTGTTGTATAGTTATTTGTGTATTTCTATATGTTGTTCTATTTTAATTTTAATGCAATAAATTATGTCAGAATTTCTCACTAGATTTAACCAGCTTACCCTCTATTGATGAAAAACTATTTAGATGTGACCGAAGTAAAACTATTGACATAAGAACAAGAGGATGTTTGCAAGGTAGAGAAGGATCCACACGACGCATGGCCTTACTTGTCAGAAGAAAAATTGGCCACTTTGAACTGATCCTAGCTATTTAATTTAGTTCTAATTTATTATTTTTTAAACAAGTTATGATTTGATATATGTTACTTAAGATATTGATATTGATTCCATAATTATTTAACTTAAGTATATTAAATTAGACATATGAATAATACCCCAAAATGGGTGGGTCTTTAGTTGAATTTGAAATATATGAGCTTGAATGGATGTTAGTTTTGATGTATGGTATGTGATTGTATTTGGATGGAATTTAGATATTTATATTATTAATATCAAATTTATAACTTTGCATAAATGCATTGGATGTATTAAGTACACTTAGTATATAAAGTCACATCGTGAATCTTGGATTTGGGATGCATGCTCGGTACCCAAATTTTCAGTAATGACAAATACGGTATAATCAAAGAATTACATTGATTAGGTGATCATAACGATTGATTAGAAAACCCTCGAGGACTACAAGTGTTTGGTTACGAAAAGCCAAACCAATGGTCCAATGCTATTCAATGGAGATAATAGATCCTAATGCACGGAAAGTATAATGTGAGTAGTGTGACTTTTAGTACAACCCATTACCCGTACAGAAATACGATGATGAGCGGTTTGAATTTTGAGTTTTACAATGTGCATGGAGATTGAAGACTGGTTTAGACAACTTCTTCCTTCTTTCTTCTTTCTACTTTAAGACATGCAACCACTAATGAGGCAGATCACAAGATAAAACAAAGGGAAAAGAAATGCCTACCAATTGAAACCTTTTTTCACTCTGCTTTGATGTTTATATGCCATCCAAACCCTTTTATAAGGTCATTTGCTCTGGGATGAAGTGAAAACACTAAAAAAAGTAAGACTAATATAAAACTTTTGCGCTATACAAATTTTTCAACGGTGGTCACTAAATCCCAATGTTTATTCTCATGTACATGGCCTATTTGAGCTATGGATTCGTCTCACTTTTTGTTGCATAACCTAAAATAAACTTGAAGAATGAATGGATGGGGTGGACTTTTCACAAACATCATGGTGGACCTAGCTACATCCTTGCACAGTAACTTCCTGCCAAAGTCTTTGTTGGGAAGGGGTTTGGTTTTAACACGGGAGCATTTTCGGTCTGGTTAGGTAACGCCAAGTTCGGTCGGGTTATAACGTTGACGCAACTTAACATGTGTGTTACGTATCAACCGTATCCATCGTATCCATCCATTTCACTGGCATGACCAAATATAAAGTAGTTCCAAATCTGAGGTAGACCACACCACACGAAAGGTGATGAATGACAATTAAAAGCTTCTTAAGGCCACAAAAGTTTTAGATCAAGCTAATATTTGCATTTTGGTATGTGTGACCTTATCAATAGGTTGGATGGCAAATAAACATTAAGGTGGGCACTAAAAAGTTTTTAATGAAGTTAAACATTAAGGTGGGCCCTCAAAAGTTTTTAAGGGGTTGAATTACCATTCTCTCATGTGGAGCTGGAAAAATGGATGGACGGTGTGGATATAGACATGACTGAATCTGCATGACGTCCAAATTATACACTGATTGCGTGGTGACCCTAACACCTTCTCACACACACCCCACATGGGTAACCATTGTCCATTGTTTTGCCAGCTCATTTTAGGGGCATGGCCCACAAAGCTCAACCATTAAAAAACTTCTTCAAGGCCACATAATTTCTGGATTAAGCACATCTCATGGAATCCTAACACCACGTAGTTGGTGGCCATGTGCTCACACGTAATCTTACGAGCACTGAATTAGTATTGACCAGACCTATAGTCAATCTTCAAGCTAAAAAACGAGGCAGATCCAATAATCAAGTGGACGACACCAACGAACCAGTGGTGATAATGAAACCTATGTAGTTGAAACTTCCTTAGTGCCCATCATAATAGTTAATTGCAATCTAACCTATTCATAAGGTAGGTAGACCTAGAGGAAGGGAAAACACAAATATCAGCTTGATCCACAACTTCTATGACCCGAATAAGTTTTCAATTGTGTGTGTTTAATCCCCATTGTATCGTTCACTTGAGCCTTGCATACCCTAAAATATTATGGAAATGTACAGCTTACCTTATAGTGGCCCCTTAAAGGAAATGGATCTGTCACGCCCTAAAATTCGGTATCTGAGTTGGCTAGGCTCAAATTCGAATTCCTGGACTGTGAATTGACTTTAAACAAAATATGCATCACAACCCACACTATTTTCATGATTTTCAAGGTAATCAGAGTAACCAAAAGGGTAAAAATAATTGTCATTAAATAACATCCATAAATCAATCCTTGAATATTTAATTACATTGATATTTAAAAATAAATGATAATAAAATACATTAATTTTTAATTAACTTATAAAGAAACAAGAGGAAAAGTTTTCAATCTTACTCAACTGGTTTTTTATATACAAAACCTTCGAAATAATATACACAGGTGTGAGCGCGACGACTCGTATGGTCACATCCTTCCCAAAATTGAAAATTATATGATAATACCAATATAACACAATAACATAAATATGATCAATTGCAAGTATTGAATTTGTATTTTACATGACAATATTAATGATTTGGTATTCGTAATAACAAAATAGGATAAGACAATCGTCCAAGATCATTTTCGCTTCAATCTAGGGCAAAGCACCTGTGTGTATTAATCCTTTTAGGGAATGACCCTCCACAGAGCACCAGTGTTGATCTTTTTAGGGAATGACTCTTAACAGAGCACCGGTAAATAAACTTTTAGGGAAGATACCTATGACAGAGCACCCGTGTGTACATAACTTTTAGGAAGTCACCCACGGTAGAGCACTTGTGCTGATCCTTTCATGAATAACCCTGGGCAAATCACCTGTACCGTGCCGATTCTTTCAGGAATGACCATAGGCAAAGCAACCATAACAACTTGATCATTTCTAAGACAGAGCACTCACAACGAAAGTCAATTAAATTCATTCTACAACATGAAACATAAATCAAATAAAATCCATGTTACGATACGATGATCAAATAAATTTAAATAATTTCAATTTACATAATAATGCTCAATAACTTTAATGTACGTACTGATTATCAACTAAATTCAACATAACGTAGGGGTTTCAACTGGGAAGATCACCTACCTGTTATGGAAAAATAATATGATAGGAGGATAATAATTTGAAGCAATGCTGATTTCTACGTGTACTAACTTGGATTGACAAACTCTAAACTTGACCCGACTTGGGAAGTAAAACTTCGTATAAATGCATCCATTTGCATAAAACTAGCTAAGTTTCACACCGATAAGATTAGATCTTTTTCTAATCTAAATATGGAGAATTACATCAATAGAGAAAGGCTTCACGATCTCCGGACTGATCTAAGATTACTCAGTATGTTGGTGTAATGGTGGAGACAAATCAACAATATAGTAATATTATGAATTAAGTTTTTGAATGACTGATGGGAGGGAACTTACATTAGATATTATAGAAGGATCTTCAGGTCAGCTCGTACTCGGCGAGCTGAGTTGCACTCGACAGATTCAGTCGACTTGGTGGAACGGCTCAATACACACTGCCTCCACTCTCTCTCTCTCTCTCTCTCTCTCTCTCTCTCTCTCTCTCTCTCTCTCTCTCTCTTTTTCTTATTCATCTTCTCTTCTCTTTCTTTCACATTCTCTTGTTCCCTTCTTTCTATCTTCCTCTTTATATGATCTCAGTGATTCTCCCTCCATCTTTCTTCTCAAACATCTAGCAAGGGTTGGAGTTGGCAGTAGCAGCCTCGCAATCTCTCTATCTTACCGATTCTTTCTATCTCTCTGTCTAGTTTTATGGATGTGAATAGGGTTGTTAAAAAGGTTCGAGGAGTCAAGTTTAAGCAGGTAGCTCGGCGAGTTGCAGTTTCAGATTCATGAATTTTGACAGTTGGAGGGATGGTTTCTCTCGGTGAAGATCGAGAAGACATCGATGACAGATTTCATATCAAGGGTTGTTCTTTCGTTTTGATGCTAGTGGATGGTGAAGATGGGTCCAGGAAAGCTTCAGGATATCTTAGATCAAAGATTTGGATTAGAAAGTGTAGTGGGTTTGAGTTTTAAAAGTTGCGGCTGCCGTGCATTGAAAACTTGGAGGAGTGTAGAATGGTTTTTCAGTCATGAGAGACGCTGTAACCGCAAGGAGTTGTGAACCGAATCTGAAACAGAAGTTAGGTAAGGTCCACCACGAAGTCTGATGGGAATTAAAGCCATTCACGAGGTTTGCAACATCTCAATATAATGTGAGATCAAAAGTGAGGTAGATTCGTTGATCAGGTGGGCCGCACCAGAGGCTTTGGAGCAAAGGACCAAAATTGATAAAGTAATGTGGGATTCTGATATGAATGGACGGTCCAGATTTAAAAGGTGGGCCCCATGTGATGGATGGTCCTAGACTCAGATGGGTGCGGGAGTCTCTGTGTGAATTATAAAAGGAGAAAGAAGATAAAAAAAGTAAGGGCAGTTGTCTCGAGTAGTGACATGCTGACGTCACTACGTAGAAGTTTTTTTTTTTCCAAAAACGAAAGTGAGCCATATAGAGATGTTGTGACAAATCCAATCCATCCATCAGTCTTGAATGTCTATATTAGAGTAAGGGCTAAAAAATTAGGCTGATCCAAAACTCTAGTGGAACACATCATAAGAAACAGTAGTGTTTGGAATACCTACCATTAAAAAAAAAGGAATGTTACAGGAGATGGTGTACCGCACACCCCCATATATCTGGTGTGGGTGCGTGTCGTGCGAAGACGAGCGGTGCCGCTGCTCGAGCTCCGAGTTGTATGAACCGCTACTCGAGCTCCCAGTTGTATGAACGGTTCAAAGGAGATCAAAGGTACATGGCCCCAAAGTGATGCATTTATTATATCCAAACCGTTCATCCATTTTGCGAGATAATTTGAGGGCATGATCCTAAAAATGATTCATATCCAAAGCTTAAGATGACCATACCACAAATAGCAGTGGGACAATGATTCTCACCGTTAAAGCATTCTTAGGGTCCACCATAACGTTTATTTTCCATCCAATCTGTTCATAAGGTCACACATTCCTTGATGAAGAGGAAGAAAAATATCATATTGATCCAAAACTACCTTGACCCCCAAAAGTATTTCAATGGTAGACATTTAATCCCTCACAGCTTTTTGCATTGTGGTCCACACAATCTTTGGATCTGTCTCATTTTTCATCTCAAGCCTTACAACGAGCTCACCAAATGGAAGGACGGTTGGGATATAACACATACCTCGTGATGGGACCCACAGAACTTGGTGACGTCAACACATCAACCAGGTTGGTGGTGTGTGGTACATCAGCCAATCCGCTTTGGAAACGGATCGACTACTCACCCTGCCACTAGCCATTAATCGGTGCAATGTGGACCCCACCATGATGTATTTGTTTCATCCATGCCGTCCACCCATTTAATCTTATCATTTTATGTTGTGAGACCAAAAACGAGGTTGATACAAATCTCAAGTGGACCGCACAAGGTTGAATGAACGCCCACCATTAAAAACTGCTCAGGGGCCACAATTTTTGGATCAATCTGATATATTTTTTCCCTTCATCCAAGTCTATATGACCTAATCAACAGGTTAGATGTCAAATAACTATTAATGTGGGCTTTAAGAGGTATTTAGTGGTGGACATTCAATCTATATTGTTTTCTCAGGTTTACCTGAGATTTAGATATATCTCATTTTTGGTATCAAGCCTAAAATTAGGGTCCACGTTACACCGACCACTAGCCACCAGGGGTAGCGTGACTAGCCAAACGACGTCCATCCGCTTCCCCCTCGGAGCGCGGATTTCCTTTGAAAGCCTTCTAACAGGAAGTTCCTGGGTTGGGATGCTAGGTGGGGCTAAAGTAATGTTTGCGAGATCTACACCGTCCATCCCTTGTGGGAGGTCATTTTAGGAAATTCTACCAAAAATGAGTAGATCCAAAACTCCAGTTTTGTCCGGACGAGAGGGAAAACCATTTTCCACGGTTGAAACCTTCCTGGATCTAGCTTGATATTTATATGCCATACAAACCGTTTATAAGGTCATTCTCGGATGAAGTGAAAAAACCAAAAAGTTTGCCTGATATGAAACTTTGCGGCCATACAAATGTTTCAAACGGTGGTTATTGAATCTACACTGTTGCCTCTCATACAGCCCACTTGAGTTTTAGATACACTTCATTTTTGGCCTCATGTCCTAAAATGATCTCCCAAAACGGATGTACGGTGTGGATTTATCACAAATATCATGGTGGGACCCACCTAGCATCCCAGCCCTTCCTGCAAAAGGCTTTGGCAGGAAATCCGGGTCCCCCTTCCATTCCTAGCTAGGGCGTCCAGCTGATATGCCAATAAGCCATATGCAAGCAACTACAAAAATAAATAAATAAGTAAAATGATAATAATAATAAATTTAATAAAAAAATCAATCTTTTTGAGCCAACAATAAAAATATAATTCTCACAATTTTTTTTATTACTAAATCAGGTTTCTCCATAAATAATGTTTCTAGTGTAACAATTTCAATCAAGCATATAAAGAAAAGCTAATAAAAACCTTCTTCCTACTTGTAATTCACCTGCTTGCTATTGCATTCTCCTCCTTAACTAACAGTAACCAAACATGCTTTCTCCCACATACTACTCCACATCGATTAGGTCAGTAGTAGCTTCGTAACATATTCACCTTCATACAGATTTTCCAACCCAGTTTCAATTCAATCTCACCTTCTGCTTCACTAAAAACCTCTACAAGAGGTATACAAGAATTAAAACCTAAAAAGAGCCTGTTGAATGGTACCCTTGCCCTTCCCGTCACAGTCTCGTTTTTAGAGCTTCCAGGATCCTCCAAAGAACCTACTCTAACAAATTCCAGATACAAGTGTCTTTCACTCGGCTCAACAAGGAAGGTAAACGTCTGGTCCCATGTGGGCCATGGAAATCCTACGGTGGGAAGTGTCTGGAGTTTATAATCGGGGTCGACCCATGCAGTCACAAGATAAGCCTCATGAGTGTAAACATATGAGTCTTTGGCGTTCCTCGCGTGGTAGAGATTGAGTTGAAGATACCAGTGGGGGATAGGTTCTTCAATAATCACTTCCTTTTTCTTGTCCGTTGGATCATCGTCTTGCATGTTGTTTCTCTGGGTTGGACCTTCCATTGGCGGTTCTTGTATTGTTATGGATCTTCTACTATATAGATTCTTTCCTCCATGACTATTGCTTTCGTTGCACTCTCTTTCTTTCTCGTTTGAAAGGAAGAATATATAGTAACTTCCTATTTAAAAAAGGGTAACTTCATACACTTTCCAAATCCTCCCCATGGTGGTAGCTGTCATAGAGTAAGGAACAAATCCTTTAACGAGTCGCATCTTGCGACGCCTTTTATCTCGCGAGCGGATTCGGTCACGGTCAGGCCATGACCGTGCGACCCACCTTAATGTATTTTTTGAATATCCACGCCGTCCATCTGTTTGAACAGATCATTTCAGGGAATGAGCCAAAAAACTAAGCGGATCTAAATGGCAGGTGGACCATACTACAGGAAAGAATGGTGATTGAACGCTTATCATTAAAACCTTCTTAAGGGCCCCCGTCATTTTTATTTGCCATCCAAACTGTTGATAAGGTCACACGGATCTGGATGAAGGGAAAACACGAATAGATTTATCCAAAAATTTTGTGGCCCACAAGAAGTTTTTAATGGTAGGCATTCAATCACCAATTTTTCCTTTGGTGTGGTTCACCTGAGATTTGGATCTACTTCATTTTTATCATCATTATCTAGAATAAGCTAGAGAAAAGGATGGACGGGGTGGATCAAGGTCACCCCACGGTCAGGGCCTGCCTGACCGATCCGATCGGCTTCCTTGTTTTTCGTCCATCCCCGCCTCGACGGACACAGTATATGCAGCGGCTCTGTAGGGTCTAGCGTGATGTATTAGTTTTATCCTTGCCGTCCATCAGTTTTTTTTTTTTTAGATCATTTCAGTGCATGTCGTCAAAATAGCCAAATCCAATGCTTAAGTGGACCACACAACAAGGTAACCCCGACGAAAGTAAAACACAAACACAAATATCAGCTTACCAAATCTTCTCCTCAAGTTTTTAATGGTGGGCATCAAATACCCACCACTTTGTGGTCCACTTAAATATTCAATCTTCTCAATTTTGGGGTCACAACCTTAAATATCTGAAAATTTGAATGGACGGGGCGAATAAAATCCGCACACATATGTGACATAATTTTATTTTTTATTTTTAAATAAAAATAAAAAAATACAAACAAACAAACAGCCCCAGATCATTCGGGCAGGCCCTCAACCCAAAAAAAAAAAACCCGCCGGGCCCGTCTATCATAAACTCCACACTACCAACAAAACTTCCTAGGTAGTAACCGTAATCTCACTTTTAGCAACGAAAATTTCGTTGCTAAAAGCCAAATTTTCGTAGCTAAAAAGCTTTAGTTCGTCGCTAAACGCCCGAAGCAGAAGCATTTTATCGGCGAAAATTTTGAATCGTCGCCAAAGGTAAGCTTTTTAGCGACGAAAAGTTTTGTCGCCGAAAAAACTTTTAGCGACGAAACTTTTCGTCGCCAAAAATATTTACAAAACTTTTATCCACGAAAATTTGGCAAAACTTTTAGCTACAAACATTTTCGTCGCTAAAAATATTATCCAAAATTTTTAGCTACGAATATTTTCGTTGCTAAAAAATATTTGCAAAACTTTTAGCTACGAAAATATTTGTCGCTAAAAATATTTTGCAAATATTTTTAGCTACGAAAATCTTCGTCGGGAAAAATATTTGCAACACTTTTAGCTACGAATATTTTTTTTGCATAGCTTTTCGTAGCTAAAAATACTTGCAATCTTTTAGCTACGAATATTTTCGTCGCTAAAAATATTTTTTAACACAAAATTCCTCATATACAACTGTTGTATAATATATTTCATCATATTCACATTCACATCCATCTAAACACAAACTAGTAAATCCATCCAAACATAAACTACATTCATCTAAACACAAACAATCTTATTCATATCACATTCATTCACGCATAAATACATATAAGCTTAAAAACTAGTTAAAATCTAATTCCTCAATATTAGCCTTCCCAAGCTTAAAGACTGTATGAGGCTGGGCAATCTGTTCATTCATCAAGAGCCCTCAATAAATTAGAGAAATGATGGAGCTGACCTGAATGACTATTAATTACTGTGTAAATTTAAATTTAAAGAGAACTAGCATAGAATGTGGCACTTCTTAAAGGTACAGAAAGAGCTATTATTTGCATTCTAGACTAGACCAGTGCAGGCTGCAACGAGCTGATATATCTTTCACTTGAAAATTGGTGCGAGTAAATCCACCCCACTTTCAGTTCTTAGTTTGAACTAAAGCCATGCTTGATTTTCTCTTTGTTGGTTCTAAGATTGTGATCAGCTACGTAGAATTTAATTACTAAATTGATCTGTAGAGAAATTACGACTAAATAAAAAATATATAAATTTCTATAAAAAGTAAAAACTATACAGTATCAATATTGAAATTTTCCATTTCAAAATTAATTGAAAATTTCCAAAACTCTCACAACCATTGACAGATTCAAAGCAGTAAGTTTCGTGTTTTCCCTTTTTTCAAATGTCTATGCAACATATGACTCAAAATGCTGGAATAACATGTAGATTTAGAAAATTCAAATAGAAAACAGAATTGTGCTCCATGATACCTGGGGATCAGGATATACTGCAAGCTCAAATTTCTGAGAATTAGTAGGATTACGCGAATCATGGGGAATAACCATTGCAGAACCTGAAAAATGCCAAATTTCTCAAACACTCCATAGATGCAAATAAACATTAGGGCTAGTGTAGCTGCAATATGTGATTGCCACAATTCAATAAGTTTTTACAACCTATCAACCATAGCATTGCATTGATATGTGCCAATTTGATCAATCCAAATCACAAGCCCAACAATGGATGAAATGGCCTGAAAGGTTGAAAATCACCTAGTCTAGGCTGGCTGCACTGTGTAAGTGCCCTGACTGAAGTCAATCCACTCATCCAATGAGCCGCATGCATATGTAAAGTGAGATGTGCTCATATATAAAAGGAAAAAAAAAAAAAAAACATTAAAAAAAAAAAATTGTACGGTCCAAGGTCAGCACATTTATAAAATAAATAAATAAACTGACCCAAAACAGGGGATGCACATCTAGCCACATCTCCCCAAGGGTTACTCCTTTGTCACCTCTTCTTTCTAAACGTACCCAAACCTGTACAAAGGTCAGCACCCCTCTAATCAGCATAGGGAGTAATTAAAAGTTTAAGCATGGAAGTGAGATGAATACACCTTAGCCTATTCCATTGCTCGTTCATTTGTAACAGTCCTTTCATGCTCAGAACTGACTTCATCAATATCATCATCCTCTGAACACATGCTTCTTACTGAACCGTAGAAAGCCAATAATGCATTTAATCAACTCAGAGAAAAACATACATGGGGAAGTAAACTTAAATTACATAAACCAGAAACACTAGTGTGCATGGAAACTTGATATACATACATGGGGAAGTAAACTTAAATTACATAAACCAGAAACACTGGTGTGCATGGAAACTTGATATACATGCATGGGGCAAAAGGATGTGAAAACAAAAAAACCATGACCCCTCCATATATAGAAACCCATCTACATGATAGAACATGCATTTGGGTTCTCATCGCTGAACATGGTGGTGTACTGATCTTCTTGTTTAGTCCCAAGATTAGAAAGAGAAAGGGCCTCAACATTCCTGACATAACTAAGAATAGAGGAGTTGCCTAGAGAGGCAAGAGACCGCCTATTTTTAGTTAATTGGGGATGGGGTATATTAGATGTAAATAAATGTGGGTTACACATGGTGTCTTAGGGTGGCTCTCACTTCATCCTCTTCTTCCTCTTCCATTAAGTTTGGCTCTAACTTTAGGGAGAGGATTCTGCTTAGAGCCCAAAAATTGCTCCTAGTTGTATTTCAAAAGAAAAAAAAAGTAGTAAATTTTTTTAAGAGAAATAGTATAAAAAGTACTAGAAACATTGAAGCAAATGAAAATTGAAACACATGAAAAAATTGCCTGGGGCATGGCTTTAAAAATAGGTCAGCTTGGCAATGACCAATGATAATGCAGTAATCTGATGCTAGCTGAACTCAACCATAGCAATGTAGCATCAAAGAGACGGTGCAATAAATCCAATGAAACGTCCACGAGTTATCATGCAAGTCTCGAACAACAAGCTCTTGAGTTGGACGTTGCATTGAGTAATCCTGAAATAGATAAATAAGAAGTTTATAGTGCATACAAAGCCATGAAGATTCATACATTCCCAAACCAAGTCTTTTGGGATTCCTTTCAATTTAAAAGTCTCTCACCAATGGTGGGAATAGCTTTTTTGCTGCCCTACGAGGCACGGAGAAAGGAATCCATATATTTGTAGTGAGAATAATTAGGATGCAGTAATCAACAAATACTTTTAATGGAATTGCAACAGCATTGCTAAAAGACACGAGTGAGCTATGGAAAAGAACTAAACAATGGGTTTGAATGCAGTATTGGGTATTCTAAATGACTTGATCAAGAAAAGTTATAGCACATGCTATATAAATCTGCTAGTTCTTAAACACAAATTGAATAAAATTGTTAATTTCCTGGTATTGACATAAAATTCATTACATGGAGGCATGATAAGAACATTACATTGAGATCGAATAACAATAAAATTGAATCTTAACATCAACATGGACTGTTGGTACACATGCCAAAATGACATACATTTGTGGGATCCAAGCCATTCACTAGGCAAGGCCCACCTCGAGGAGTAACAAATCCACCAATGACATACACCAATCTTACCAAATCCAATGGAGTAACAAATTACTGGTTTGAAAAGGCATGGCTTGAAAAGATGCGCACACTGTTTATCAGGAAGGGATCAAGGTTCTCTTCTCGTGGTGTGATTACTGGGGATGCATATAAAGGGATTCATGAAATCAGTTTACAACATTTATGAAAATAAGATTTAAGAAGCAGAAAAACCCCATGTTTGCATGTACAATTAAGCTAATGGTGTTCCCTAATGATTGTAATGAAGAAGTAAGCCTCAAACTGGAACATATTCCTTTCCAATCTGACTTGAAAGTGGCATAGTTGCAACTAGAAGCCAAGTCCTTGAATATGATTGCCAGGTACTTTTGCTTATTTCCACTTTAGTATACTTTCAATTGCAACCAAATTCGATAGCATCCATACACAACCAATTCAAAGTAGGTGAGGCTCCTACTAGTGCAACTCATCTCATACCTATTTAATAAATACAACCAGGAAAAAAAAAAAACACCAACACAACTTTCTGAGTATAGGATTCTTAGTAACAGAAATTTGCGAGATTCAACAAGGAGCTGAGTTAAGAAATCTGACAATACCATATGCAAAAATATGCCACGTGATGATTAAAAGTTCTCTTAACTTTTGAACAATACCATATGCAGAAATATGCCACAACACTTCAAATTCGGAAGTTGAACCCGAGTTTTGTCTAGTTTTGTACATATGTACTGCAAGAAAATTAAAGAAGATCATCTGTCATGATAATCATGGAAAGGGACGTACTATGCATGCATAAGAACTTCGAAATTAGAATAGACAAGGCAAAAAGCAAATAGAGCTTACTTCAATAACATGAATAGCATCCCATGCACCTTCTTGCAAATAACTTCTTCGGCCATTCCCTGACTTTGAGCCATCTTCATCCCCAACAACCATCACAAATCAGTGCAATCTTATAAAAAAAAATTTTAACAAAAGGACATGCATTCTTAGTTGAAAAACTGACCTTTCGTTATTAGGTAGCAAGCCACAAAGTCTTCATTATCTTCCCACGTGTATACTGATGAAATGCCCCCTTCATTATTAGGAAACGGTCGTAGCCAAGGATAATTGCCAATTCGTGGTACACAAAGGCAACATCCAGACCATTCATCAAGTTTTACAACCTCAGAACGAGAACTGACATTGGAAACTGCACTTTGGTTGAGTCTGTCCAAACAAGAATCATCATATGAAATGAAACCAGGATCCCCAGAAAGAATACTGCAAAAAAATAATAATAATAAGCTCATCTGCCTGTTTGAAAAGAACATAAAAAAAATGCTTGCTAGAGGACACTATATTTAGCCAAATACTTGATTCACTAAAGATGTTGATGAAACCATACGATCTGCACCCACCCATCAAATAGAAAATTTTACACAATGAGTTCATGAGTGAATCCCATTTCCTTCATGATTCATTGTACCTCTTGAGCTTTTCATAGTTAAGTGTATAGTTTTGTTCAAGAGGGGGAGAAATGTTCCCTTAGAGACCCAAAAATAGACAACACTAAGCGATGAAACACTGGAAAGTTCTTCTAAGTGATGAACCGCTGGAAAGTTCATCAAAAACATCTGGTTCATAACCAAGTCATTCAGATCTCATCAGTGTTATCAAGCTTCTGTTTCTTTTTCTTGAATGGTAACTTAAATTCATTAAGACCAAACATTAAACAAAAGAGACGATACAAAGCAAGGGAGAAAGGGGAAAAGTGGGAGGATGGTGAGATATCATCCTACGATCCAGCTAACATAATCAAGAATGGCCTCTCCGAAATTTCATAATATCATAGCTACTACGTCTCCTGAAAAGAAGCAGGCACAAGGCCCAAGAAATCACACCACAGTTGTCTCTTTCTTTTAACTTGGACTCCCCAATTCCAGATTTGAACAAGAATTTCTAGTATCGAGAATTTCTGGACATTAATGGGGAAAAAATCCCAATGGAACTAAATAATACCATTATAAAATCAGTAAACCAAGTTTCTTATACAAAGTGCAGTACGCCTCTGATTGCAAATACAATTGAATCTGGAAGACTGGAAGTATGTTGGCCTTTTCCATCAATTTCAGATCTAGTACTATAAGAACTACAAGAAATGTCAAAGATCAATAAGTACATGGGGAGAAAGCTAACCTATAAAGGCCGATCACAAGAACAGTAAACTCTGCATTGACTACAACATCCTTTAGAGAAGGAAAAACTGTGAGACAATATTCAATACCAGGAGGAAAAAAAAAACAGTAAACACATTTACATGCCAATCATTTAAAACAAAATTAAAGGCACGAGCAACAGACTCTGCTTAAATGAGCATTTTACTTTCACACTGTCTCCTCAATTTCTACCATACATGTGGCATGTATACTAGGGTGATCAGGACGCAATTGGGTGGGCTATCAAATTTACATACATTTTCCTCATGCTAACAGGAAATGATCTGGCACAGGACAACAGTACCAAAGAACCATTATCAACATCTGATCAAGCTTTGGAGACAATGGGGAATGAACCCTACTTGATCCACAACCTAATAAGAAGTCAAAGCAAGTGGGGCCAGTTTCTATCTATCAGACACATATAACTTCACCAACATCAAATTTTTGTCCTTTTTGCTAACTCTATCTGGGGAATTTGAGTCCCAGCATGCAAAATTTCAAGTCCCCACATAATAGTTCGGTTCCACATTGGATGGCACAGTGTCAGAGATCTACGCCATTGATTGGGTAGTGCTCTGTGAACATGCCATATATCAAAGATCATAGTAGTAATCTCATCAAGAGACATACATGTATATTGAAGTTGGACTTATTTTCTAACTGCTCATTTTTCTCATACAAGTTTGACCTGCATGATCAGCAAACCAACATTAGTTTGATCTAGGGCATGTTCAAAGGGTACCCCACTTGATGAATAGCCTAGATGTCCACACATGTGCCATCCTACAATGGGAAGCAAGCAAGCAGCAAGAGAGCTGCCCCACATTCCCATGAAAAAATTCAAATGCATGCACCATACCCAAACACTAAATGCCCCTGATTTTTCACTAAATTCCGGGTGAGCAGAATTAAAAAAACATCATGTGGGTAATTTAGTCCGGAATTTTTTGAAGTCCGAAACCATCGAAAGAATCCAAATTTTATAACATGGCTGCCTTTCTTTAAGGCCGAGTTGGTTACACCAAACATCATCAAAATGTCATGATATTTCACGATTAATCAGTCTAATTTGGTTCAAAATATCATGAAATTTCATTACATTTGGTACAACCAAACGAACCTAATGCAAGAAAAAAAGGTCAAAATACGAAATTATACAAATATTAAGATTCTAAATATAAATAAATAAATTATCAGAGAGAGAGACAGAATGAACCTTCTTGCGCGAATCAGTGCAATATAAACTCCCCAAAGAAATAAGATATTGAAGATGACAAGAGCTGGTGCTGATGCAGATACTTGTAGAATCCTTCGGCAGCATCGACCAAAAACAGCAGAAGCTACTAGAACTAGAGCTGCAAAAAAACGGAATTGAAATTTCAGAGAGAGAGAGATATTATGCGATTGCCGAGCTAAGGAAATGAAGAGTAAACTCAGGCTTTCAATCTGTACAAGTGAAACCCATGGTTCAGTGATGCAGGCCATTGATCTGCTGGGCCCCACCCCCAAAAATCTAGAGAGAGAGAGAACCAGAAATGGAAAGGATAGAGAAAAGAAAGAAAGTAGGATAGAGGCGAGGAACCATGGCTTGGGCGAATTGAGAGACACAAACGAAGAAAAGGGAAAGAAGACAAGGGTGAAAATGGGTTTTGGAATGAAAGAAAAAAGAGGGAAAAGAAGATGGGATGGGCGCTCGATGGATTTGGGATGGATTTGGAAATCCTCTTTCAAATAAGATAACTCTTTGAAATCCGTATGTTGTGAGTTTTACATTCTGTATTAACGGTTGTACATGCACGGGACAAATTTCTGAATGGTTAAGATTGTATTATATAATAAAAATTTATAAATATTTACCATTTACAAGTAAACCAATTATTTGGATGGTCTGGATAACTCTATATCTTAGCCACCATTGTTATGAACAAGTTACCACCATTTTATATTAAATACAAAACTCGTAGTGACAAACAGAAAAATAAAAAGGGTAAATTAAGCTTTCGATCTGGTATGGCTCTGTGGGCCCCACCATGATCGATTTGTTTCATCCATGTCGTCCATCCATTTCTTAACATAATTTTATCATTTATCCTAAAAAATGAGCTTGAACTAAAGCTTGGGTTGACCACACAATGCAAAAACGAAAGTGAATTAGACGTCCACCGTTAAAAAATTAGTTTCGCCGAGGGCTTATTTGGGCCTGCCTAAATGTGATTCACATATCTAATCCACTCATTATGTGTGTCCCACTTGGATGAGGGTCAAACCCAGTTTCAGCCGCATTCAAAACTCATGTGGGCCCCACCAAGTGCTTTTATATTTTTTTAAATGTCTTCACATAGTTTTAGATGGATGGCCCACCTGAATTTCGTATATGGATGATTTTTTAGATATCTCATAAGCTAAAAGGGATACATCAAATGCACAGTGTTGATGTTCGACACACATCATGATGGGCCCCACAAGACTTACTAACATTAATTCTTAGGTTCTCAGGGTGTTAAGAAGTTGAGTCATAATTTTGACGATAATATTTGACCCATTTTACATGTCTGGTCCATTCACTCTATTTTACTGATCATTACTCTCAATTTGCCTAGTTACTCCTCTCGATCATGCATGCTACATGTGAGAAAGATATTGGGCAAAAAAGATTGATCAACAATTTCATTGATTTTTGATTTAAACATTAGAAGTTATTTATTCTTCAATTTGGACGAATCAAATTGTCCAAAAACGGTTAAAGGTTGAGTAGACCTTGCATATTTGCAAATTATACATGGGTTTTCAATTATAAACAAGTGGAGCTTATGGTTTTGTAATTCGGACCAGTGGTTTATTGAGTAGACCCCACCTCTGATGGAGCATGCCCTAAAAATCTCCTATCGGTTAATCGCTTTGACTAATATTATGACCTTTTTCAGTTGAACATGGATTGGTGTTGTGTTCTCACAACGTAACCTTTTATTTACAGGCCAGAAATTGAAAGGTTAAGATTATCCTATCGAGGAGATTCTTAGGCGTAGTCCATCTACTGTTGGGACAAACAAACATGGGTTTGGATTATTGGACCATGGACCCCACCTATCATTGAAAACCGAGGATTAAAATCAGTGTATTGGGTATCATATCATTCACCACCAATAAGGCGGCCAATACTTCAAACCTTGTTCAAAACTATTGTATTCTGTGCAAAGATGTAACATTGCTACACGAGGCTCATACAAACATGCTCACCATGATGTATGTGTTTCATCCCAGCTATCCATCTATTTTTCCATATCATTTTATGGTATGAGACAAAAAATGAGATATATCCCAATCTCAACTGGACCACATTATAGGAAACAGTGTTGAATGAGCATTGACCATTAAAAACCTTTTGGGGGCCATAATAGTTTTGGATCAATCTGATATTTGTTTTTTTACTTTCATCTTGGGCCTGTATGACCTAATCAACAGATTGGATGTCAAATAAAAAGTACAATGGGCCTTAGGAGGGTTTTAATCGTGGATATCCAATTACTATTGTTTTCATGTGGTGTGGTCCACCTGAGATTTATATCCCTCTCATTTTTTGTATCAAGCCCTAATATGATATGTAAAGATGGATGGACGGCATGGATGAAACACATACATCATGGTGGGACCCACAGAGCACCGACCACCAGCCACAGGGCTGGTGTCAGGAGGAGTAGCCAATTTGTTTCCCTCTTGGACGCCCTACAGTGACGACATCAAGTTTTGTGGGCCTCACTATGATGTATTTGTTATATCCACACCATCCATCCATTTTGAGATATCATTTTATGTCATGAGCGAAAGAATGAGGCATATAAAAACTCTATAGTGGACCCCACCACAGAAAACAACAGGGAGAGTGATTGCCACCGTTGAAACTATCTTAAGGCTCATCGCAATGTTTATTTGAAATCCAACTTGTCCAAAAGTTAAAAAGACATGAAATAAGGGATTTATTCCAAAAATGAGAGGTATATAAATTTTAATGGGCCTGTTTGGATACCTGTAAGTTCTTTTAAGTTGTAAGTGACTTACCTGTAAGTCATTTACAAGTGAAAGTTATTTACAGGTATGGAGTAATAACTCAATTTATAAGTGACTTACCTGTAAGTCACTTACAAGTGAAAGTTATTTACAGGTATGGAGTAATAACTTAATTTATGTTATTTTGTAAAGCTCATCAAGATGAATATTTGAGATATTTATTAAGTTAAACCAATCATCAAGTGAGCTATAAAAGTAGGGCCACGAATTCAAAATATCTATAATATGGAGTAATTAATCAGATGCACCATTCCATGTTAGGCTAGGGCTTAAAAATCAAGTCAATTGGTGGCTTTTTTGGGCCACACCACTTACAAAAGTTGAGAGGTGTTCCCTCCATTAAAATATTCATAATCATTTGTTGGGCTCACCGAGATGTGGTTCACAAATTCAGCCCATCTGTTATGTGTGTCCCACTTGGATGAGGAGTCAAACCAAGTTTCATATGCATCAAAATTTCAAGTGGGCCCCACCAAGTGATTTTATATGTTTCGGGCTTTTCTTCACATGATTTTAGATGGTATGGCCCACTTAAGCTCCGTACATGGCTGATTTTTGGGATATCCCATAATTTAAAGAGGGTCCATCAAATGCACGGTGTTGATGGTCGACACACATCACAGTGGGGCCCACACAGCTCGACCACGTGGGAAGTTCCCATGAGCTCGACCGTAAACCTTCTCCTTATATACCCGACCCCACCCGACGTTATCCCCTTTCCCTTTCTTCTCTTTCTCCACCCGCCGCACGCTCGCCCGACGCCCGACCTAAACAGAAAACCCTCTTCTCTCTCTTCGTCTCTCTCGCACCCTTTCTCTCTCTCTCTCTCTCTGGTCTCTCCACCCTACCGTTGCCGCACGCCCTACCCACGCACGCCCTCTCTCTGTCTCTGAAGCTTGGTGAGATCTCTCTCTCTCTCTCTCTCTCTCTCTCTCTCTCAATCTCAATCTCAATCTCAATACCGATTTAGGGATTTGGGGATTTAGCAATCTGTGGATTTGGGGATTTAGCAAGTAGTTGAGCCTGGTCCAGTTTTATTGTGTTCAAGACTAGACAATGTGGTTCCTTTTAAGAAAAACAAAGGTGATTTCCTGTTCTCTCTAAATGAACAGTAGCTAAACGATGCATTTTGAGTTTCTTTGGATGTTCCATCTTGTATACGGCAGGATGCCCATCGTTTCACTTCATTTAAGTAATTACCCTGTCACTGCATTGCTGACTTTCCTATCTTGATTTCTTGTATCTGGTACCTTTCCATTTTCAATCAATTCTTCATCTCTTTACAAGCTACAAATTTGTACTTTCAGAGACTAGCAGCTGGTGAATGGTTTACTGCTCGAGTTTCCTCTTGTGGACAGTTTCATATTGCTTACCCAAGTGCACCCTAGCTGTTGAAGGCAGAACTGCGTTCTATATACAGTCAGTTGTGTCAAGATGATATGCCCATGGTGAGAAGATCTGCTGCATCAAACTTAGGAAAGTTTGCTGCTACGGTTGAACCTAACCATTTGAAGACTAATATGATGTCGATATTTGAGGATCTGACACAAGATGGTATGGATTCTTATAATGTTTGTTCGAGCTTGTAAATACTTTTGATTTATTTTACTCTCTGTAATCAGTTAATATGCTGGTTTTTTTTTTCTCCAGTAATTTGACTGTATGGTTGTGAAGTTTTATCGAATACTCGCTGAAAATGCTATCTGATTAGTGCTGATCATGACTTCTTCCAATGATGAATGTTATCTACTTCATAGTTTTAGAAGTGTATCTAGTCTTAAATGTTAGTGGACATATTTTATTTGCATTTTTTGATCTTCGAGCAACTTAATTTTGACTGGAGAAAGGAAAAGAACAGAACAAAGAATGGAAGGAAGGGGGGGAAAAAAAAGGAAAAAAATTCTGGCCTTTTCAACTTGGTGATTTTTATTCTGTTTTTGCATGCCATCCTGCTTGTACCTTTTGTTGTTGACTTTCTTTATTTGCATGCGCTATCTGGCTGCTAGCAGCATGACTATCCAATTTGCTGCATTTCAGATCAAGATTCTGTGCGATTGTTGGCTGTTGAGGGTTGTGCAGCACTTAGGAAACTGTTGGAACCCCAGGACTGTGTAGCACACATCCTTCCTATCATAGTCAACTTCTCTCAGGTATGCCCATTAGGGATGCAGATGCCTCTTATATTTCTAATGGTGGTTTGGCTTATGCATTTTTTGTTGTTCCTCTTTGCTAGTGTCTACTTGCTTGCATAAGCATCTATAAGAACTTAAAATGTTACTTTATGTTAAGAAAAATAAAGGAATTAGCTTCTTCATGTGTATTTATATTTAACAACAATATAGGAATTAGCTTGTTCAGTGACTTACACTAGAAAGTTGGAATATCTAGAGTCAAAGTTGGCAGAAACTACTACCATTACAGATATAATTGAGTTAATTGTGGTTCGATGGAATCATGATGATGGTAGTTGGTACAACCAAGAAAGAGTTGGAGCAGGAGGGCCATCCTAAGTAGAAGATTCCTGTTGCTAAGGTTTTTAAATGACCAGGTTGACTCTTACAAGTCAATCTGTGGATTTTGCAAACAGCAGAAGTATACTTCGGTGCTATGTGTCACATGTAATTTCCATGTTTTCTGCAATATACCATTTCTAAATAGTGTTTGTCTGAGGTAAGCTTATGATGAATGGGTTTTTACTGTTCAATAAAAGGTTTTAATTTAATTTATTAGCTCTTTACTGTGTGTATTAGCTCTTTACTGTGGTTTGATATGCATTGTGGAAAGCATTTTCTTCATTGACGCCCTTCCCCTAAATCCCAGAAACATTTTCCAAGTCCGAAAGCTCAAAAGTGAGAAACTCATATCAATCTCTCCTCATTATTGTAAAGCTCGTAGGGAAATAGTTTATCCGTTGGATTTTCCATGGCACTAAACTATTTCCGTATTTGATCAAGAGATAGTTTCCTATTGGCTACTGATTCATAACAGAGTTTTGACTGCAATTATTTTTAGGCTGAAGCATGGGTGAGTAATATGATTGGATCAACTACAGATGAATCAGTAGAAGTTGAATTTGAGGGCTGTCCTTCCAGGTTTCTTTGATTGCGAATCTTGCATGTCTGCATATTTCTCAGCGTATCCACGCCACATTCTTGTAAATCGTAGCGCCCTTTACATACCGCCACCAAGGACAAGCTGGCACTCTTATGGAACATCCAAGTTGTCCATAGGATGGGTCCACCATCAGATGGACCACGACACATAAATTTCCAGAAGAACATGGTAAAGCTTGGTAGCTGTTTATTTGTTTTGTACATTGATACCCACATGTTGAGTTGACCAGGGCCTGATACTTGGAGATGTATGCTGCCACTCTGGAAGTTATATTTCTATCATCATTTCTAGATCTAGGGGAGTCTCTGGATTTGTATCAGCTTAGTTGATTTTATATTCCCTGTTTGCTTCTTTTCTTGGGTCTACTTCCTTTGCCAACTCCCTCGGACTGTTGTTTGTTGAAATTTTTTCAGAAGTTTGGACATTGTTCCTTCATTTGGGTGTTAATATTTTATTAACTGCAATTTCAGTCCCATTAAGGATGCTGATTAACTTATTATTTGCAAAACTGGGATGGTGTGGCAGTGCAACTGGAGAGAAGGTTAGTATGTTGCTTCCAACGTTTGTCGAACTGTTCAAAATGTTGGAGCTTGGTGCACTTCCAAATGATTGCATTGGTAGTTGGCTCCTGCAGTAACATCAACTCAGTAACTGTTTTCCATAGAAGAAAGTTGTATAAGACTTCCATCAATAGAAAAATTCCTAGTAAGTATTTAAATGAGCTAATAGCACAGCACAATAGGTAAGCGGGAGAGAATAGAAAACAAAATGATATTAAACTGTCTCCTACTTCATCAGGTCTTGTCCTAAAGCCCTATAGATATGTGCTTGACAAGAATTTCAAAAGATTTTGTCGTTGCTATATAGGCAAGCAACAAAAACTCTTTAAAGATTTTTTAAAATCAACTGGTACATCTTAGATTTGTAGCTGGTACATCAGTTGGTCGTTTATGATTCTTTTTTTTTCGTTTTTTTTTTTTTTTCATCTAGATAGTCCTCTATGCTTGGTCCTTTGGTCGGACCACAGGTTTTCTTCTTGCATAAAAATCTTCATTGTTATGAAGTGCCACATTATCATAGCAAGTTATCGCTACGCATTCTATTGTATTCCTTTTAAATTAACAGCGAGTCAGAAATCATGATGTTCTCTACATGGTTTTCAGCTTTGGAAGTGATATTCCAAGATCGATGCAATAGATGAATTTCTTTAAAACATTTGCAAAGGCTTCAACTTCAACAAAACACAGGGGAGGACTCGTAGCTGCAAATTCTCCAAGATGGAAGAGGATACTTCTTCAAATCTTCTCTGAGGGAAAAGGGCGTCAAGGTGAGTTGTGTCCTTTTCTTTTCTTTTACATTGTTAGGCATTGACCGATATTCACATAAGTCTTTTCTTTTACATTGCTAGGCTTTTGTGAGTGAGTACGCTGTGGCTGGAAAAGATGGATTCCTTATTGGATTGGAATGGAACAGGTCTGTTTATTCATGTTTTTTTTCCATCATGAAGGGCTCGTCTTGTGTAAGATTTTTGTGTGTGCATGTGTGTGTGAGTGTAGATTCATGAATTGATAATTTTTGGTCATTTCTTCCTTCATTGCTCGTCCATGATGGGTGTTGTCACAGGCCGTGTTGAACAAGGGACTATTAAAGTTGGAGAAGATGTGGAGATTTTAGGTTTAATGCAGGTTTGGGCCAAAATTCCATTTCTCAAATTATTTCACCATTTTAAAGCAGGTCTGCTGATTTTCTTGCACCTCTGTTTGGTTGTTTTCAGGTTGGACAAGTACAGGCAACTTGTACTGTGAAGGAACTACGTGAAATTCCTTGTAGTTTTCACTTGTCCTTTGCATTATGACAAAAAAATCAGTTTGTTTGACTATCAGGTAGGCCACATGTACAAAAAAAAAGGATGGTGTAGAGAGAGCTTGCAAGTTTTTTAAGATTGTCTATTTGTTTTCTTACATGTGTCCTAATGATTAAACAACCTGATTTTTTGGCCAAATTATCTGCTGCCAGGGAGTTCCCTCCTGATACATGATTCGGATGTCTACTTAACATGGGAAGGTGGCACTTGTCAATGCACGTGGAGGGGCATGCTTGTGGAGCTACATATCTCTTTGGAGAAATGCAACAAGAAAGGGTTAAAGAGGATGGATATAGAAAATAAGACATGTCAGGTAATCTATTTATGATTCTTGCTGTTTGATTATGGACTGTTATGGTCTATCCTCATGGTGGCCTGTCAGAAGGATGGTGTAGGTCCCTAGTTCAAAAACCTAAAACTTTGGACTTGATGTTCAGCAGGTCATGTTTTATACCCACTCTACCCATCCATTGCACTAGCTAATGTTAGGACATGAACCACTCCGTTGCTGTTTGATTTTTTTTGCTCCTCGGTTATGTATATCTGAGGTTTGAGTGCTTTTTTTTGTTAGCTTGTTAGTACACCCAACTGTCAGTTCAGAATTCAGAATCGACTCTGCAATGGATTCCAATTCAACTAAATCAGGAAAATGTTTATAACCTTTCCAAAAACACCCTAATGAATTAAAAAAGAAGAAGAAAAAGCAACTAATGCTCTGAGGCATGAAGGCTTGTTTGCTTTCCAAGGATTGGGCCTTAGGCAGGATCAGTAGGTGAAAAAGGGTTTCTTAGTGCAACCGACCCCAAATAGCTGGGAGAAGGCTATGATGATGATGAGGATATTAGATGTTTGAGTCTGATTCAGAATGTTATGTTCATTTCTATATTTGCCAAAAGCATCAGATGTTCTTTTAGCATGCCTTTTGCAACCATTTTTATAGATGTTGACAGTCGCTGAACTGACTGACCAAAAGGACAAGAAATTCCGAGCAGTTTTTGAATTTGTTGAACACCATATGGTGTAGATCTCCTCGTGTCAATTAAGTGCATCACGGGTAGGCATGAATCCATGGCTACCCTCCAACCATCACCGCTTTTTTTGGCTACATCTTTCTCAATTCCCACCTCAACAGCTACCTCACCCTTCTGGAACTTCCCATCATTTCTCACCCAAGTTGTTGAATCCGAACCAATCCAAATAATGTTGGCCATATGCACTCGAGGGTCACCATTAACTAGAGTCCCCAACAAAATTGGGCAGATAGCTTCAGCCATGATCTGCAAAGTTTTCTCAATCATATCACCCTGCAGACCACCATTTCCATCTTTGTAGAAGAACTGCAGGCAAGGCAGCTGAGACCACTTCTCATCACATTGTTGCTGAAGTGTGCAACATTTACAGGAAGACAAATAAATCTTCTTAAAAAAAGGTGAAAGAGCGTGCTTCTTTCTCCCAAAGCAATTTATAACCTCTTGACAAGAGTGCAGGATCTCATCCATGCTCCGGTCAAGTCCTTTCAAGTGCATCTTATCAAGGTGAATGTGGCCAACAAGGCCTGTATCTGCTTCTGAACTTTCAGGTATTTGTCGATGCCTTTGGTATTCAATGGAGAAGTCAGAAGCAACATCCTTTAAAGTGACTTTTTTCAAACGATTCTGAACTAAATATGCTGCATGCTCCTTGCAATGCATTTTCCCGCAAAAGCACTCATTCAAATATAGAATAACTCTCCGATCAATAATATCATTCTTGAAGTTAACTTTGCACAAAAGTATTTCCTTCATCGATTCCCATGAAGAGTTGTTGCTCTGAGAAGAATCAAGAACTGCTTTATATGCAGGATTTGATACTGCAGTAGCAGCTAATACACCAACCGGTTCACCAGCAAGAGAACTTCCAGGACTATTTTCGTCCACCTGTCCATACTCAAATTGAATTATAGAATTGCTGCAGAGGTTTCTCACTGTCCCATCATAACAGATAATGACATCTCTAAGTGTGGCCGTTAGATTTTTAAACAAAGTTCCTGGTTCAGTAAGTCCTCCAGAAGAACGGATCAACACTTCCCTGGATGATATGGAATGGACCAACTCTTCATAGGGGGTCAGACCTTGAAAAAATGAGCTCTTAACTAACCCAAATGCCTCAGAAGGATAGTCAACACCATTAACAAAATACTTATTTTGGAAGTGGAAACTCATATCCTCAACCAAACGCCTTGAATAAAACTTCCCTCGGTCATAAAGTTGAAGCCCCAAAAAGCCAAGTTGTTGAACAACCTTACTGATAGCTGAATCATTTTTAGAATCTATCAAATTACTGAAAGCAGATAACTTTAGAATACGAGTCATGATAGGCAGTTTTACAGTTTTCAGGTAGCTTTCCACTTGCAATTCTACAAGTTCATTGTAATTTGATCTCAAGTGAAGCAGCAAAGGTGATATGTCCTGAATCTTCTTCTTTATATCTTCAGTAACAGCCTTGGGAATGTCAAAATCATTCAAGCCAACACTATATCCTTCTAAAAAGAGAATCTCCATCAGCAATGGCTGCAACATATTAAAGAACTTAATAGCCTCTTCTGTTCCCTTCTTGTCAAGAACAGAAGTAACAATCTCTGTGAATGATGACTGCAGTAAATCTCTATTGAAATCAATCCTCACCATTTCACTTTTACTGATCAAATGCCTCTCCCCAAAGCAGTCAAAAAACGCAGGTAAAGCACTCTGTACTATTTGCAAAACAGTCCACAGAGGACCTGTACGGTGAGCCTTAAGCAAAGCAGGTTCTGGTAAAACTGGTGAAACACACATAGCCAATTGTTGCGCAGTCGCTTTGTTCAAGAAAAAAGTCCTAAACATGAGTTCTTGCAACATGTTAATGGTCACATCCCTTGTTGGTTCTGTTTATTATATGCAATTTCTTAGATGACTTGATGCTTGTTTGTTCCTGTAGAAGATCTCATGTGCTTGTTAGCCTAAAGCTGCAAATATTATTTTCCACAGTTGATGCACCAGCATCGCATGGGTTCCTGAAAGTGAAGGCACTTTTGTCGTTGCTCATGCCGATGGAAACTTATATGTGTATGAAAGAGTAAGTCCTAACACTGGCCAATAGCTGGCTTTCTTTTAACAGTTTGTGAATCTGCATGGACTGCATGATACTTAAGTTTCTTATTTGTCTTAGAACAAGGATTGCATTGGCGATTCTTCATTCCCTGTCATCAACGACCAATCTCAGTTTTCTGTTGCACATGCACGGTCCAACAAGGTAATTTGGCCCTGATCTTTTCCAGCCATTTTGAGTTGTCAAAATATATCATCAGCCCTGGTGCATCAAATCAAATGAGTGCCAGTCAGACAATTGTTTTTGCACCATGCATCTAGGTACTAATATCTTTTGACCTTTCAAAAAACAAGCCTAGATTTTGTTCTAACTGAATATTAAGATGCATGTTTGCATATTTAGGAATAATAAATTTTCCCTTAATGGGGCCTAAAAGCACATATCGTTGACTCAGGGAAACATGGAGAAAATTATGGATCCATCCATCCATCATGATGCGTGCATACACACATTCACAAACACACCTCATCCATCCATCCGTGCAAGCATACATACATCCATCCATACTCCATCCATTCATGCATGCATATACACACATAAAAACATGGATTTCATCATACAACCATGCACCCATTAAAAAATGAAATGGAAAATCAGGTTGCTTGTTTTGAAAACTAGTTACTTCCATAAACTGTTTTTTTAAGACTGAGAATTTATTCCTCATTGTGGCAGGCATACACGAACAAGCTGGAGAACAAGGTTTCACGTCTGGAAGAAGAGAATGAAAGGCTCAAGAAGCAGAAGGTCGGCATTTCATCTCTCCTTGCAAATTTTTTTTTTTTTCTAAATGGGGTTGCAGGACCATTCAGAGTTGGTTATATCTATGTTTTGGTCGGATATTGCTTGAGAATTAGATTGTGTTTGTTTTCCTTTCGGTTACATTTCAAGGCATCTTATGTTAAAAAAGCTAGGATTCAGTGGCCTTATTGTTGTTTTTTGTTTGTTTTTCATTAGTTTCTCATAGCAAGTTGCGATTTTGGTTCGTTTCCTTTTGCTATTGAAATGCTAGGAATTTACTTAGCATTTAGAAACTGCGGGCTGTTCCTTGTTTATTTTTCTTTGTTGGATAGACTTGGTAGAAGAGAAGTATCTTGTCCCAGCTTCTTAGGGTCTGCTTCAAGGATCTTTTTTTTTTTTTCTTGGCTGCCAAAATTCCTATCTAGGACCCTATCTTGTGCGAGTGAAAAAGCCATCTTGTCCATTATCACCACCTCTATCATGGTCCCCTTAGATTATCTAAGGGCCCGTTTGGCTAGGTGGATTGGAAGGGATTGAATGGTATTAGGATGGATGGCATGGATTTCTAGGTAATGATGGTGTTGTCAGTGGATTGTCTTGAGAATGTGAATATGATGAAATATATTATATAACAGGTGTGTATCAGGAAGAATAATATGATGAATTATATTCTAACAGGTGTATATCAGGAAATTTGAGATGGAATATTTTTTTTTTTAAAAGAGACTTTTACCTACAAAATATTTCGTAGGTAAAAGTCTCATTAACGTTTTTAAGTATGCTTTTGGCGACGAAACTTTTCGTCGCTAAAAGTCTTAATCATTATTTTTAGCTACGAAACTTTTCGTAGCTAAACGTAATCGATTCAAAAATTGTTTACAGCCTGTAGCGATGATAATTTTCGTCAAAAATTTTCGTTGTTAAAAGTAATTTAATCAGCTTTTGGCGACAAAAATATTCGTTGCTAAAAGTTTTATCCATTATTTGTAGCTACGAAACTTTTTGTAGCTAAAAGTAATGCATTCGAAATTTTAGAAAAATTGTTTGCTGCCTGTAGCGACGACAATTTGGCGTTGCTAAAAGTCTCATGCATGATTTTTAGCTACGAAAAGTTTCGTAGCTAAACGTAATTCCTTCAGCTTTTGGCGACGAAAATTTTCGTCGGTAAACTCTTATCTATTATTTTTAGTTACGAAACGTTTCGTAGCTAAAAGTAATCCATTCGAAATTCTTAAAAAATTGTTTGCAGCCTGTAGCGACGACAATTTTGCGTCGCTAAAAGTCTCATACATGATTTTTAGATACGAAAAGTTTCGTAGCTAAAACAGCTTTTGGCGACGAAAATTTTTGTCACTAAAAGTTGTATCCATTATTTGTAGCTACGAAATTTTTCGTAGCTAAAAGTAATCCATTCAAAAATTTTGAAAAATTGTTTGCAACATGTAACGACGACAATTTTGCGTCGCTAAAAGTCTCCTACATGAAAAATTTTGAAAAATTCTTTGCAACATGTAACGACGACAATTTTGCGTCGCTAAAAGTCTCCTACGAAAATTTTCGTAGCTAAAAGTAATCCACTCGCTAAAAGTAATCTGGTGGAAAAAATGTATGGAGCCTTTAGTGACGAAAAATTTCGTCGCTAAAAGTCTCATACACATTTTAAAAATGTTTGGAGCCTTTAGCGACGAAAATGTTCGTCGCTAAAAGTCGAATTCACGATTTTTAGCTACGAAAATTTTCGTCGCTAAAAGTCTCGTCGCTAAAAACCCTCTTTCTTGTAGTGCTCCCTTGGATGGCCCAGACCAGTTCAATCCAAAAGAAGAGGCCCCCACTTTTTTTTTTTTGTTAGCTTAAACACCTGGGGTAGATCCGAAAAGAGGGCGAATTTCCGAACACTTTGATTCTCACTCCCCAATCTAGGGAGGCAGGAAGTTCCTGCGCAAGGATGTTGGGTGGGACCCACCTCCATGTTTTTGGTAAATCTACCCTGTTCGAGCTTATTTTAGTACGAGATACATATAACAAAAACGAGGTGGATCCAAAACTCTTAAGTAGAAATGCATACCGGTGAAACCTTCCTCGACTCCACCTTGATGTTTATATGCCATCCAAACCGTTTATAAGGTTGTTAGCACTGGGATGAAGTGAAAATACAAAAAATTTAGACTGATACAAAGCTTTTATGGCTACAAGAATGTTTCAACGATTCTTACTAAATCCCTACTATTTCCTCTCGTGTTGCCCACTAGAATTTTGAATCCACCTCATTTTTGGTCAAATATCCTAAAATGAGCTCGCAAAACGGATAAACGAAGTAGGTTTCTCACAAATATGGTGGTGGGCCCCACCCAGCCCCCTTGCGCATGAACTTCATGGGAAAGGCTTTTGCGGGAAATCCCCGTCCCCAATCTAGCCAAAAGGTCCATGGAGGACACGGATGGGCTACTCCCCGTGCCACTAGCAACCGGTGGTCGGTGCTCTATGGGCCCCACCATGATGTATGTGTTTCATCCATTCCGTTCTTCCAATTTTACAAATAATTTTTAGGTTGAAGGAGGGATATAAATCTCAGGTTGACCACACCATAGGGAAACAGTAGTGATTGGATATCCATCATTAAATTTAAAATCCTCCGGAGGCCCACTGTACTATTATTTGACATCCAATCTGTGAATTAGGTCATATAGACCCATATGAAGGGAAAAAACAAATATTAGATTGATCCAAAACTTTTATGTCCTCCGAAATGTTTTTAATGGTCGAAGTTCATTTAACATTGTTTCCTGTAATGTGGTCCACTTCAGATTGAGATATACCTCATTTATATATATGTATATATATACTATAAAATGATCTAGAAAAATAGATGGACGGAATGTATGAAACACATACATCATGGTGGGGCCCACGGAGCACTGACCACCGGCCATTGTCTGGTGGTCGGTGCTCCATGGGCCCCACCATGATGTGTGTTTCATCCATTCCGTCCATCTATTTTTCTAGATCATTTTATGGTATGAGACAAAAAATTAGGTATATCCCATATTACATGAAACAATATTGAATGAACATCGGCCATTAAATTTTTTTTTGAGGGCCATAAAAGTTTTGGATTAAGCTGATCTTTGTTTTTGTAACCTTTATCTAGGTCTGAATCACCTAATCAACAGATTGGAGGTCAAATAAATGGTACAGTGGGCCTTGGGAGGATTTTAATGGTCAATATCCAATTACCATTGTTTTCCTGTGGTGTTGTCTACCTGAGATTTATTTACCTCTCGTTTGTGGTTTCAAGGCCTAAAATGATCTGAAAAAATGGATGAACAGCATGGATGAAACACATACATCATGGTAGGGCTCACCAGCCACCGGCTACCAGCCACCCGGCTAGTGGCAGGGGGAGTAGCAATCCGTTTCCAATGAAAATACGCTAGGTGGCCAACTTTAGACGAGGATTTCCTGCCAAAGCCTTTGGCTGCGCTCAGAACCTAAGTAGGCTCACTATGATGTTTGTGATAAATTCATCTCGTCCATCTGTTGTGTGATCTGATTTGAGGGCATGAGTTTAAAAACGAGCTGATCCAATACTCAAGTGGTCCCAAAATGTGAGGATTTAACGTCCACAGTTGAAATATTTGTGGGGCTACACAAGTTTTGAATCAGGTTAATATTCTTGTTTTCAGGTCATCCCCGTTGGAATGACGTTACGAGCAGTATGGATGTTGACCTCACGGTGGTTTCAACGGCATGAATTTTCCTACCCACATTTTCCTTTAGTGCGGCCCACTCGAGTTTTGGATCTCAAGTTTTGTTTCAATTACTAAAATGGGCTGGAAAAGATGGATGGAGGGTGTGGATTTCTCACAAACATCAAGGTGCGCCTCATCTAGGTTTCTAGTGTAGGAACTTCGAAGTGACATCAACAAGTTCTGTGGGTCCGACCATGATATATGTGTTATATCCACACCGTTCATTCATTTGTAGAGATCATTTTAGGGCAGAAGCCAAAGAATGAGACAGATACAAAGTTGTAGTGGGCCCCACCACAAAAAACAGTGGAGAGAGTGACGCCCATAGTTAAAACTTTCTGAAGGTCCACCATGATGTTTACTTGTGATCCAACCTGTTCATAAGTCAACACATATATTAAAAAAGGGAAGACATAAATATCATCTTGATCGAAACCTTCTGTAGGCATTAGAAGTTTTTAACGGTGGGCGTTACTCTCTCTACTGTTTCCCTGTGGTGGGGTGCACTCGAGATTTAGACTGGGTGCTTCATTTTTTTCTTTTCACAATAGCTATGGACGAGTGTAACTTTTGGTCCATGATACGGAGTCATAATTTAGACCGTCCATTATGCATACCTATGCATGACCGAATTTCAAGCCAAACACTTTCTCTGACACACCCCGCGAGACCCGTATAATTTAGTGCTAGATCTGGTAATATTTCTAAAACATTCCATGTTGAAAAGAGTCCGTTAGCAGTAGTTTTCTTGCTGTTTTTAGAAAGAATTGTAACATGATTTCGGGCAGCAGAGACGTTCATTATATCTGTTGAGGAGGACTTCGTGAATTGGACGGTTGAGATCTTCCTGAAAACACGAGATAGATCAGTGGAGAATCCTCTTGGATCCAACTTCGAACAGGAAATGGAAGTTTTTCCATTTGGAAAGCAGTTCGCACGCGCAAGGCTTTCTGTTTCTTCGAGTTCTCGGCACGCACACCCTTCGGTTCGCATGCATAAACAATCGGACGACTGAGATATCTTAGACGGATGGTCTAGATGTGACTGATATGATCCGCTTAGATCACAGCCAAGTTGATTTCCAAACAAACAAGAAGTAGAAGGGAATCTTGCTTTCGTGCGTTGGTAGGAGAATAGCTTCCGATTTCTGTTTGGCACGACAGTTTCGCCCGATGGAGTCCCTGTATGAGCGGAGGATGATAGTTATGATCTGATGGCCGCGATCTGCTACTTGAATGGGCCTAGATTGATATGTTTGTTCTGTATCCACATCCGCTTTTATAAATCATTTTAGGTTATTATAAAAATAAAAATAAAAATCAGATCTAATTATAAGGTGGACCATACTATAGGAAACAATAGTGATTGACCATTAATGGCCACAAAAGTTTTGGATCAATCTGATATTAGTTTTTAATGATAAGGTGTTCTAACACTGCTATTTCCTGAAGTGTGGTCCGATCTTCGTGACTTTAGAATAATATATTAAAATAATATGAAAAAACAGATGGGCGGAGAGTATCCAGAATAGCCCGGAAGTGTTGACATGTAGAACTTGTATGGGCTCCATCATGATGTATCAGATCTACACCTTCAATCTATTTTCCCATGTTATTTTATGGGAAAAAGAATTAGGCAGATCTAAGGCTAAAGTAGGCACATTGTAGAAACAACCGGAATTGAATGCCTACCGTTGAAAACTTCTTAAGGCTATGAAGGTTTTGATCAAGTTGATATTTGTGTTTTCCCTCCATCCAGATCTGTGTGACGTCATGAAGAGGTTATATAGCACCCAAAGAAGGTTTCAACCGTAGTTATTCAATCCTCCTGTGCTTTATGTGGTGTGGTTCACTTTAGCTTTGGATGTGCCTCATTATTTGATTAATGCTTTAGAATGATCTTTAAAATTTGATGGACGGTGTGGATCTAAAACATAAATATCGTAAGGGTCAGAGAAGTTGAACACCGTAAAAGTCGGGTTTCGCAGCACCAATCCATTTGGGAGAAGGAAATCGGGTGTATCTTGCCAGCTGTAGTCAATGGGCGACGAAATAGACCAATGATAACTGACGACACTGAACTTTCCTGCCTTCGCAACAGTCCACACTCATATTTGATATATAATAAAATATAACATATCAGTACTTACAGGGTCACGGGCTTCTCATCTCCTTTCTTTTTATATTTTATTTTATTTTATTTTATTTCAAATGCATGTATAGTATGATTTTACCGTCTGATCAGATGATTTTGGACACGGCAAGCCCTCCAACGAGCTCTATCAAACGCCCCAAATATCATGATAGAATTCTAAATGGTGAAAAAGATACATTTTAATGGCTTCTATCAATCTGCAATTTAAGACAAGTTGTGTATATATCTAATGTAAAAATTAATGAGTAATCTTGACACATACCTTACAAGCTTTGAAAGGAATGGGTTATTTAAATTTGCTGACTCATTTGGCAGATGCAAATGTAATGGATGGTCGGTTGATGTGTTAAAATTAGAGACTTAGATCGTTATGATTGTATTCATGTATTTTTATACAGTTGGTTTCTTAAATGGATATATACAAAGTGATTTTTGAATATAGTGTGTTTTATAAATATATGTTGTTGATGCAGAAATTTAGCTCACCCTCGTTGAGCTCAGAGCTCTTGTGCTGAGCCCTGTGTGCCCGCACAGGAGAAGTACAAATGAGACCCTGGTGAGGACAAGGGACTCTCCAATGTCAAAATCAGGCTAGGAATCTAAGTCTAAGTTGTGTAAATGGAGTTTTGGGTGAGAGATTTTGCATATTTGTTTCGTTAGATGAGGTTCCTGCTTCTACTGTTTAGCAGGATATGAGCGTCCATTGATCTTGGCACGATCTCAGCCTTGAGACACGATCTATGCATGTAACTGTGTTGTTAGTTATCCCATAATCGTGGCAAGTCACTCAATGCTATCATGCGTTATTGGAATGAGCTCGGCTCAGCCATCTTAACTCAACTGGTTAACTAAAGACGGGTCGATCTGATCTCTCCTGAATCAAGCCCGGGATATGTTAGGTTAGTTGGGAGTGCCCTAAACTGGAGTCATCAGAGTATTATACGATTGTTCATTTGTGGATGGTTTGGGCAAATTTAATTATCCGAGCCCTCCTATTCTACGCCACTGCTCGAATCGGTCTTATTCACTGATCTCTTTCGATGATATCTCTGGAATGCCTGCTTGTTTGGCTGAGCCGACCCTGAAGCCTATTCGGTCCAGCCATTTATAACCATAGTTAGGTTGAGCTGAACTTAAATGTGGTCGGATCATATTTTCTCATAATATATACCACTAGATTCAGGTGATTAGTTCACTTTTAAATAATAAATTAGGCCTATTTGAATGGATTAAAATTTTAATTTGAAATGTGAACGACTGGATATAGAGATATAATGGTTAGTTTATCATGTTTTGGTAATCCAAATGGAAAATTGACAGTCAAATATGTTTATCTAATGTTGAAAGGTTATATCAACGGCTAGTTTTGATTAACAAATGATAATATTAAAGTATTTAATAACCCATCTTAGAAATCGATAATTGAATAACTTGATTTATGGAGAAATAATACTCCTTATTGCTTAAATTCAACATAAATTAGAAATAAACAATTAAAATCTATTGATCTACGTACATCATACTAACATATGGATAATCACAAATCCAAATTCACGTATCATTATAACGTATGTCATGTAGATAAATATAATATATATGTCTGAGTGCGCCCCTCGTTTACAAACACATCACGTGTATCGGTGGTATTTCATTTCTATGTGCATCCACTTGCAAGAAATGATAGTGATAAATCTCGTCCAAGTTGGAACCGCTTTCTTTCAGAAAAGAAACTTTCTGCGATACTCGTGCCAACTTTATATTTATTTATTTATTTATTTTTTGAACTTTTATTTATTTATTTAGGTTTCTCGAGGAGGGCGGCCGCACACCGCATATGGCATTGTCGATTGACATGATAGCCAGCGGCCACCACAAAGAGACACGCGGCCTCACCTAGCGTATAACACGTGTAGGTATCTCTAAAATATGTGGTTGTTATTTGCTACGCACATGCAAACTTGCCGGATCTAATCCGCTCATCAGACGTACCCCTAGCACCTATTTTTGGTACAAAACTCAGGCTCGTACATTAACTTGACTAGATTAACGTGTACAAAAGAAGCCAACGATAACACAAACCGTCCACTAGAGGTCCACATTCAAAGTACATGTGTGGCCCACAAGATTAATTCACCAGCCTGATTTTCACATCACAGAATCTTCTCACTGGGGCAAGCTTGATGATCGGCTTGGATTTCTCCAATTGGCCCGTGTGGCAGCGAGTTGAGCAATTGCACTTGGCATTTATGTCCTGTGATGAGAAGTCATACGATACTCGACCCGAGGACGTGGATTCGCTCTACAAATAGGGAAGGTTGATGAATGTAGCACCATCAGAGCCACTTCAATCTCTCAATTTCTACGTTTTAGAGAATGGAGTCCTCACATATCAGTCTTAGGGTATGTTGGTCATTTATCCTACTCCATGCAATCTTCCTCAACTCCTCTTCACTGGCGGAGTCTACAAATGAGACCGATCGACTCGCATTGCTCGCATTCAAAGATAGTATTTCTGAAGATCCTAACGGTATATTGAGCTCATGGAACCATTCTCTCCATTTCTGCCGATGGATGGGAGTCAGCTGCAGTCGCCGCCATCATCAAAGGGTCACTATCTTGAATCTCACGGGCCACAGCTTGGTGGGCCACTTATCATCTCACATCGGAAATCTCTCTTTCCTAAGAAGAATCAATCTCTCCAAAAACAAATTCCAAGGCGAAATCCCTCAAGAAATCGGCCGTCTGTTCCGTCTTCAGATTCTCAACCTGACTGAAAATTCACTCCAAGGAGAAATTCCATCCAATCTTAGCCACTGCTCAGAACTCCTAACCATTCACATGAACCGGAATCAGCTCGTTGGAAGACTTCCCGCCGAGCTTGGTTCTTTGTCAAAGCTCATTTATCTTGCCGTCGCTTTCAATAATCTCAAAGGAAGCATTCCACCTTCGTTTGGGAACCTTTCCTCTCTCAATTTCCTTGATCTAGGAATTAACAATTTTGAAGGGCAAATTCCAAACCAGCTTGGTCATTTGGCAAGCGTGACCTTTATTGAAATAGGTGGAAATCAGTTCTCAGGTACGATTCCATCATCGATTTATAATCTCTCATCTCTCCAGCTGTTCGGGGTGGCAAATAACAGGCTACGTGGAAGCATTTCACCCAACCTGGGCCTTGCCTTTCCACGGCTACGATGGCTTCTTCTAGGAGAAAACCAATTCACTGGAGCAATTCCAATTTCATTATCCAATGCTTCAAGTCTCAGACTTGCTGATTTCAGCGCCAACAGTTTTAGTGGATCCGTGCCTGTGAATCTAGGAAGTCTTTCGGATCTTGACCGTTTCAATGTCGAGAGTAATCAGCTTGGAAGTATGGAGGGTGATGACCTGAGATTCCTCACTTCACTGACCAACTGCACTAGTTTAAAAATTATAGGTGCAGGTTCTAATAATCTCTACGGTGAGTTGCCTGGCTCCATTGCTAATCTCTCAACACAGCTAACCTTTCTGAGTTTGGGAGAAAATAAAATATTTGGAATTATTCCCAAGGGAATTGAGAATCTCATCAACTTGTATGCTTTGGCTCTGGGAGTGAATTCCTTGGAGGGTACTCTTCCAGATGCTATTGGGGAGCTTAACAAGTTGCAAGTCTTGAGTCTCTCTGTAAACAAATTTTCAGGTCGAATCCCACCTTCAATTGGTAATATTACTCGATTGAGCAGACTTTATTTGCTTGGAAATGATTTCCATGGAAGTATACCGTCGAGTTTTGGAAATTGGGGATTTATGGAATCATTGATTATTTCTCAAAATAAATTCAATGGTACCATACTCAAACAAGTTGGTGCGGCTAAAATCGACATGTCTGGTAACTCATTCACTGGGTCTCTCCGGCTGGAAGTTGATAACTTAGAAAATATTAGGGAAATGGACGTCTCTGAGAATAAACTATCAGGTGAAATTCCAGATACGTTGGGAAAGTGTCAAAGCATGGAGTTGCTTTATATGCATGGAAACTTGTTTCAAGGAACAATTCCAGAGTCTCTAAAGAATTTAAAAGGTATCAAAGTGCTAGATCTTTCGCGCAATAACTTGTCTGGGCAGATTCCAAAGTATTTCGAAGAATTTCATTTCTTAGAGTATTTGAATTTGTCATTTAATAATTTTGAGGGTGAAGTGCCCAAAGGAGGGATCTTTAGAAATGCCAGCGCAATTTCAGTTGATGGAAATAGAAAACTCTGTGGAGGTATACCAGAACTACAATTGCCAGGGTGCCCTAAGCAAGCTTCTAAGAACAGAGGAAAGCCTCTTTCTCCCAGAGTAAAAGTCACAATCATTACTGTGGTTTTATCTTCGTTTCTCCTGTCATCTATCATTGCAGCTCTTTATTGGAGAAGAAATTCTTCAAAGAGAGCTTCTTCTCCATCTTCCACAGAGAATCAGTTGTTACAAGTTTCTTATGCAGATCTCCTTCAAGCAACTGATGGGTTTTCTTCGGCTAATTTAGTTGGTGTGGGAAGTTTCGGTTCGGTATATAAAGGAGTTCTAGAATGCTTTGAAACACTTGTTGCAGTGAAGGTACTCAACCTCCGACAGCAAGGAGCTTTTAAGAGTTTTGCAGCTGAATGTGAAGCCTTCAGAAACATCCGACATCGAAATCTTGTGAAGATCTTAACGGTTTGCTCGAGCATTGATTTTAATGGCAATGATTTCAAAGCTCTAGTGTTTGAGTATCTGCCTAATGGTAGTCTGGAGAAGTGGTTGCATCCAAATGTAGATGAACAACTTCAACTGAGGAATTTGAATCTTACGCAAAGGCTAAATATAGCCATTGATGTTGCTTTGGCATTGGATTATCTTCATCATCATTCCCAAACACCGATCGTTCATCGTGACCTAAAACCAAGCAATGTTCTTCTTGATGATGATATGGTTGCCCATGTGGGTGACTTTGGTTTATCAAGGTTCCTCGATGAAGCTGCAGAAAGTTTCTCTCAAAATCAAACTAGCACATTTGGGATCAAGGGATCAATTGGGTACATTCCTCCAGGTAAAATTTTAATTAAATATTCACTTTCACCCTCTCAATCTCTAACCACTATTTTTATCTTTCTTTAAATAGTTGCCTAACATTTAAATATGTGACATTTTTATATGGTAGAGTATGGGATGGGCGGTAAGGCATCCACACATGGAGATGTATATAGTTATGGGATCTTTCTCCTGGAGATGATCACTGGCAAGCGGCCAACTGATGACATGTTTAAGGACAATCAGAGCCTTCATCACTTTGCTAAGTCAGCTTTTCCCAAACAAGTAATGGAGATCATAGATCCGACACTTCTCTTAGAAAATGCTGAAGCTACTCAAGACAGTGAAAATCGTAACAATTTGAGAAATAGAATGCATGATTGCTTGGTTTCATTGGTCAGCGTTGGTGTATCGTGTTCCGTAGAATCGCCAAAAGAACGAATGGAGATGAAAGACATTGTCATGGAATTGCATGCAATTAGAGACTTATATCTCGAGGTTGGAATTCACCGGCAGAGATAAAATAGGCCTTATTGTTAGGTGAAGGTTCATCTTACCTCAGTAACTACTAAGATTACATTTGAAGTTACATTGAAGAAGATTCCGACATAAAATAAAATTGCTTGATATTTTTCTAAGCAGCTCTAGATATATATTGTTCTAGTTTTGAATCTATGGGAAATATGTTCGTTTCCTTTATTTTATCTTGTTTAAGACAGGTAGATTGTATTATAAATATCAGGAGAAGAAATACTTCTCAAAATAAAGAGAATAATGGGTACCCCATCCTATTAAGTAACGGTTAGAATGTGAATGTGAATCATTGCTGTTATTGTCTAGAGGGAATAAAAGGACCGAAGTGCTACATACAATGGGCATATGAACACCGATCACTGATTAGACGGATACGATTGTGCCATGGAGATTTGGTCCATAACCCATCCATTGAGGTGCTAACAGGATGGAGGATTGTCAATGTGGGCATTATCTAATTGTACGGTTATCTATTTCTATGTGATGGATTTGGATAGAGAAATTGACAACCGTAGACGCCACCTTTTACCTGGCCTCTTTTCAATGCGCTCCCAAACTTTACTTTCCCAAAGTAAACTATTATGTACGGACATAATATTTGCAGACGAAAATGCCCTTCATACACGGGAAATCGGATTGCGTACTGAGTAAACTCAGTTGGCCCCACCGTGAATGTATGTAGTCTATCCACGCCGTCCATCCGTTTTTCCATATAATTTAAGGCGTTGAGCCCAAAATTAAAGAATATCCAAAAATCAAGCATATCATACTACAGGAAACAGTGGGAATAATGATTTCCACCGTTGAAACCTTGTTACGCCCCACGGTGATGTTTATTTGTCATCCAAACTGTTCAAACAATCTTGCAGACATGGATGAAGGGAAAACATAAAAATAAACTTGATCCAAAACTTCTGTGGCCCTCAAGAATTTTTCAACGATAGATCTTCAATTCACATTGTTTCCTCTGGTGTGATTCATTTGAGCGTTGAATATACTTAATTTTTTTATATAGAATTCTAAAATTATCCCATAAAATGGATGAATCGAGTGGATAAAATACATAAATCATGATAGACCTCACAAAGTTTACTCAGTACGCTAATTGTACCGTGTAAGAATCCGCTTTTCATTTACGGTGGCTAAATACCTATCACTACGGTTGTAATCCGTAGCAATAGTTTGTATTTGCAAGCATTTTAACATGCGAATAGTGTCCGAACAGAATAATGTCACGTAGTAAAAAAGTTTGGGAGCATTTTGAAAAGACGCCGAATAAAAGGTGTCATTGACAGTGGTCAATTTCTCGTTTGAATATCCAAACCACAACTTGGGTAAATTCGTGAATGCGGGACCCACCATACTATGTGTTTTATATCTACGTTATCGATCCATTTTGCTAGTTTATTTTAATATTCAGATAAAAATTTCAGTGGACCACACAGGAAACTATGGTAATTAAATGCTCACTCAATGTTTATTTGTCATCCAACCGGTTGATAAAGTCACATGGACCTGTATGAAGGGATCGAAAATAAAGTTATTAGCTTGATCCAGAACTTTTATGGTCCTCAGGAATTTTCTAATGCTGGTCATTCAATCACCCCTATTTCCTGTGGTGCGGTCCACCAGAGATTCAGATCTGCTTAATTTTTGGGCCCATACAATAAAATCAGCTGGAAAAATGGATGGACCGCGTTGATATGAAACACCCGTGCTGTGCTGCACTGCAGCACTAGGCAATCCATGTCCCTTCATCACCGATCTAACAGTCAAAGTCAACGAGTCAACAATAGCAAGTCAAAGTCAAAAAGTCTTAGTAAGGTCGAGTCGGGAAATCCAGCATGTCCGCTCATCAGGTTGGCCACATGTTTTATATACAAAAGAAACGATCAGGTTTTTTATTTTATTTTTTTTATTATATATATATTTTATATTATTTATTTATTATTATTATTATTATTATTATTTTTAGGGCTTATGAAAACGGACCACCGGATGATCAAAGGTAGAACGGAATCTAATCTTTTCTTCAGCAAAGCCTAAAATACCAAGCTTGTTCGGCCCACCATCTTTTTTGTATGTAAAATCCACCCGTATCATCAGGTTTCTATCTCAGATTCTAGGACCTGGATAAAAAATTCAGCCATATAAATAACTTAGGTGGGCCACACCAAAGGGATTGATGGAAATGGTATGCCAACCATAGGTTTTTGTGTGGGACCATCATAGTGTGTATCTTTAATCAAACCCATTAATCAGTTGTGACTCACCAGGATGAAGTTTTTCTGTTGGGCTGATGTTTAATTTTATACTGTCAAATAATGGTTCTCACCTGATGGACGGAATGGATTTATATATAAAACATGGTGTACCACAAAGCTAGAGTGTTTCAGTACACTATTCCAGTACGCTAGGAAAGAGATATTACATGATTTTCGATCTGAAGATATCCATGACATACCAGATAAGATCTAGTTATCATGGTGTTTAAGTAGGCCCAGAGTTCACTGATGTTGGGCCCCATCATGAACGGACCATATCTGATATCTGATCCCAGCCATAAATCTTTGGCCATTTTCGTCGAATTTGGACAATTGCTGTATTTCTCATCGTAGCCATTTATCCACATGCCACAAGTTGAAAGGTTAGCATTGTCTGATTGAAGAAATGTTGTCCGTCAATGGGAAGTGGGGATGGACCGATTCTGTACGTTACATTCGCAGGTGCAATCTATACAAGTGGAGCCAATGGCTCTAAGATCCCAACCGGTGCATTGGCCTTCCAAAATGGAATACATAATATCAGTGGATTGGATTATCGAGCTAGGGCCCCACTACAAGGAACTGAAAATCGTTAAGAAGACTACATACATTCTCCGGAGCATTGCAAAACACCTGGTGATATGATCAACAAATTGATGCAGTGGTACAAATTAAATGGGCCCATGGTTTAGTGATCCAGACCGTTTGATCTTATGGGGCCTACTATGGAAGTGGAATTAAGGAAAATCATCAGCTCAATGTAAATTTCCAGTCACGGCCCATATCACAGGTCCAAACCATCCGATCAATTCTCATGAGAAGGAACTCGGCGGATTGGATGCCTGCTAAGTTAACTCTAGCTAGTACATCTCATCAGGCAGGTCTACAGTAGGTGGGCCAGACAAGGATGAAAGAGGTGGATATTCAAAGAATTTCAACCAACAGACCATATCAATATACATTTGTTGGCTTCCTGATACATCTTGCTGTGTCCCTAAAAAAAGTGTCTGTTTTGGGCCTGGCCCACTTTTATGGGCTTTGAAACTTTGATTTGGGCCACGTTTGATCTTTGCAAATTGCATATACTTATTGGGCCAAATCTGGGCTAAAATTCCTGACCTGATTAGTGTATTGATGGGCTCAGCCCAGGCATGCAAGCCCAGACCCAGGGCATTGATCGTGCTCTTGATTGTGCCCAGTCTCACTTGCCCTTGCTGTATTTTTAGGCCCAGGGAACATTCGTGATAGGGAAACCCTATATATAAACTTGCCTAATGGATTTAAACCCATTAGTCAATGGCATGCAGCCTGTGTTCCAACGTTGAGGTCGTGAGCTCATGTATGGCCCATGAACCAGAGCAGTGAACGGCCCAGCCTACACATGTCCAAGTCTAGCCCATGAGCTATGGACATGTCTAAATTAGGGCTGAAAGTTGGCTGGGTTGGGCTGGGTTTGTGCTCAACCCAAGGTTCCTATACCTCAACCCTAACCCAACTCAACCAAACCTCGGGTTAGGAATTCTCAACCCAAGCTCAACCCAAGTGGGCTCAGTCGGGTTGGCCGGGTTGGTTGGGTAGATATATGCTGATATTTTCATTATTACATTAGTTTATTATATTTTCAATACAAGTCTTATTTTTGTACCTATAATTTTATTAATTATATATGTAATTATTTATAGTAAAGAAGTTTGTTTTTTCTAAACAGGTAAGCTAGAATATAAGACAACTACTCCTTTAAAAGTCATATTGTGTATCAAGCAATTTATTTGGGAGAGAGAAATCAAGCGTATCTTGTTGGCTTGAGTCATCGGAAATGACGTAGACCAATGAAACCTGACGGCATTATAATTTCCGGTGCCTTAAAGGAAGATGATCAGCACTCGATTATAATTAATTTATAAGGAACTTATATATTGATCAGGTTCGGGATGGGTTGGGCAACCCGTGACCTCGACCTGAGCCTAAACCAAGTTTTATTAGGTTGGTGTTTGTATGGCCCAAGCTTGAGACCAAACCCGATACATCCCGTCCAAGCCCAACCCAATGTTGGGGCAATCATGTATGGGTCGGTCGGGTTGAATCCGCCCAAATTTCAGCCCTAGTGTAAATGCCTAGCATTACCTGAATTGGGCTTCAATAACCATTTTAGTACATGAGGTTACGGGTTTGGCTACTCTAACATGATAGAAATGTATTAGACTGCTAATCTTAGTACACACCTGACCTTAGATTTGAAGTGGTGAACAACACAGAACATGAAATCAATTGAAGGGCATAGAGGCATCCTTTTAAGAAATCCATAGAGTTATATAACATTATAACCAAATCAAAGGACATAGTACAGGAAGACCTTCCTTAAAAAAATCCACTATAACTATTGAATAAGGTACAAAAAAGGTAGTTTTCGACCAACCATCATATATAATGTCATAGCATCTTAAACCTCTAATTATATTAACAGATGAATGGGTGTCCTGTTCATGTATTTGAGTAGACAATGTGGTGGTAGTTAATATCTTGCTGAAAAACATGTTGAAAAAGTTATAGAAGACTTATTATGACATGATTGCTACAGAAGTAACAATTATTGATTTTATTGGTATAACAAATGTTAAAGGATTTTATGGATTGAATTAACCCTCGGAAATAAGAAAGCATTAATGGCTTTCTTTGTAGTGTCGTTGCCATCAAAGTATAATGCTCTCCTCGATGAGACCGGATCCATGCGAAAGTCTGCATGCCTTTATCCTTTCATCAATTCCTTATATTTTGTAATAAAGGAAATGTCGAATTGGTTTTGATTAATAATAAACCATTTCGTGCAGAGTCCAACACATCAGAGGCTTACCTCTACGAAAACGATTTTGAACCTATAATTTTCATAAGTCGAGATTGATTAGGTCAACCAATTGGAGTTTCAGTATCAAAAAATATGATGATTAAGATAAGAGATATAAGTCTAACTTTCAGTAAAGAATTAACTGCGCCGAGAACATTAGTATAGCCTTAAAGAAAAAGCAAAAAAGTAGCTGAAATCATCCAAAAGCTTAAGCTGTCAGAGTGGGAACTCTGCATGAGAACATACTGATAAGGGTGGAGGGACGTGTACACCATAAATAGGCCGGGCTTGATTTCCCGATCCTTGGGCTGGACCTTATTTTCATCACCTGTGAGTTTTAATTGGCTTTCTTTGACTAGATGACTAGTTCCTCATGAGAGTTTTTAACCCATAATTTTATGTATGGCTTGTGTCAAACAACCATTTACTCCAAAAGCTTAAGTTGTCGGAGTGTGGTGTATCAATGTATATCAAGGGACTTTATTACTTTAACAAAGCGGACATCTAGGATCCATTTATCGAAGTTAATCTAGGAGATGACAATTGGCTGCAATCAACATACGTCAGTGGTTATTTATAATTGAAAGAGCACAAGGTAATGGTCGAATTGCTATAACTATTGTCTTGTGTGGGATTATCATGAAATGTCAAGCTAGTCGCGCATCGATTGCCGATTAAAGAAGGGTTCAGACTAGTCAAGCAGCCCTCACAAAGAATGACTATGAAGGTTACAACCAAATTCAAAGAAGTGGAAAGACTCCTAATTATGGTCGGCTTCATCCAGCTAATCAGGTTATCCGAATGTATCTCTAATATAGTTCTGGTGGTAGAAAAGAATGTAAAATATGAATATGTATTGATTTCAGAAATCTGAATCATGCCACCATGAAGGATGACTATCCCATACTCATTGCCGAACATCTAATTGATCGGACAATAGGCCACAAGATAATACTATTCATAGACGGCCATTTGGGCTATAATCAAATTTATATTATGGAAAAAAATGTTGCAAAAATGGCTTTCTAATGTTCAAGAGATAACAATACGTTTTTCTAGAAAATAATACTGCATAATTTGGACTTAAGAATGACGGAACAACTTATCAAAGAGCCATGAATGCTATATTTTATAATATGATCAGTCATATACTAGAAGTGTATATCAATAATGTAGTTATCAAATCATGTGATTTGGTTGACCACCTTGCTCATTTGCATTAGCCATTTGAGTGTATGAGATTGCACAAATTGAAGAACACCTTAAAGTGTGCATTTGGTGTCTCGACAAGAAATTCCATTAAGTTTTTAGTGCATTAAACAGGTATCGAAATAGAACGAAATAAGGCGTGGGAAATTTTTGAGGCATAGTTTCCAAAGAACAAAAAGAAAGTATATAGATTTATTGGTCAAGTTAATTATCTTCGTGTATTTATTTCAAATTCGATAGGAAAGACTAACGTTTTTCTTTTTCCATTGATTAAGCTAAAAATAGGAGAAACATTTGTATAAGAAGAATGTCACCAGCAGGCTTTCGATAAAATAAATGAGTATTTAACAAAGTCGTTAGTTATGATCTGTCATGTAAAGAAAGATCTCTTTGGCTTTACATATCAGCCGCCAAAGAATCAATTGGAGTTTTGTTGGCACAGGAGAATGATGATAAAAAAGAACAAATTGTTTAGTACCTAAGTAGATGATTGAACGATGCCGAAACTCGATATTAACAAGTAGAGAAGCTCTGTTTGTCTTTGTATTTCGCATTTATTAAATTATGGTACTAGTTCTTGTTCAACACTGTTCATGTAATCACCTCTACCGACGTCCTTAAATATGTGTTAACACAACTTATACTAAGATGTTGAATTGGAAAATGGATTATGACTTTATCAGAGTTTAGTTTTAGTTATTTTCCCTATAAAGCTGTTAAAGGACAAGTTATAATTGATTTCATAGCATATCTAGTTAAAAATATATATGTTCATTCCACAAGAGATACCTGAGATATGTCATATTAACATATTATCATGGAAACTCTTTTTTTGACAATTCCAAAAACAGGTTGCCGCGAGAATAAGAGCTAGATTAGGTTTTATCTAGCAAGTTGATAAATGGATACATTCGGAAATTCCGATCTCGATCCAGTGAATGGAGAATCGGTGTTTGACACGTTGGTACTAGGCTACCCATTCCTGTGGAGGTTTTGACTTCAATTGATGGATCTTATCTAGCTCCCAATATGTTCAATCAAGAGTTTCATGGTTGATTAAGAAATTTTCTTCCTTATCAATTGGAAAGAGCAAGGCGATGATGGAAAGATCGGGAGAAAAAGTGGAATGAAAAGTGGGCCTAAGATAAAAATAAAAATTAGAATCTTCAAAATTGGATGATAAGATTACCTCTGTGGAAGAGAAATGGAAAAGTGGCTTTAACAAAGTAATAAAAGAAGAGGTCGATTATATTGCACCATGCTGCTCTTAGCTAGGTCGATGATCCTGTTGTATTGGTAAGTTACAAATCTTTTTTACATCCATCTCCAACCTTTTTCATTCGACCACACAACTATTGTACATTTGAAAGTCCTTAAAATTTTAAGGTAAAAAAGAGCTCATTGGAGAAAGAGCCCCAACTTCCATCAGTCACTTGAGTAACGAGCACATGATCGTTAATTGAATAGATGAACGATCGAACTACAACTGAACACTCATTGGAGAAAGAGCCCCAACCTCTACGAGTCACTTGAGTAACGAGCGCATGATCCTTAATTGAATAGACGAACGGTCAAACTACAGCCGAACACCTCTCTATCTCGATGTTAAGGATTGGTGTTCACAGTTTGAATAAAACCCAATCAATTCTTGCACACCCATGAACCTCACATGTGTTCCACATGGTTGATTTTGAGACTAATAATGACATGCACAATAAGTTCATGTTATTATCTTGTATAAGTGGTCCCATTGTTCACTGACTCAGAGCATTAGTTTGTTGGGCCCATCATAGATGCACCACATCACAAATGTAATCTCAGTCATAAATCTTTGGCCATTTTAGCTGAATGTGGACAACAACTGTATTACTCACAACTGTTCATCCAAAGGCCACAAGCTACATGGTTAGCACTGTCTCAACGAGGAGAAGTTGTCCATCGATGGATAGTCAGGATGGAGGGATATTGTACCTTACATTGGTAGGTTCAATCCATACAAGTGGGGCCAATGGCTCATGTATCCTCACCAGTGTATAGGGCTGAAAGTCGGGCAGGTTGAGTTGGGTTGGGTTGGTGCTCAACCGATGTAGAGCGGGTCATGGGCGATTACATGGCCAAGATGGATCGAAAAAGGCCCGGTCGGACGACAGAAGTGATCGAGACCATCAAACCTTAAATCGGGCGTATCTCGCAATCCGAATGAGTTATCTAACGTAAAATATATGATTTTGGGGTAGAGCGAGCTATTGAAGCTAACCAACCCGGTTATGCCGGGTTGCGTGAATTGCGAAAAACCTCTGGATCGACGGTCGTTTTCTTGTTTTAATTTCATTTTTACTATAAATAGTAAGTTTTAGTTTGATTATAACTCTTCATCCGTCGGGCTCTAGGAGTTGCGCCCAACGTGAAAAGAACTTAGAATAATTAGGAAAATGGTTTGGTGAGGCCAAATAGGACACTTAATATTTTTGGCCAAAAACCTTGCGCACTAGACATTACGACCGTCTATAAAAAGTAAGTTTACTATTTATAGTAAGTCGCGGATTCTAGAAGTTTGAGTTATAGTTTGATTCTAATTTCTTTCCCATTGCTTGGTACCCCTATTTAAAGGGTTGTGAATTGGTTTTTATGGAGCAATTAATCAATTTCGAATATCTTAGAATTTATTTCTATTTTCTGCTTTCTTTCTTCGTGGATTCAAGAAGTGTCGTGAGGAGTCCAGAGAAGCTCTGTGGATTCGGAGTAGTTATCCTCATCGGGTTGATGCTCAACCCTAACCCAACCGAAGGTTCCTATACCTCAACCCTAACTCAATCCAACCCAACCTCGGGTTGGGAATTCTCAACCCAAGCCCAACCAAAGCGGGCTTGGTCGGATGGATACATCCAACCCAAGGTTCCTATACCTCAACCCTAACCCAACAGGACCGAACCCAACCTCGGGTTGGAAATTCTATGATTTTATTAATTATATATATATATATATATATATATATATAGTTATTTATGGTAAAGAATTTCAATTTCTTTTTTCTAAACAAACAAAGTAAATAGCTATTTATAGTAAAGAATTTCAATTTTTTTTTTTCTAAACAAACAAGCTAAAATATAGACAACTAGTTCTTTAAAAGTCATGTTGTGTAGCACCTAATTTATTTGGGAGAGAAAAATCTGACATATCTTATTAGCTTTAGTCATTGGAAATGATGTGGACCAATAAGACCCAACAGCACTGGAATTTCCTATGCCTTCAACACAAATAATCCACACTCAATTATAATTTATTACTAACTAATATATTGAATGAGTTTGGGTTGGGTCAGGCAACCCAAGACCTCAACCACAGCCCGACCCAAGTTTTACGGGGGTTGGTGTTTGTATAGCCCAATCCTGAGATCGGACTCGGTACATTCGCTCGAGCCCAACCGAATGACGGGTCGGTGATGGGTGGCTGGGTTGAACCCGCCCAACTTTCAGCCTTACCCGTGCATTGCCCATCTCATCAACTTTCTTGTCCTTAGCATGTGTCGTGGAGGGAAAGAATTCAAATAAAATGTGGGCCCCTTATTATGACTTTCAGACAGTCATGATGATCCATATTTAAAAATAATTAAATAAATCGAATTTCATGGACGCATCTTCGCGGATCATTTCCCATCTGTTGGATTTTTCTCTTGACGAGCTTTCACTTTAAAAAAAAATAAAAATACTGCCGCATGTATTCTCTGGTACGAAATTTGGGTTCACACGTTCACTTGGCCGGCTTAATGTGTACGTGTGAAGGATGACACAGACTATCGACTAAAGGTCCACATTCAAAGTACTTGTGTGATCCACAGGATGAATTCACAAGCTCATTTTTGGACCACGGAATCTGCTCGATGGGGCAAGCTTGATGACCGGCTTGGATTTCTCAACTTGGCACGTGTGGCCGCGAGTGGAGCAAGTGCACTTGGCATAAATGCCCTGCGATGAGGAATCATATAATACTCGACCCGAGGATGTACTTTCACACTACAAATAGGGAAGGTTGGATGAATATTGCAGCGATCAGAGCCACCTCAAATGTTCCGTTCTCTCTCAAATTCTCTACGTGTAGAGAATGGAGTTTCCATATTTGAGTGTTAGGGTATTTTGGTCATTTACACTACTCCATGCAATCCTTCTCAACTCCGCTTCACGGTCGGAGCTTGCTAGCCCTTCGTTGAGAAATGAGACCGATCGACTCGCATTGCTCGCATTCAAAGACGGTATTTCCGAAGATCCTCTCAGAGTCATGAGCTCATGGAACCATTCTCTCCATTTCTGTCAATGGGAGGGAGTCACCTGCAGTCGCCGTCATCATCAAAGGGTCACCATCTTGAACCTCAGGGGCCACAGCTTGGTGGGTCACTTATCACCTCACATTGGAAATCTCTCTTTCCTGAGAAGAATCGATCTCTCCACCAACAAATTCCAAGGCCAAATCCCTCAAGAAATAGGCCGTTTGTTCCGTCTTCAGATTCTCAACCTGACTGATAATTCACTCCAAGGAGAAATTCCATCCAATCTGACCCACTGCTCAGAAATCATAGCCATTCACATCGAGCGGAATCAGTTGGACGGAAAACTTCCCACTGAGCTTGGCTCTTTGTCAAAGCTCAGTGCTCTTAACGTCTACATCAACAATCTCAGTGGAAGCATCCCACCTTCGTTGGGGAACCTTTCCTCTCTCACCACTCTTGATCTAACAGATAACAATTTTGAAGGGCAAATTCCAAACCAGCTTGGTCAATTGGCACGCATTGTCACTTTTCAAATAGGTGTAAATCAGTTATCAGGTACGATTCCACCATCGATTTATAATCTCTCATCCATCCAAGTGTTTAGCGTGGCAGCTAATCGGCTACATGGAAGCATTCCCCCTAACCTAGGCCTTGCTTTTCCACACCTGCAATGGATTACCACAGGAACAAACCAATTCACGGGAACATTGCCAATTTCATTGTCCAATGCTTCCAGTCTTGAATTTGTTGATTTTAGCTCCAACAGTTTTAGCGGACCCGTGCCTATGAATCTAGGAAGTCTTTCGCGTCTCTTCCTTTTCAATATCGAGAAAAATCAGCTTGGAAACAGAGAAGGTGATGACATGAGCTTCCTCACTTCACTGACCAACTGCACCCGTCTAAAAGCTATAGGTGCAACTACTAATAATCTCGAGGGTGAATTGCCCAGCTCCATTGCTAATCTCTCGACACAGCTAAATATTCTGTTTTTAGGAGGAAACAAGATATTTGGAATTATTCCCAAAGGAATCGAGAATCTTGTCAGCTTGTATGCTCTGGATCTTGGTGGGAATTCCATGAAGGGTACTCTTCCGGACGCTCTTGGGAAGCTTAACAAGTTGCAAGCCTTCAATCTCTCTGTAAACAAATTTTCAGGACAAATCCCACCATCAATTGGCAATATCACTCGATTGAGCGCTCTATTCTTGAATGGAAATGATTTCCATGGAAACATACCGTCAAGTTTTCGAAATTGGGGATTTATGGAACAATTGTTCATTTCTCAAAATAAATTCAATGGTACCTTACTCAAACAAGTTGGCGCAGCTAAAATCAACATGTCTCGTAACTCATTCACTGGTTCTCTCCTGCTGGAAGTTGATAACTTAGAGAATATTAGAGAAATGGACGTCTCAGAGAATAAGCTATCAGGTGAAATTCCAGATACGTTGGGAAAGTGTCAAAGCATGGAGTTGCTTTATATGCATGGCAACTTGTTTCAAGGAACCATTCCAGAGTCTCTAAGGAATTTAAAAGGTATCATAGAGCTAGATCTCTCGCGCAATAACTTGTCTGGGCAGATTCCGAAATATTTGGAAGAATTTCATTTCTTACAGTATTTGAATTTGTCATTTAATAATTTCGAGGGTGAAGTTCCCAAAGGAGGAATTTTTAGAAATGCCAGCGCAAATTCAGTTGACGGAAATAGCAAACTCTGTGGAGGTATACCAGAACTGCAATTGCCAGGGTGCCTTAAGCAAGCTTCCAAGAAAAGAGGAAAGCCTCTTGCTCCCAGAGTAAAAGTCACAGTCATTACTGTGGTTTTATCTTCGTTTCTCATTTCGTGTATCATTGTAGCTCTTTATTGGAGAAGAAATTCTCCAAAGAAAGCTTCTTCTCCATCTTCCACAGAGAATCAGTGGTTACAAGTTTCTTATTCAGATCTCCTTCAAGCAACAACTGGGTTTTCTTCAGCTAATTTAATTGGTGTGGGAAGTTTTGGTTCTGTATATAAAGGAATTCTAGAACGCTTTGAAACACTTGTTGCAGTGAAGGTACTCAACCTCCTACAGCAAGGAGCTTTTAAGAGTTTTGCAGCTGAATGCGAAGCTTTAAGAAACATCCGACATCGAAATCTTGTCAAGATCTTAACAGTTTGCTCGAGCATTGATTTTAATGGCAATGATTTCAAAGCTCTAGTGTTTGAGTACATGCCTAATGGTAGTCTGGAGAAGCGGTTGCATCCAAAGGTAGATGAACAACCTCAATTGAGGAATTTGAATCTTACCCAAAGGCTAAATATAGCCATTGATGTGGCTGCAGCATTAGATTATCTTCATCATCATTCCCAGACGCCAGTCGTTCATCGCGACCTAAAGCCAAGCAATGTTCTTCTTGATGATGATATGGTTGCCCATGTGGGTGACTTTGGTTTAGCAAGGTTCCTCTGTGAAGTAGCAGAAAGTTGCTCTCAAAATCAAACTAGCACATTTGGGATTAAGGGATCTATTGGGTACATTCCTCCAGGTAAGTTTTTAAATCCTTTTTTTTTTTTTTTTTTTTTTGCCTTCGCTCGTTTGTCTTACAAAATGATTGGTAATTTTCTATATATTAATATTATATATGGTGAAGCCTGTGACGAATGAAATGCTTGAAAATAATCTAATCAATGGATATTTCTACATGCATTAATACATTCTCCATATACAAGACTAAAAGCAATAATAACAAAAATAAACTCTTAATATATAGGGAAGATAGCCAAAAAGATGGAAGAATCTGAGAAATGCGATTTTAGCTTGGTGATGTTAAGCTACAGTCAGTTACAAATTGAAAGGATGGATTTCTCTCTTGGGAGTTGGGACCAAATTAGAAGGAATACCCATTAATTGTACATGACCGGCCCAAAAATATCTATGATTGGGAGATCATACGATTGAAAGTATGCAGTTTTGGGAACGGCTGCATGATTTGATGGGCATCAACAATTCCTGGTAGACCCTCTTATCCAAGGCTATATACTATGATTAAAAGTTTTTTTTTTTTTTTTTTAACACATACTTCCAATTGTTGGAAGCGGTGATGGATTTGTGCAAATCCAAAACCGTATGAGCATCGTCTGAGCTAGCTTTGCTAGCTGTGAGATTGGATTTCCTTTCTAAAATTAGATTCCTAGCTGTGTGATCTTTCTAGCTGTTGAGATTTTTTTTCTAAGTTTACTCTGCTAGCTAAGAGAAGATATACAGTAGATTTTTTCTAGATTTTTTTCTTTCTCTAGCTGCCCCTGGGATGTATCTGGACAGGGATAGATTAGTCTTTTCACGTAACAAGAAAAGCCTATAACAGCACCGTGTATTCATCTCCGTTTGAATACGATTCTAACACAGCAGCATATCACTGTTTCTTTTTTAAAAGTTTATTTTCTGTTTTGAGGTGGCTGCAGCCACTCGTCAGCAAAGGATTGGGTTTACAACCCAACAAAGTGGTATCAAAGCCGACGATCCTTGGGCCTCATCAGCAAGAGGCAGATCCTGCACTCCCGGTTTTAAAAAAAAATCAGCTTTTTTCAAAAGAAATCAGATTCCAGCCGCAGGTCTTCAAAAAAAAAAACTGTTTTGAAAAAAATCAGATTGCAGCAGTTCTGATTGAAAAAATCTGTTTTTAAAAATCATATTTTAAGCAAAAAAATAAAAATAAAAATAAATCAGATTTCAGAAGATTTTTTTTAAAAAAAATTTGTTCTTTTAGTTCATCCCTCTCTCCTTAAAAAAAAAAAAAAAAAGATGGCTAGCACAATCCATCTGCGAGTTCCTAAGTTGTCAAAGGACAACTATGAAAAATGGTGCATCCAAATGAAGGCGTTGTTCGGGTCGCAAGAACTATGGGAGATCGTCACCGATGGGTATGAAGAACCCACTATGGAAGAAGAAGCTGCCTTCACCAACGAAGAAAAGACTGCTCTCAAAAATCAAAGGAAGAGAGACAATAAGGCTTTGTTTCTCCTCTATCAAGGGTTGGATGAATCCACCTTCGAAAAGATTGCCGAAGCAACATCAAGCAAGCAAGCATGGGATACCCTTGGCACCATCTTCAAGGGTGTAGATCGAGTGAAGTGGGTTCGCCTTCAAACATTGATAGCCGAGTTCGAAGCAACTCATATGAAGGAAGGTGAGAATGTTACTGATTATTTTTCGCGTTTGCTTGTAACTGTCAATAATTTGAAAAGAAATGGTGAAAAGATTGAAGATGTCCGAGTTATTGAAAAGATACTTCGATCCCTCACAACCAAGTTTGAGCATGTGGTTGTGGCGATCGAAGAATCAAAAGATATTGAGAAACTCTCCATTGAGGAGTTGATGGGATCGTTACAAGTTCATGAGCAACGAATGTAGAAGAATGCCAGTTCCATACCGATGGAACAAGCTTTGGAGTCAAGATTGACTCTGAATGATAACAATGGTAGACGTGGAAGTTCACAATGTGGTGGACGTTTTGCTAACAATCACGCTAGAGGCAGAGGGCGCGGATACCAACAAAATCATGCCCAAAACCAAGAGAAAAATACCAATTTCCGTGGAAAAGGAAATGGTAGAGGTAGATCTATGCATGGACGAGGAAGTACAAAGAACATCCAATGCTACAATTGCAATAAGCTTGGCCACTATGCATCTGATTGCTAGAGCAAGCCGGTGACTCAAGACGAGCTATCCAACTATGTCGAAGCATTAAGCCATGAACAAGAAAGCTCCACACTTCTCCTTGCACAAGAGAAAGGTAGTGATCAGCATGATGTATAGTATCTCGACACAGGTGCAAGTAATCACATGTGCGGCGACAAGAAACTTTTTGTGGAACTCACAGAAGGAGTTCATGGTGATGTAACGTTTGGAGACTCATCAAAAATACCTGTGAAAGGTAAAGGTAAAATCCAAATCTTTCAGAAGAATGGTGTTCCAAACTATATCTCCAATGTGTACTACGTGCCTAACATGAAAAGTAACATACTGAGTCTCGGACAACTCCTCGAAAAAAGGTATGTCATACACATGGAGAACTCTTCTCTTTCCATTAGAGATATGCATGGACGTTTGATTGTAAAAGTCCAGATGGCGAAGAACCGTATGTTTCCTCTCCATATAAACACAATGCTTGAGAAGTGTTTTTATGGAAAAGTAAAGAATGATTCCTGGATATGGCATCTTCGCTTTGGCCATCTAAATTTCAGTGGCCTGAAACTTCTGTCCTCATCAAGCATGGTGCATGGTTTGCCTACTATTGAAGCTTCAGAACATGTGTGTGAGGCGTGCACACTTGGGAAACAACAAAGGAACTCCTTTCCGAGTGGAGTATCCCGAAGAGCAAGAGAACCGTTGCAGTTGGTTCACACTGACATCTGTGGACCATTAGATCCAATCTCTCTTGGAGGTAATAAATACTTTATTACCTTCATTGATGATTTCAGTAGAAAATTATGGGTGTATGTAATCAAAGAGAAGTCTGCTGCTTTTACTATTTTTAAAAATTTTAAGGCCCTTGTTGAAAAAGAAAGTGGTCTTAAAATCAAAACTCTTCGATCTGACAGAGGTGGGGAGTACACCTCAAATATTTTTCGAGAATATTGCAGGGAACATGGTATTAAGCAACAACATACTGCAGCGTACACGCCACAACAAAATGGAATTGCGGAACGGAAGAACCGCACCATCCTCGATATGACGAGGGCTATCTTTGAAGGAGAAAAGTCTCCGCCAAAGAATTTCGGCGAGGCGATTGCATGTACTGCCTATCTACTCAATAGGTGTCCGACCAAGACTGTCAGATTCAAGATATCGCAGAAAGCATGGGGTGGATACAAGCCGAGCGTAGCACACCTTAAAATCTTTGGGTGTGTTGCCTACGCTCAAGTTTCAGAAGCGAGAAGAAAAAAGCTTAATGATTGTGGCGAGAAGTGTATCTTCATCGGCTACAGTGAAGAGTCAAAGGCATACAAGCTTTACAACCCACTAACCAATAAGCTGGTGGTGAGTTGAGATGTGGTATTTTGTGAGCAAGAAGCATGGAAATGGAACGAGAAAAACTCAGCCAAAGAAAAGTAGGTCGAGGTTAAAGAATACGAAGAAGAGAGACATGAGAAGCAAGAGCAGACACCCACATCACCCCCTTCGGATCGCAGAAGTCCAGGAGTACGCTCCATCTCTCCTGGAAGTACTTCATCAAATTAGAATTCATCCAACACATCTTCATCCGATTCTCCTTCACCCTTGGCTCCTATTAAAATGAGAAGCCTCAACGACATTTATGCAGAAACTGAGGAAGTGAATTTACTCTGCCTGTATGTAGACCACGAGCCTCTCACATTCGAGGAGGCTGTGAATGAAGAATGTTGGAGAAAGGCTATGGAAGAAGAGATTCATGTCGTCGAGAAGAATCGAACATAAGAGTTAACTTCACTCCCCAAAAGCCAGAAGACCATTGGTCTCAAATGGGTGTACAAAATCAAGCGAAATGCAGATGGTAAAATCGAACAATATAAAGAATGGCTCATAGCAAAAGGTTACAAACAGAAATATGGGGTAGACTATGAAGAAGTTTTCGCCCCAGTTGCTCACCTTAACACTGTAAGAATGATTATCTCCCTTGCAGCTCATCACAGTTAGATGATTTACCAACTGGATGTGAAATCTGCATTCTTAAATGGGGTACTTGAAGAAGAAGTATACGTTGACCAGCCTGAAGGCTTTGTCGTGCAAGGGGAGGAACACAAGGTGTATCGGCTGAAGAAAGCCCTGTATGGGTTGAAGCAAGCTCCCCGTGCTTGGAATGCACGGATCGACGGTTATCTTCAAGAGAATGGTTTCGTCAAATGTCCATATGAGCATGCCGTCTACACAAAGAAGAATGCCCATGGTGATATGCTTATCGCTTGTTTATATGTTGATGATCTGTTGTTCACTGGGAATAGCCAGCGATGTTTGAAGAATTCAAGCTGGCTATGTTCAAAGAGTTCGAAATGACTGATGGTGGATTGATGTCTTTCTTCTTGGGCATTGAGGTGAAGCAACAAGTCGGCGGCATTCACATATCCCAGAAGAAGTACACAAAGGATCTCCTTGAGAGGTTTCAGATGGTCGACTGTAAAGCGGTAAATACACCTATTACAACAGGCCTGAAGCTCACGAAAGATGGAGAAGGAAAAAACGTCGACTCAACCCTATTCAAGAGCCTAATCGGAAGCTTAAGGTACCTCACAATCACTAGGCCAGATATAGTCTACAGTGTTGGGCTTCTAAGCCGGTATATGGAAGCCCCAAAAGAATCACACTGGCTAGCTGCAAAACGAGTACTGAGGTATATCAAAGGGACTATTGAGTTTGGTCTTTTTTATCCGTACAATGATGATGCGATGTTGTATGGATACTCTGATAGTGATTGGGGTGGTGATCAAGATGAAAGAAAAAGCACCACAGGCTATGTTTTCTATCTTGGGTCGACAGCATTCACATGGAATTCGAAGAAGCAGAGTGTGGTCGCCCTGTCCACATGTGAAGCAGAGTACATGGCAGCATCGTCCACCGTCTGTGAAGGAATTTGGTTGAGAAACCTGCTAAAGGAGCTGAAGCATCCGCAGGAAGAATCCACAGTCATATATGTGGATAACAAGTCGGCAATCGAGCTAGCTAAAAATCCGGTGCAGCATGGAAGAAGCAAACACATTGATACCCGGTACCATTTTCTGAGAGATCATGTGAAGCAGAAAACGATGAAATTAGAGTATTGTCATACTACGGAACAGGTGGCGGATATTTTCACAAAGGCATTGCCGACAGATGCATTCAAACGACTAAGAACGATGCTCGGAATGAAGCCGGTTTTGGTTTGAAGGGGAGTGTTGGAAGCGGTGATGGATTTGTGCAAATCCAAAACCGTATGAGCATCGTCTGAGCTAGCTTTGCTAGCTGTGAGATTGGATTTCCTTTCTAAAATTAGATTCCTAGCTGTGTGATCTTTCTAGCTGTTGAGATTTTTTTTCTAAGTTTACTCTGCTAGCTAAGAGAAGATATACAGTAGATTTTTTCTAGATTTTTTTCTTTCTCTAGCTGCCCCTGGGATGTATCTGGACAGGGATAGATTAGTCTTTTCACGTAACAAGAAAAGCCTATAACAGCACCGTGTATTCATCTCCGTTTGAATACGATTCTAACACAGCAGCATATCACTGTTTCTTTTTTAAAGTTTATTTTCTGTTTTGAGGTGGCTGCATTTTTATAAACACACGCACCCGTCACGCACACCCATGCATGCCGTAGTGGGATTTCACGACCTATGGGTATCAAACCCAAGACCTCGTGTTGAAACTCCTCGGAGTCTACCACTGAGGCAAGGACTGGAACCTTTACGATGATTAAATGTCGGCTAGATTGGGCCCCACATGGATTCAGCTGTAATAAGATACAGAGAATTGTTACTTAGATTATTTTTCAAGTGATGAAACAATATTCAACAAACAAAACCAAAAAAAAAAAAAAAAAAAAAAAAAGAGAGGAAAGAAAGAAAGAAAGAAAGAACCAAAAGGAAAGAAAAGGAAAGAGAGAAGAAAAAAAGAAGAAACATATTGGATTCTTGTTCAATTTATATGATATTTTTTTAGGACTATTTGTAAAGATTGACTACACACTCATAATGTAGGGATTTAAAAAATTTGTTACGCCTAATTTCTTTGTTTCAGAAATTCTAAATTTTGGGAAAGGCATAAATGTTACCCCCCTCTCTCTTTCTCTCTCTCTCTCTCTCTCTCTCTCAATCTCTTGCCACTATTTTAATCTTTCTTTAAATAGTTGCCTAACATTCAAATATGTGACATTTCTAAATGGTAGAGTATGGGATGGGCGGTAAGGCGTCCACACATGGAGATGTATATAGTTATGGGATCCTTCTCCTGGAGATGATCACTGGGAAGCGGCCATCAGATGACATGTTTAAGGACAATTCGAGCCTTAGTCACTTTGCAAAGTCAGCTTTTCCCAAACAAGTAATGGAGATCATAGATGCAAGACTTCTCTTAGAAGATTCTGAAGCTACTCAAGATCGCGAAAATCATAACAATGTGAGAAATAGGATGCATGATTGTTTGGTTTCATTGATCCGAGTTGGTATATCGTGTTCTGCAGAATCTCCAAGGGAGCGAATGAAGATGAGAAACATTGCCACAGAAATGCATGCTATTAGAGACTCATATCTCAAAGTCGGGATTCAGTGACAGAGACAAAATATGCCTTATCTTTAGGTGAAGGTTCATCTAAGATTAGATTAGTAGTTACAATGAAGAAAATTCCGACATAAAATAAAAGTGCTTGATATTTTTCTAAGCAGCTCTACATATATATTGTTCTAGTGTTGAATGTATGGGAAAGATGTTTGTTTCCTTTATTTTATCTTGTTTTAGACAGTGTGATTGTATTATAAATATCATAAGATGAAATACTTATCCGAATAAAGAGAATATTGAGTGTTAAGACATTGGATCCTCACAATTTTTTTTTATAATCCATTCTAAAAATGCCATTTTAATGTTTCCATGTACTCGCCGATGAGCTTAAGCCTATATATATATATATATATATATATATATATATATATATAACTATCTTACGCTATGGTCAATTAATAGTCAATCACCATTGTTTCCTACACTGTGGTCCACCTGATAATTGGATCTATTTCATTCTTGGGGTAATCTCAAATGATCTGGAAAAATGAATGGACCACATGGATACATAGTACATACATCAAGGTAGGCCCCATGGTAGGGGCCACATCGTGTTGGGTGAGTCCAGGGTCTCACCTAATCTGCTCCCCACTGATTACACGGTCTGACACACGCTACCTCGGTGGTATGTTGACAAGTTTTGTGAGCCCAACCATGATGTTTGTTATATCCACATCATCTATCCATTTGGCAAGATCATCTCAGGGCATAAGCCCGTAAATGATGTGGATCCAAAGCTCAAGTGGACTACAGATTAGATGCCAAATAAACATCATGGTGGACTATAGGAAGGTTTCAACGGTCTGCGTCATTGTCCTATTGCTTTCTATGGCGTGGTCCACTTGAGCTTTGGATATGGCTTATTTTTTGAGCTCATGCCCTAAAATGAGCCCATAAAATAGATGGACAGCGTGGATGCAACACCTACATTTTAGAGGGACACACAGAATATGGTGACGTGAACACATCACTGAGATCGGTGGTCTGTGGATCGCTTCCGGGCCAAAGAGACCTTCAGCCCCACTCTTCTGTTTACCTTTTTCTTAAATCTTAAGCCCCATCTCTTTTTTAACATGAGTCAGAAAAGTCCTTGTCATCAACGATATTTCGGGCCCACATAAGAGCTCTCGGACGGCCATTATGACTCGTTTAAACAAAAGTCCGTGGACACATCCCTACGGATCATTCCAGTTGGAATTTCTCTGTTGGAAGGTGCATCAACGAGCCACATGGCAGCCTTTCATATCACACGTAATACACTGGAAATTCAATGTCAAAGGTAATATTAGGCCAATAGTATAAGGCTGACAAACATCTTTATTATAAGAAAGAATTTTGAGTTAATAAAGACTTTCAAAAAAAAATAAAAAATAAAAATAAAAACGGGCACCCACCTGAGAATATATTGACAAAGGAAAGATTACAGCCTGGCTATTCGTGGAGCCCCCAAAGACGGGCCCACCTATCATATAGGCAAAAGGATTGCCACCCCAAAACATATACACCACCCTAAAATGAACAACTCTACGAGGACAACAACCCCAAACCTCCAAAGCCTCCCCCAGCTGGAGACCTCTAGGCCGGAAGGCCCAAACACCGAGGGAAGGGGCTAGCACCTCCCTTCGCTTCTCACAGCTCCCAACCCCACTTGATCCAGGAAGAGAAGCCCCCTGACAGCACACAGAAGATCGGCCCTGGCAATGAACTGGGTTGAGATTTGACAGCCGCTGCCCGGTCCGGCCATCCCCATCCGCCGGCCCATTACCTTCTTTAAGGATGTGGGCGAATTTGACCCGGCCCAGCGGAGTTAGTAATGACCTTCAACACTATATATTTCTTGCAAAATCGTAAGGGTTTTGTCTTTTCCTAATGAATTTCTAGTATTCGAACAGTGTTTGAAATGATCAAACATTGGTTGTCTACTTTCCTTTCTAAAAAGTGGTGGGTCTAATATTGTGGGTCCGCCTATGTGGGGCGTGTACGGCATCCTATATGAAAAGGAGGTGACGGAAATGTATAGCCTAATAAATCAGCAATTGAGATGTCCTTAAAGAAAGCCCATTGCTTGCAATATCCCCTAATGTGGGGCCCACTGTGATGTAAGTGTTTTATCCATGCCATTCTTCCTTGATCATTTTTAGGCTCCAGCAGATCCAAAGCTTAAGCAAACCACACAAAAGGAAACAGTGGTGGTTGAATGTCCACTATTAGAAATTTCTTGGAGCCATAAAAGTTTTGGATCAAACTGATATTTGTGCTTTTACCTTGGTTCAGTTACATGCGTGAACTTATGAATATGTTAGATGGCGAATAAGCATTATGGTAGGCTGTAAGAAGTTTTCAATGATGGACGTTTAATTGTCACTATTTCCCGTGATACGGTCATTGAGAGATTTGTTATCTGTTTATTTTTGAGCTAAAGCCCTGAAATGAGCTGAAAAATCCAATGGATAGTGTGGACATACATTATGGTGGCCCCGCAATCATGTAAGTCAGTGGTTCTCCGGATACTGCACGGCCTGATCACCTCAAAGCAACTTTTTTGTTGTCCACTTGTGCTGTGGGACTCACTCAAGATAGTACGGCCCTGACCGTGGGACCACCTTGATGTAAGTATTATGTACCCGGATGTCTATCCATTTTTCCATATCATTTTAGGGTATTATTCCAAAAAAGAAACATATTCAATTATCAGGTGGACCATGTGATAAGAAGCAGTGGTGATTGACCATTAATGTGCCACAAAAGTTTTGAATCAAGCTAATATTTATTTTTTCCCTTCATCCAGGCTTATTTGACCTATTCAACAGATTGGATGGTAAATAAACAGCATCGAGACATTAAAGTGTGCCCTAAGAAGTTTTTAATAATAGGACAGTCAATCACCACTGTTTCTTATAGTATGGTTCAATTGTTAATTTGATCTACTGCAATTTTTGAGATAACACTCTAAAATGATCTAGAAAAACGGATGGATAGCTTGAATACATGATACAGACATCTAAGGTGGGCCCCACGGTAAGTGCCTCACCGTATTGGGTGAGGCCGGGGTCTCACCTGATCCGCTCTCGTTTTGTGGAGATCCAATATATATATATATATATATATATATATATATATATATATATATATATTTTAATAATATGTGTGGGCACTTTGTTATGGTTATCTGACGTCTTGACGTGCTTTAACAACCTCTCCTTGCGTTTGCGATTTCAGATCACGGAATGGAGGTCTACATTCAAAGTAATTGTGTGGCCCACAAATCATTCAACCTCCTCATTCTCAGATCACGAAATCTGTTTTCTGGGACAAGCGTGATAAGCGGCTTGGATTTCACAACTTGGTACGTGTGGCTGACAGTGCAGCACGTGTACGTGGCATTTCTCTCACAGCAAATGCACCGTGACGAGGAATCATATCATACTCGACCCGAGGCTGTGCGTTCTCAGTACAAATAGGGAGGGTTGGATGAATGTAGCGATAAGAACCACCCCAAGCGTTTTATTCTCTCTCAATCTATACGTCTAGAGAATGGAGTTACCATATCTGAGTGTTAGGGTATTTTGGTCATTTACCCTACTCCATGCAATCCTTCTCAACTCCTTTTCACAGTCGGAGTCTACAACGGCTTTATTGAGAAATGAGACAGATCGACTAGCATTGCTCGCATTCAAAGACGGTATTTTGGTAGATCCTCTCGGAATCTTGAGCTCATGGAACCATTCTCTCCATTTCTGTCAATGGGAGGGAATCACCTGCAGTCCCCGTCATCAAAGGGTCGCCATCTTAAAACTCAGGGGCCACAGCTTGGTGGGCCACTTATCACCTCACATTGGAAATCTCTCTTTCCTGAGAAGAATCGATCTCTCCACCAACAAATTCCAAGGCCAAATCCCTCAAGAAATCGGCCGTTTATTCCGTCTTCAGAATCTCAACCTAACTGAAAATTCATTCCAAGGAGAGATTCCATCCAATCTGAGCCACTGCTCAGAACTCGTAATCATTCACATCGACCGGAATCAGCTCGTTGGAGAGCTTCCTGCTGAGCTTAGCTCTTTGTCGAAGCTCATTTTCCTTTCTGTCTTGATCAATAATCTCAGTGGAAGCATCCCATCTTCATTGGGGAATCTTTCCTCTCTCATGCTTCTTGATCTAGCGAGTAACAATTTGGGCGGGCAAATTCCAAACCAGCTTGATCAATTGCCAGGCATGATCTATTTTCAAATATCTGGAAATCAGTTATCAGGTACGATTCCACCATCGATGTATAATCTCTCATCCATCCAGCTCTTTAACGTGGCAATTAACCGTCTACATGGAAGCATTCCTTCCAACCTTGGCCTGGCTTTTCCACACCTGGAAGAATTTCTTATAGCAGGAAACCAATTCACTGGAACGGTACCAATTTCATTGTCCAATGCTTCAAGTCTCCAAACCGTTGATATTAGCAACAACAACTTTAGTGGACCCATGCCTGCGAATCTAGGAAGTCTTTTGGGTCTCCAGCGTTTCAATATCGAGAGAAATCAGCTTGGAAGCATGGAAGGTGATGACCTGAGCTTCCTCACTTCACTGACCAACTGCACCAATTTAAAAATCATAGCTGCTGCTACTAATAATCTCTATGGTGAGTTGCCCGGCTCCATTGCTAATCTCTCGACAGGGCTAAATATGCTGAGTTTAGGAAGAAACAAGATATTTGGAATCATTCCCAAGGGAATTGGGAATCTCGTCAGCTTGTATGCTTTGTTTCTGCATGAGAACTCCTTGAAGGGTACTCTTCCAGATGCTATTGGGAAGCTTAGCAAGTTGCAAGCCTTGAGTCTCCAAACAAATAAATTTTCAGGGAAAATCCCACCTTCAATTGGCAACATCAGTCGATTGAGCGTTCTTGAGTTGAACAAAAATGATTTCCATGGAAGCATACCATCAAGTTTTGGAAATTGGGGATTTATGGAAAGAATGTTCATTGATGAAAATAAACTCACTGGTGCCATACTGAAACAAGTCGGTGCAATTGAAATCAACCTGTCTCGTAATTCATTTACTGGGTCTCTCCTGCTGGAAGTTGATAACTTGGTAAACATTCAGGGAATTGATATCTCAGAGAACAAACTATCAGGTGAAATTCCAGATACATTGGGAAATTGTCAAAGCCTGGAGTTGCTCTATATGAATGGCAACTTGCTTCAGGGAACCATTCCGGAGTCTTTAAGGACATTGAAATCTATCCAAAGGCTAGATCTTTCGCGCAATAACTTTAATGGGCAGATTCCAAAGTATTTTGAAGAATTTCTTTTCTTGCAGTATTTGAATTTGTCGTTTAATAATTTCGAGGGTGAAGTGCCCAAAGGAGGAATCTTTAGAAATGCCGGTGCAATTTCAGTTGAAGGAAATAGCAAACTCTGTGGAGGTATACCAGAACTACAATTGCCAGGGTGCCCTAAGCAAGCTTCTAAGAAACAAGGAAAGCCTCTTGCTCCCAGAGCAAAAGTCACAGTCATTACTGTGGTTTTGTCTTCGTTTCTCCTGTCGTGTATCGTTGCAGCTCTTTATTGGAGAAGAAATTCTCCAAAGAAAGCTTCTTCTCCATCTTCCACACAGAATCAGTGGTTACAAGTTTCTTATGAAGATCTCCTCCAAGCAACAGATGGGTTTTCTTCAGCAAATTTAATTGGTGTGGGAAGTTTCGGTTCTGTATATAAAGGACTTCTAGAATGCTTTGAAACACTTGTTGCAGTGAAGGTACTCAACCTCCTACAGCAAGGAGCTTTTAAGAGTTTTGCAGCTGAATGCGAAGCTTTAAGAAACATCCGACATCGAAATCTTGTCAAGATCTTAACGGTTTGCTCGAGCATTGATTTTAATGGCAATGATTTCAAAGCTCTAGTGTTTGAGTACATGCCTAATGGTAGTCTGGAGAAGTGGTTGCATCCAAATGTAGATGAACAACCTCAATTGAGGAATTTGAATCTTACACAAAGGCTGAATATAGCCATTGATGTGGCTTTGGCATTAGATTATCTTCATCATCATTACCAAACACCAATTGTTCATCGGGACCTAAAACCAAGCAATGTTCTTCTTGATGATGACATGGTTGCCCATGTGGGTGACTTTGGTTTAGCAAGGTTCCTCTCTGAAGCTGCAGAAAGTTGCTCTCAAAATCAGACCAGCACATCTGGGATTAAGGGATCTATTGGGTATATTCCTCCAGGTAAGGATTTTAGTCCTTTATCTTTTTATTTTTATTCATTTATCTTGCAAAATGATTGGTAATTTCCATATATTAATATTATGGTGAAGCTTGTTAAGAATGAAGTGCATGAAAACAATCAAATCAATGGATATTTCTACATACATTACTGCATTAAATACAATAATAACAGAATTAAACTCTTGATAGGAAGAAACCCAAAAGATGGAAGAATGTGACAAATGTGATTTTAATTTAGTGGTGATAAGCTACAGCTAGTTACGAATTGAAAGTATGGATTTCTCTCTTGGGACCAAGTGGTCCCACTTGTCCCACTTATGATGAACAAAATAGAAGGAATGCCTGTTGATCATCCATGACTCAAAAATAACTTTGAATGTTACAATTGAGATCATGCACTTTTGTGAATGGTGGTGATTATCCCATCAAACTGATTTAGTGGGCATCAACAATTCATGATAGACCTTCTTATCCAAGGGTAAATGATGATTAAAAGTTGGCTAGATTGGCCCCACATTGATTCACACTATAATTAATAAAGTATGAAGAATAGTTACTAGATTATTTCTCTAGCCGTGATAATCTGTGTGAAAACAGAGGATTCTTGTTCTATTTATAGGATATTTTCTTGTAAGGACTATTTGTTGGGTCAAACCATACACTGATCATAATACAAAGATTGAAGAAATATGTTTAGCCAAATTCCTTATTCTCAGATATTCTAAATTTGGGGAGAGGCATAAATGTTAATTATATAAATGAAATATTCCCTCTTTCTCCCTCTCAATATCTAACCACTATTTTTATCTTTCTTTAAATAATTGCTTAACATTCAAATATATGACATTTGTAAATCGTAGAGCATGGGATGGGCAGTAAGGCGTCCACACATGGAGATGTATACAGTTATGGGATCCTTCTGCTCGAGATGATCACTGGAAAGCGGCCAACTGATGACATGTTTAAGGACAATCAGAACCTTCATCACTTTGCAAAGTCGGCTTTTCCCGAACAAGTAATGGAGATTATAGATCCAAGACTCCTCTTAGAAGATGCTGAAGCTATTCAAGACAGTGAAAATCGTAACAATTTGAGAAATAGAATGCATGATTGCTTGGTTTCATTGGTCAGCGTTGGCGTATCATGTTCTGCAAAATCGCCAAAAGAACGAATGAAGATGAGAGACGTTGTCATAGAAATGCATGCAATTAGAGACTTATATCTGGAGGTTGGGATTCACCAACAGAGACAAAATAGGCCCCTACTGTTAGGTGAAGGTTCATCTTACCTCAGTAACTACTAAGACTAGTAGTTACATTGAAGAAGATTCCGATATAAAATAGAACTGTTTGATGTTTTTCTTAAGAAGCTCTAGATATATATTGTTCTGGTGTTGAATCTAGGGGATGACGTTTTATTTTTTTTCTTGTCCTTTCCTTTCTTTAATCTTGTTTTAAACAGAGACTTTGTCGCAGATACAATTATTAGAATCGGCAAATAAAAGGGCCAAGGTGCTTCCCTGTCTATCATGGTTACGATGATTCCGACGGTTTAATTTAGTTACATGATTGCCACGTGTAGAAATGAGTTTTTATCTAAGAACAGCAGGATTCAAGGTGCAACTTGTTGTTTTTTTTTTCACGCTATTTCAGGGTGGGCTTCTTGATACATCGTGCAGTGTTGCCTAAAAGAGCATCCAAGCTGTTTTGGGCCTAGCCCACTATTTGTGGGCTTTGAATCTTTGATTTGGGCTAGCATGAGCTTTGCATATATATACTCATTTGGCCAAATCTGGGCTAAAATTCCTCCGATTAGTGTATGGTTGGGCTCAGTCCAGAAACGCAGGTTGCCCAATGGGTTTGAACCCATAGCTCAATGGCATCCAAGTTGAGTTCATGAGCTCAAGTTTAACCCATCAATTAGAGAAGTAAATGGTCCAGCCTAAGTTGTCCAAGTTTAGACCATGAGCAACCCTAATTTGGTTTGAACAACCATTTGACTTTTAGTAAATGGGGTTAAGCTCATCGCATAAATTAACTGGCATGGTAAATGGGCCGAGCAGCCTTATTTAGATGCTTTTGTAGCTTACATGAGGAGCAGGGCAGCCTAAATTTTTGGGTCACACAATATTCACAATTGGACCACTTGGCATCTCATCTATGGAAATATGTCTCTTCTTCACGTGAAACTATAACTTTTGCTCTTTTATTGAAAATAATATCTGACATAGGGAAGAGCATGAAGGGATAAAGAAAAAGATCACCATCTTTCTCAAGTGAACAAGACCTTAAATCCACAAGACATTATGGCTCTAGAATCCTCGAGAGTTAAGAAAATTTGAAAATACTTTGCAATCGGTTTCTCTTTCAACCAAGATTATAAAGCTTTAAATAATAAATTGAAATCCTAATTAATATTGCTAATACAAATAAATTGAAACTTTTTCAAAAATAGTAAAATTTACCAAAAATAAAAGATTTTAATTTAACTACACAGAATGATTCATGGCATGATAAGAAGCAAACTCTAAGAAAACACCAAATACTAAAACTCTAAGAATAAAAAGTTACGTCCGAGATAAAACTTATTAAAAATAGTTATTTTTTCAAAAAAATGGGAGACTTGAGTAGGAATGAATTGTTTTCTCATGAATTAAACAGAGTGACGTCAGTTAGCCCCATAACGAAATTTCAGTTGAAATTCCTATAACTCATTTCAGATCAAAAGTTATGATTGATTTACGATTTGTGCTTTGAACTGCATTTTTCTTGATCTAGAATGAATTTCTCCAATCCGGATGTGCTTGAGGCCCAATTACATCATGCCCCACGTAAGACTGGGCCCAAATCTGATGGATTACGTCCACTTCCATTTGGACTTTTTTTTTTTTTTTTCGGTCCATCTAAGCAAGAAATAGGTCTGCATCTGCTCTACAACAATATCTCAGCAATGAATTTTACTAGTACTGCCATCTAAAAATACCTTACCATCTATGTTAGCATTTAGGCTCCAAATTGCAATTTTCTTTGTAAGTTGCATTCAAAAGTGACACAATTTCACATTTAGGCTGCTTGCTCAAAAACCAACACAAGAAAGCATTTGCCAGTTCTCCTGGATTTAACTAAATGTTTGCAATTCAACATACATGTTCTTGCAACAAAATGCAGCCTTGGGTTTGTAAGTGAACTTACAATCTTATTAGAAATTATTTTTGTATCTATGGTAGAGTATGGACCGGGCGGTGAGGCATCAACACAACACAAAGGAGATGTCTACAGTTACGGAATCCTTCATTGGAGATGTTCTCCAGAAAGTAGAGGCCCACCGCTGACTCATTTAAAGATCATCTGACCCTTCATCAATTAGCTAACATGACATTTCCCGAACGAGATTGCAGATAAACGGTTGCTCTCAGAAGGAGAAACTATCGACACAGGAAGCAGGTGCTAGGAGTGCTTGGCAATCAAAATCAGTTTATTTTTCTTAGTGGATTTGGCAGACCTGCAATTTGTATCTGCTTCATTTTTGAGACTATGCCCTAAAATAAGCTGTCAAAATGGATGGACGTTGTGGATGTACAACACATACATTTTGATCGGCTCCACGGTCAGGTTCGCGCTCACCTGGTTGGATCCTGGGTCCCAGCTAATCTGCCTCCTGTTCACGACCCGGATCCAGCCAAGTGGGTGTGACACTGACCGTGGGGCCTACCTTGATGTATATCCATGCCATCCATCCACTTTAATAATTTATTTTAGGGCCTGGTCCAAAAATAAAGTAGATAAAATAACTCAGTTGAACAACACTACAGAAATTAGTGGTCATGGGACGTCTGTCATTAAAAACTTCCCGAAGTTGACACCGTAATATTTATGTAATATTTATTTTCCATCCAACCGATAAAGTCATACATAAGGAAAATACAAATACCAGCATGATTCAAAACTTTTGTCGCCTTCAAATGGTGGGAATTCAATCCAATTGTGTGGTCCACCTGAGATTTATATCTGATTCATTTTTGGGAAAAAAAAAAGCTGTGAAAAAGAATGGACGGCGTGGATGTACAACGCATAAATCATGGTTTGCCCTACGGTCAGGAACATACTGACGTGTCTGGATCCAGCCGGGACGCAGCTAAACCGCTTCCCCCAGACCCAGTTCCCATCACAAAGAGTCCATGTGTGATCAAGCTATGGTTGTACATGGAGACTATGGGGAAGTCTAAATTCTCCACTGGGTTTCAATCACAAATTGCTTATGTGTCAAGCTATGGTTGGATAATAAGACCTTAGATTCCAAAAATAATAATAATAATAATAATAATCGAAGGCAGTGACAACCTCTTTGGTCAGAACACTTCTTTTTTTATTACGTAGAACGTGCCATGGATACATTCGTAACATGATTGGACCAAAAGAAGGTGGACTGTAAATTAATCGTAACTTTTGATATGGGTAGCATTATGGGACGTGCAACCTCTCAATCATTACTGAAACGGGTCATCCGAGGTGAACCGACCCATAAAGTGGGTCGCATATGTCCGTTTCGTCATAAAACACACGCTTTCAGATAGAAACAATTTTTTAAGGAAAGTTACTATTTTTAGTAATTTTGAATTTTTTAATATTTTCTTATCTTTAGAGTTTTAGATTTTTCTTCTTTTTTAGAATTAACTTGTAATCATGCTAGGACTCTTCTAGCAAAAGTTTATTTAGAATTTTTATTTTTAGAAATTAGGCTTTAAAAGAGTTTTATTAGAATTAAAATTTTTATTAGACTTAGAATGTTGCTATTTTTGGGAATTAGGAATTTTTTTTACTATATTAATGGTGTAACAGGGACATACATGTCAGGCAATCAATCAATTTATTACAAATTTCTAAAAATTATTCTCTTTTCCTTGTGGTTTGAGGCATATCTATGAGGAGTTCAGAGAAGTCAGTAAATTCAAAATAATTATCTCCCAGAGGAAGACGGTGCTCAACCTCAACACATTGCGTCATTTTCACACTTGATGAAGATGGCAAGCGACTTAGAAAAGCTAGTCTAGCCAACCGTCGACATCTAATGAGAAAATTCTTCTTAAATGGATCCTCGCAATAAGAAAATTGTATATCCACTCATGCAAGCCACGTGTATGGTGGTTAGTGCTAGTTAATTTATATTCTATTTCTTAGAAATTTTACAACACTTGTATGATTATCTACGCCTACCTTGTGAGAGGACTGTTCTCCTGCAAGTCCCTGGTACTAGAATAAGCTTATTTGATAAGGGTTATGCAGGAAGCCAGTTGTAGCCTGTCCAGCAGGGTCTCTTTACGTTGAAAGTTGGACGCCACGAAAACCTGGCTAATCCAACCATTGAGTGAGCCATAGGCAAGTTGGGGGTTTTAGGTTTTGAGGAGTGGTTCATTTATTTTTATTTTTATTTTTTGGCGTGGCTCACATATAGGCTTGATTTTTTGTGCATCTGATAATTCTGGTGGGACCCACTTAATGCATACATTGGATGGGATATATACACCACTGTGGGCCCCCAACAGGCAATAGTATATAAGCAAGCGAATAACTAATTGTACATAAGAGAAAAACTTGTAGAATGGGTTTATTTTACAAGGACCTGTAGAGGCATTTGCATCAACAAATATGTAGGCCATTTTAGAACCTTTTGTACGTGGTCATCCAAAGATTTTATATATATGTGTGTCAACGATGCTCTGATGGACTGCACAAACTCGAACAAGACCATCCGATCAAATGTAGTTTTCAACCCTTTTACCATTCAAAGTGGGGTAAACAAGTTCAATGGTCTCATGGATCCATCATCATTCCACATATTCCAGGGAGGGACGGCTGTAGCATGAGCTATACAATATGATCTCAGGATTCTCAATTTTGAGCAGATTGGTCTTAAAACCATTAAATTTAGTTGACAAGGAAGCATTCCAGTGATTTATGAAGGAGATTGGGCATGATGATGACATGGAGCAGCAAGAACTGGAATATGGTAGAGCCATCTCTCTACAGTACACATGAAAGGGTGATTTACCACTGGTGCCCGACCATATGCAGGCCCAAGCATGGGTAGTTCATGTCTCAAAAGTCACACAAGTTAGACAATCCTATTCATTTGATCAGTGGCCATTATACACTCGTTTGATTAGTGGCCATTAAACATTATTGATGTCTTAAATATGTAAGCAACAAGGTGTCGATGCCATCTAGTAGTTGTCGATGCGATTAACAGATGTTCAATGCCATAGGAAAAATCCAGAAAATTCAATGTTTGTTGTTGGAACGTTTTGGTGTTTTACTCCATGTCATCGAAGGTGTTCAATGCCATTGACAGATCGTCGATGCCATTGAAGTCCCATTGAAAGTGACATCGAGCGCGAAAAAATGCATAAGTGCTAGATTTGTTTCCTATTCCGATTGTGATACTATGTTAACAATGTTTCGGACGAGGGGATATGTACTTCAGTGTCAGAAGACAAAAAGATTTGGCTTAACACTACCTCGAGAGAGTTCAGTGTCAGATCTACCTGACATATGTCTAGATCGCCTAGGGAAAACAAAGCATGGGCAACGTGGGTCTGGCACCCAAAACTTCCTCCAAAACTGTCGTTGCTTGCTTGGAAAATTATTCTCACGGCCATTCCAATCAACATTAGGACCCAAGCCAACGGGATTCACGTGGCTTCCAAATGTAAATGTTGTCGGGACTCTATCCCGAACCAATCGAAAACCATTAACTAGGTTTTCTCCTCGGGTAAGCTGGCATAGATAGTGTGGAACCACTTCTAACCCCCTTCTCCAAGTCCACCCAATCCCCATTGTTTCAGCTGTTGGCAGGGCCTTAATATGGTGGGTGCCAACCAAGCAATCTGACTGACCGCATATTTTAAGGGGCCTTCTTCCCATTCTAATTTTTTGGGAACTTTGGATGTCCAGAAATGAAACCAGATTCAATGATTCCACACCTTCTGCTTCAAAGGTGATTGTCAGAATTCACCGGTGGATTTACTGGATTGGCCCCACGCTTCCCCCAACCAAATATGCAAACAGAGCTTCGAATACAACTTTAATGGGGCTAGGAATGGTCAGCGATAGTCCTTGAGGTCAGTCCGGGTGGTCAGGTGGACGAATCCTAAGAGGGGTTGGATCAAGATTAATGTTGATGGGATAGCCCATGGAAATCCTGGCCTATCAGGAGGAGGCAACGTGGCTAGAGATTGCACAGGTGCTTTCTTTTTTGCCTTCACTTCAAGGTATGAATTCAAATCAAATTCCCGGGCTAAGATTAGGGTTGTCTGGGAGGGCCTGTCCCTTTGCGTGGAGTGACGCTTCTCTAAGGTGGAGGTGAAAAGTGATTCCAAGGCAGTGGTTGAATTAATCAAGGGGAAATCCTCCCCTTCATGGAACATGTGCTACTAGTGGGCAAGGATTAAACACCTCATGAGTCAGTTAGAGGTGTCCATCTCGTACACTGTCCTAGGGAAGCGAATGGGGTGGCTGATGGCTTGGCTCGTAGGGGTAGTAACGGCCAAGCCCATTCTTTGGTTATGTCCACGACAATCATCCCTCAGATGACTAAAGGGTTGTTATTTCTTAATAGAGTGGGGTTGGGAAATCTGAGGGTGGTATGATTGCTTCATTTTGGTCGCGTCTAGTTTTCACGTTTAGTGTGTATTTCTCACGGTAGACGGGCCTTTCCCCTTTTTATTGTGGGGTCCACCCAAAGTTCCTCCTGTAAAGCTTTCATTTTTTTGAATGAAAGATGAGATTTACACACACACACACACACACACACACACACACACACACACACACACACATATATTGCAAGGAATTTATGTGCGAGACTTCATGGAAGCCATAAGATGAGAAGAGCGGCTGGGATTCAACTGCATTGAGAGAGGAAGAGTCTTTAAAAAAAAAACTCTCTCCTACACTCACGTAGACACTCCTGGAATTGATTTCACGCAAAAGCCTTTGGTTGGAAGATCCTACACAAAGATTTTGTGTGGGGCCCACTATGATGTTTGTGATAAATCCAACCCGTTCATTTGTTTTTCGAAATCATTTTAGTACATGCAACAAAAAATGAGGAGGATACAAAAATTAAATGGGGCACATGAGAGGAAACAATGAAGATTTAGTGACCACCATTGAAACATTCATATGGCTACAAAAGTTTTGTATCGGTTTATGTTCTTGGTTTTTTAATTTCATCTCAGTGAAAATGACATTATAGACGGTTTGGATGGAATATAAACATTAAGGTTGAGCCTACGAAGGTTTCAAAGGTAAGCATTCCTTTCCCCACTACTTCATCTGGTATGGCTCACTTGAATTTTGCATCCTCCTCATTTTTGGTATAATGTCCTAAAATGATATCTAAAAATGAATGGACGGGTTGGATTTCACACAAAGATCATAGTGGGCCCCACAAAATCCTTAGGCAGATATTCATGTGAAAGGTTTTAGCAAGAAATATGCCTCCCCGGGTTTGGGTTTGGGAAACAGATTGGCTACTCCCCGGCCACCGGCCAATGGGAGGTGGTAGGTGCTATGTGGGCCCCACCATGATGTATGTGTTTCATCTATGCCGTCCATTTGTTTTTCCATCTAATTTAAAGGGTTGAGCCCAAAATTGAAGCATATCCAAATATCAAGTGGATCATGCCAGGGGAAAAAGCGAGGAGAGTGATTTCCACCGTTGAAACCTTGTTAGGACCCCATAGTGATGTTTATTTGTCATCCAACCTGTTCATAAGATCATATAGACATGGATGAAAGGAAAACAAAAATATAAACTTGATCCAAAACTTATGTGGCCCCCAAGAAATTTTCAACAGTAGAAGTTCAATTCAATTGTTTCATGTGGTGTAGTCCATTTGAACATTGTATATATTTTATTTTTGGGATCAAGCCGTAAATTTATCTGGGGAAAATGGATGGACAAAGAAGATAAAATACATAAATCATAGTGGACCTCACACAGTTTACTCAGTAAGCTAAGCAATCCCCTTCCGTCTAGGAGAAAAGCGAATTGGCTAGTGTACCACACACCAGCTATATAGCTGGTGTAGATACGTATCGCGCGAAGACAAGCGCCGACCCTTCTCGAGCTCCAAGTTGCACTAACGATACAAAGGAGATCAAAGTTACATGGCCCCACAATGATTTATTTATTATATCCACACCGTTCATACATTTTTCGAGATCAATTTAGACAATTAAACAAGAAAAAGAATTATATAGCGAGGACAATGATTTTCCCGGTTAAAAATTTCGTAGGGTCAACCATAACGTTTATTTTCCATCCAATTTATTAATAAGATCACAAATATATAGATGAAGAGGAAAAACAAATTTCATATTGATCAGAAACTTATGTGACCCCCAAAAGGGTTTCAATGGTAGACGTTCAATCCCCAACTATTTTTTACGGTGTGGTCCACTTGATCTTTATATATGTCTTATCTTTCGGCTCAAGCCTTAAGACGAGCTTGCCAAACAGATGGACGTTTTGGATATAACACATACCTCTTGATGGGACCCACAAAACTTGTTGATGTTAATACACCAACTATATAGCTAGTGTGTGGTACACCAGCCAATCCGCTTCCATCTAGGAGTGGGACGTGGATTACCTAATGAGAGGTTGAGTAGCTGAAGTGACGTCACCAAGTTATGTGGGTCCCACCATGATGTATGTATTATATCCACACTGTCCATCCATTTTGAGAGATCGTATTATGGCATTATCCAAAGAATGAGGCAGATCAAAAGCTCTAGTGGACCCCACCATAGAAAAAAGTGGGGAGAGTGATGCCACGGTTAAAATCATCCTAAGGCCCCACTATACTGTTTATTTGAAATCCAATTTGTTAATTAGGTCATATAGACCCATATGAAGGGAAAAAACAAAGATCAGCTTGATCCAAAATTTTTATGGCCCCCAAAAATTTTTTAATGGTTGACGTCCATTCAAAATTGTTTCTTGTAATGTGGTCCGCTTGAGATTGGGATATACCCCTTTTTTGGTCTCATACCATAAAATGATCTAAAAAAATGGATAGACGGCATAGATGAAACGCATACATCATAGTGGGGCCCACATAGAACCAACCACCCCATTGGCTAGTGGCGGAGGAGTAGCCGGTCCGTTTCCCAAACCCAAGGGACACGGATGTCCTGCTAAAGCCTTTCCCACATTGATCCTGTGGAAGGATTCTATGTGGGGCCCATTGTGATCTTTGTGTGAAATCCAACCCGTCCATTCATTTTTAAATATCATTTTAGGACATTATACCAAAAATGAGGAGGATCCAAAATTCAAGTGGGCCATACGAGATGAAACAGTGGGGAAAGGAATGCTTACCATTGAAACCTTCGTAGGCTCTACCTTGGTATTTATATTTCATCCAAACCCTTTATAAGGTCATTTTCACTGAGATGAAATGAAAACACCAGGAACATAAACCAATACAAAACTTTTATAGCCATATGAATGTTTCAACGGTGGTCACTAAATCCCCACTATTTCCTGTCATGTGGCCCATTTAATTTTTGGATCCTCCTCATTTTTGGTCGCATGTCCTAAAATGATTTCGAAAAACGGATGGATGGGTTGGATTTATCACAAACATCATAGTGGGCCCCACACAGAATCCTTGTACAGGATCTTCCAACGAAAGGCTTTTGCGTGAAATCCTCTTGCAATTCCAAGAGTGTCTCCATGAGTGCAGGAGAATCCTTAGAAGGGTCTCTTGCGGTGGGAATTGGACCGCAACAAGGTATCTTGCGAGATGGATCGCAGGAGACCGTTACTCTCTCTCTCTCTCTCTCTCTCTCTCTCTCTCTCTCTCTCTCTCTCTCTCTCTATATATATATATATATATATATATATCGTGGTATATCATGGATGTAATCAGAATTTGGGTAGGTAAATAAGTGTTTTAGGCTTTCTAATTTGTTCATAAGGATTTCAAGGGCATAACTTGGGCTTGTGGAGTATATTTGAAGCTTGTTTGAATCAATAATCTCTATCTCTTGTAATTTCTGCTTTCATAGTGTATTACTTGTCGTTTTGTGCATTGCTTTTTTCACGTATAAAATTTAAATTGTTTGTGTTTGAATTTGCTTGTGAGATTGGTTGTACTTTGCTTGATTCAACTCTACGTACCTACGTGGTTCCCCAACATTAAATACATGGTGGAAAAGAAATACAGTGAACGGTCAAATAGGCAGGGGATGAACATTTAAAAAAGAAGAAGAAGTAAAGATAGGCATATCTCATGGGTTTTATTTTTAAAATGTGAGCCAACGGTAGCATTGCTAGTAGGGCAGACCCCACAAATACATCACTCTACCACATGGCTTCACCATATTCCAGGACTTCAAGCTCTACTATAGTATTTCCCTCTTCAACCTCGTTCCATGGATGGAAATTTTAAATCCATACATAAATGTGACATTGTTTATCTCTAATTACTCTGTATACGTGTTACATGTCACAACATATATACCACATGTGCCCATGCGCTTACGTGCACCTGTGCCACCATTCCCTTCAACTACCAACTACCACCATTATACCTTCAACTACCACAGTTATTTTGATTGGTTGACTTAAATGCAAGCTCTTGAAATTTTCCGTGAAAAATGCCCAACTATTCAAGGAGTGATGACGACCTATCTAAAGATAGAACGAAGAATGAGGTGGTAAGGGCCCCACAGTAACCTCATGGTAAGGGCCCCAGCGCCGTGGGTGAGGACTGGGTCTCACCTAATCCGCTCTCAGACGCGACTTAGCTACGCCCGAAACCAGCAACGTGGGTGGTATGCGATTTGGCTATTGATGGTGTCGGTGTTGTGGGCCCTACCATGATGTACCTGTTTTATCCAGTCCGTCTATTCATTTTTTCAGATCATTGTATGGATTGATACCAAAAATGAGGGAGATCTAAATCTCAGTGGACTACACCACAGGAAACAGAAGTGATTGAATGTCTACCGTGAAAAACCTTGAAAGGGTCCACATTATTTTTTATTTGACATCCAACCGGTTGATTATGTCATACAGAACTGAATGAAGAAAAAAAAAAAACAAATATTAGCTAATCCAAAACCCTGAGAGGTTTTTAATGGTGAGCCTTAAATCAACATTGTTTCATGTGATGTGGTTTACTTGCTATTTAGATTTACTTCATTTTTTGAATCGGACCATAAGATCATGGGAAAACATAAATGGACGGCATGGATGAAACAAATAGATCATGGTAGGGCCACATAGCACCAACCATTAGCCATTGGCCAGTCGGAGGGAGATTAGCCAGTGCTAGTCGGTGTTCGTCTGTAGTGCCTTGACGGCACTAAGTTCTGTGAGTCCTACCATAATGTATGTGTTGAAATCGGATTGCGTACTGAGTTACTCAGTACATTAAGTACTTAGTAAACTCAATTGGGCCTACCTTGAATGTACGTGGTCTATCCACCCCATCCATCTATCCATCCGTTTTTCCATCTAATTTAAGGGGTTCTTCTCAAAATTTAAGCATATTCAAAGATCAAGTGGATCATACCACAGGAAACAGTGGGATAATGATTTCCACCATTGAAACCTTTCTAGGCCTCACAGTGATGTTTATTTGTCATCCAACCTGTTCATAAGATCATGTGGACATGAATGAAGGGAAAACACAAATATAAGCTTGATCCAAAACTTTTGTGCCCCCAAGATTTTTTCAAGGTATACGTTTCAATTCAATTGTTTCCCATGGTGTGGTATATTTTAACATTTGATATGCTTAGATGTTGGGGTCATGCCTAAAATAATCTGGTAAAATGGATGGACGGAGCTGATAAAACACATAAATCATGGTGGACCTCACAAAGTTTACTCAGTAAGCTAACTCATTTTTTAGGTATGAACCCATCAATGAGGCAGAACCAAAGCTTAAGTGACCACCAGTAGAAAGCAGTGGGAAGAGTAATTCGTACCGTTGAAAGCTTCTTATGGCCTACTGTGATGTTTGTTTACCATTCAATCTGTTACTAATCACATAGGCCTTGATGAAGGGAAAAAAACAAATATCACATTGATCCAAAACTTCTATGACTCCAATAAGTTTTCAATAGTTAACATTCAGTCCAATTGAGATTCAGATCTGTTTTAGTTTCAGGTTCAAGCCCTAAAACGATTTCTCAAAATGGACGGACGGATTGGATATAATATATACATTATGGTGGGACCCACGGAATCTAGTGACGTCAACACACTACCATGCAATCCGCTTCCGTCTACAAGAGTTACGGATCCTCTGTTTGCGTCAAGTGTGGTTGTTGCAATCTAATTGTACCGTGTGATTGTGTATCGCTGACTGAGATTGACCAATCAAGGAGGAAAAAAGCAGGAAAGTCGTGGTTTTGGCAAACAGAGGATCTGTATTCGAGTTACAAATATTGTGTGTTTTTTTCTTCTTCATCATCCCATCTCCTATCTACGTAATGGAATTCCCACGTTCCAATCTCAGGGTATTATGGTCATTTATCCTCTTCCATGCAATCCTCCTCTCGTCTTTCAACCCCTGCTTCCTCGGCATTTACATTGAAAAACGAGACAGATCGACTCGCATTGCTCGCATTCAAAGATGGTATTTCTGAAGATCCTCTCGGAATTTTGAGTTCATGGAACGATTCTCTCCATTTCTGCGAATGGGTGGGAGTCACCTGCAGTCGCCGCCATCATCAAAGGGTCACGAGCTTGAACTTCAGGGACCACAGCTTGGTGGGCCACTTATCACCTCACATTGGAAATCTCTCTTTCCTGAGAAGAATCGATCTCTCCACCAACAAATTTCGAGGCAAAATCCCTCAACAAATCGGCCATTTGTTCCGTCATCAGATTCTCAACCTGACTGATAATTCACTCCAAGGAGAAATTCCATCCAATCTGAGCCACTGCTCAGAACTCATAGCCATTCACATCGAGCGGAATCAGCTCGTTGGAGAGCTTCCTGCTGAGCTTGGTTCTTTGCCAAAGCTCATTGCTCTTAACCTCCGCATCAACAATCTCAGTGGAAGCATCCCACCTTCGTTGGGGAACCTTTCCTCTCTTACGACTCTTCTTCTAACATCTAACAATTTCGATGGTCAAATTCCAAACCAGCTTAGTCAATGGGCACGCATTATCTTTTTGCAATAGCTGCAAATCAGTTATCAGGTACGATTCCACCTTCGATTTATAATCTCTCATCCATCCAAGTGTTTAGTGTGGCAGCTGACCGGCTACATGGAAGCATTCCCCCCAACCTAGGCCTTGTGTTTCCACACCTGCAACAGATTTCTGTAGCTATGAACCAATTCACTGGAACGCTGCCAATTTCATTGTCCAATGCTTCAAGTCTCGAATTAGTTGATTTTAGCTCCAACAGTTTTCGTGGACATGTGCCTTTGAATCTAGGAAGTCTTTCGGGTCTCTACCTTTTCAATATAGAGAAAAATCAGCTTGGAAGCAGAGAAGGTGATGACCTGAGCTTCCTCACTTCACTGACCAACTGCACCAATTTAAAAGTCCTATCTGTTTATTTTAATAATCTCTCTGGTGAGTTGCCCGGCTCCATTGCTAATCTCTCGACACAGCTAGAGATTCTGTTTCTACGAGACAACGAGATATTTGGAACTATTCCCCAAGGAATTGAGAATCTTGTCAGCTTGTATGCTCTGCATCTGGGAGAGAATTCCATGAAGGGTACTCTTCCAGATGCTATTGGGAAGCTTAACAAGTTGCAAGCCTTGAATCTCCGTCGAAATAAATTTTCAGGGCAAATCCCACCTTCAATTGGCAACATCACTCGATTGAGTATTCTCCTCTTGGATGGAAATGATTTCCATGGAAGCATACCGTCGAGTTTTGGAAATTGGGGATTTTTGGAACAACCGTTCATTTCTCAAAACAAATTCAATGGTACCATACTCAAACAAGTTGGCGCAGTTAAAATCAACATATCTGGTAACTCATTCACTGGGAATCTCCTGCTGGAAGTTGATAACTTGGAAAATATTAGTGAAATGGACGCCTCAGAGAACAATCTATCAGGTGAAATTCCAGATACGTTGGGAAAGTGTCAGAGCCTGGAGTTGCTTTATATGCATGGCAACTTGCTTCAAGGAACCATTCCAGAGTCTCTAAGGAATTTAAAAGGCATCGAAGAGTTAGATCTTTCGCGAAATAACTTGTCTGGGCAGATTCCAAAGTATTTGGAAGAATTTCATTTCTTACAATATTTGAATTTGTCATTCAATAATTTCGACGGTGATGTGCCTAAAAGAGGAATCTTTAGAAATGCCAGCACAATTTCAGTTGTCGGAAACAGCAAACTCTGTGGAGGTATTGTTATATTTTGTTTTAAAATAATATTAAAATTTGAATTTTTAAATTTTCGGTCATTTCCTTCCGCATTTGAAAAGTTTTGGTACTTTTAAGTTGTGGGTTTTGTCCCACATCAGATTTGACAAAGTAAATTATCTTGTTTATAAGATAGTCTTTTTGCCTAGAGCTTAAGCCCCTTTCAGGGGACATGTGAATTTGGTCTTGTGGGGGGCTATGCCAATAGCTTTAATCTATGCCATTGACCACACGCGCGTGCGCGTGTCGAGCCGAGTCCGTGGGCGCGGGTGCGGTGTGAGTGTACTCGCATGGGTGTGTGTATGGGTACTCGCAGGACTGTATGTGCGAAAGTTTACTCGCACTTGCGCTTTTTCGTTTTAAACCAGAGATACATCTCTTCCGGTTGGTCGCTCCTGTTGGGTTTAAACCCAACGGACCTAACCTTTTGTAAAGGGTGCTTATGCACCACTTTAGAGTCTATATAAATACTACCGATTCCAGTTTCAAACATAAGAAAAATTCTTCTCTTATAAAACGCTATTTGATATTCGGTTTTAAGCATTTTTCTATTGAGTTGATCGCTGAGTCAAATCAGCACTTTCAAATTAAATTGCAAGTGGTTCAAGCCCGTGTACAGTGAGTGCACCGGTGGGACCGGGTCATAGTCGTTGTATCCTAGAGGTCGATTGCTTTGGAAACCTGTTACACTTGGGACGCTGTTCAAGGGGAGCAAATTTGGTTTCAAGCCGAGTGACTCAGTCACACCTTAACTCAATTTAATAAGTTCTTCTTTCTCAAAATTTTATTTTTCTTTTTCGGTTCTCGATTTTAATAGTCTATTTAATTCAACCAAATATTTAAACAATCTTAAAATCGAATTTTTGTTGAATTACATAGACTATGGCTACAGTAACAATAAATGCTTCTGTTGAGTTAGCCAAAATCGAACCGTTCTTTGGGCAATCATTTAAACGGTGGAAACAGAAACTGATGTTCGCTCTGACCACCCTAAAAGTTTCATACATTTTATCTGAATCATTTACTATAGATCCAGCAAATCAAACTGAAGTAACAGATGAAAATAATTGTAAAAACTATATTCTAAATTCTTTATCCAATGAACTATATGATGTGTATGCTTCTTACGTGTCTACTAAAGACATATGGACTGCTTTGGAAAAGAAATACATATTAGAAGATGCAGGCGCTAAGAAACATGAAATTGCTAATTTTCTTCATTATGAAATGACAGACGATATACCTGTCACAAATCAGATTCACGATTTTCAAAGTCTACTTCACGAACTATCGACAGAAGGAATTAAGTTGGATGAAGTGTTTCTGTCAGGAGCGCTAATAGAAAAGTTACCGCCCTCCTAGAAAGAATATAAGAATAGAATGAAACATAAAAAGAATGGTGTTTCTTTAGAAACCACTATTGTACACATACGAATAGAGGAGGCCAATAGAATCATGGACCAAAAAGAAAATAAAAATGAGACAGATTTAAAGGCGAATCTTGTGGAATCAAGTCGGGCAAATAAAAAAAAAAAAAGGGCAACTGTCATAATTGTGGAAAACCTGGACATTATGCAAATGAATGCAGGCTCAAAAAGAAGAATGCAAACAATTAATTCAAGAAAAAAAGAAACTGTTACAACTGTAGAAAACATGGGCATCATGTCAAAACCTGCAGGCTTAAGAAAAACAAAGATAAGCCGCAAGCTAATCTTATAGAAACAAGCGATGAGTCTGACATGGTAGTAGCTGTGGTGTCAAAAGTCTTCCTTGTAAACAACTTGGAGTGGGTACTAGACACTGGTGCAACTAGGCAAGTGTGTAAGGATCGTAGCATGTTTACCTCCTACCAAGTATCAGGAGATGATGAACAGGTGTTCATGGGTAATGTTAGAACGTCTCCAGTTGTAGGGAAAGGGAAAGTACTTCTGAAACTCACTTCTAGAAAGACTCTAATGTTGAATGATGTCTTACATGTGCCTGACATTAGAAGAAACTTGGTCTCTGGTTCACTCCTCAATAAGGCTGGTGTTAAGTTAGTATTTGATTCAGATAAGCTTGTAATGACTAAGAATAGAACCTTTGTTGGTTAGGGGTACTGTAGCGATGGTTTATTCATTATAAATGTATCTAATGATAATAATAAGAAGACATTCAATTCTATTTATATCGTTGAACCTTTTTATCTATAGCATAGTAAATTAGGTTATGTGAATATAGTATCTTTAAAGAAAATGAAAAGATTAGGTTTATTACCTAATATATCTAATGAAGGATTCGATAAATGTGAAACATGTGTCGAATCAAAATTCATTAGAAAACCCTTTAAACAAATAGAAAGATCATCTGTTCTATTAGAGTTAATACACAGTGACTTAGGTGATTTTAGAAATCACATGTATAGAGGTAGAAAAAGATAATATATAACTTTTCTAGATGACTACTCTAGGTTCACTAGAGTATATTTGTTAAGAAACAAAGATGAAGTTTTAGATGCTTTTTCTAAATACAAACTTGAAGTTGAAAATCAGTTAAATATAAAAATTAAAAGACTTAGAATAGATAGAGGAGGTGAATATGAATCTTCTCAATTTAGAGAATTATGTGAAAAGAATGTAATAGTTCACGAAACTACAGCTCCTTATACACCAGAACAGATTGGAATAACAGAATGTAAGAATCGAACTCTAAAAGATATGATGAATGCCATGTTAAACAGTTTAGGCTTACCCTCAAATATATGGGGAGAAGCAATTCTATTTGCTTGTTATATCCTAAATAGGATTTCTTCTAAATCTTCTGAACTAACACAATATGAACTTTGGAAGAATCATGTTTCTAATTCTAAATATATTAAAGTGCGGGGGTGTCTTGCTAAAGTAAGATTGCCTGAAACTAAGAAAAGAAAGTTAGGTCCTAAAACGACCGACTATGTATTTATAGGGTACACATAAAACAGTGCGGCCTATAGGTTTCTAGTTTTAAAAACTAATGATAATATTCTAGATCCTAATATAATTATAGAAGCTAGGGATGTAGAGTTCTTTGAGAACGTATTCCCTATGAAATCTAAATCTATAGGAATAAAGTAAGTCAATGAATCAGATATCGCATCTACTAGTAAAAATGCTTACGAGAAAGTAGTAGAAGAGATACAACCAAGAAAAAGTACTAGGGTTAGAAGAGAAACTAACCTAGGAGATGGTTTTTTCACCTTCTTAGTAGAAGATCATCCTACTGAGATGATCCTACAACCAAGAAAAAGTACTAGGGTTAGAAGAGAAACTAACCTAGGAGATGGTTTTTTCACCTTCTTAGTAGAAGATGATCCTACAACTTATATAGAAGCAATTAACTCTCCAGATGCAACCTTTTGGAAGGAAGCAATAAATGATGAGTTAGAATCTATTATATCTAATAACACTTGGGAACTTGTAGACCTACCACCTGGAAACAAACCAATAGGCTGTAAATGGGTGTTCAGAAAGAAACTAAAACCAGATGGAACTATTGATAAGTTTAAGGCTAGGTTGGTAGCGAAAGGCTTTAAACAAAAGGAAGGAATAGATTACTTTGATACATATTCCCCTGTAACTAGGATTACAACTATTAGAGTCTTAATAGCGATAGCCTCCATATATAAACTAGTGGTACACCAGATGGACGTTAAGACGGCTTTCCTAAATGGAGACTTAGAAGAAGAAATATATATGGAGTAACCTGAGGGTTATAAGATATCAGGTAAAGAAAATAAAGTATGTAAACTAATTAAATCACTATATGGTTTAAAACAGGCTCCTAAACAATGGCATGAAAAATTTGATGGTGTTTTAAAATCAAATGGTTATCATATAAATGATGTAGATAGATGTGTATATAGTAAAATTTCTGAAAATGATTATGTTATTATATGCCTTTATGTTGATGACATGCTTATTTTTGAAACTAATATTAAATTAGTTAATGCAACTAAGAAATTCTTGTCATCTAAGTTTGACATGAAAGACTTAGGAGAGGCTAGTGTAATCTTGGGTATTGAAGTAACCAGAAAAAATGGTGTTTTTATATTATCACAATCTCATTACATTGAGAAGATATTGAGAAAGTTTAACCATTTGAACTGTTTACATGTTAGTACTCCTTATGATTATAGTGTGACTTTCATGAAAAATACAGAAATAGTGTGTCTCAATTGGAATATTCCAGAATAATTGGTACCCTTATATATCTAACAAACTGCACTAGACCAGACGTATCTTTTGCAGTAGGAAGGCTAAGTAGATATACACATAACCCTGGAAAAGAGCATTGGAATGCCTTGTCTAGGATTTTGAGATACCTAAAAGGTAATATGGCATATGGTTTATATTATAATGGTTATCCTACTATATTAGAATGATACAGTGATGCTAACTGGATCACTGATTCATATGAGACAAAATCCACTAGTGGATATGTCTTCACTTTGAGTGGAAGAGCAATCTCTTAGAAATCTATCAAGCAAACATGTATCGCTCGGTTAACAATGGAATCTGAGTTTGTTGCCTTAGAAAATGCTAGATCAAAAGCCGAGTGGCTTAGAAATCTCTTAACTGATATACCATTGTAACCAAAGCCTGTATCGGAATGTTTATTCATTGTGACTGTCAAGCAGTTATAGCAAAAATAAAAAGTAAAATATATAATGGAAAGAACAGACATATTAGATTCAGACACAACATACTGAAACACATGTTGCGTGATGGAGTCATATTTATTGACTTTGTGAGGTTAGAAAAGAATCTGACAGATCCTCTGACCAAATGACTATCTAAAAGGTTAGTCAATGATACATCGAAGGGAATAAAGCTGAGCCTAATATATGAGCTACCAGTGTCGGCAACCTAACCTATACAATTGGAGATCCCATGAGATAGGTTCAATGGGTAAACAACAAGACACGAGGTAAACGATTGCGCTGAATTATATGAGTCCATTCTATGGTGTACAGTGTGAGTAGCAATGCAAAAGGATGAGTTTTTAAAACTCTTAATGGATCCATAGCCATATATTTGGTGGTGTATACCTGCATACACTTGATGAAATTCACCTATATGGGTGTGAAGGTGGAGACCGCTTCTTATGAGAATTTAGGCGAATTATCTGTAGCACTTATGAAATCCAGGTAATGATGTATGACTGAAACGCACCGAACCGCATAATTACTTGTAAATGAAGAGTTGTGTGAGTGACATGTACTTGCGATTTACATTAAAATGATTCAGGTTTAAGACTATGGTGTCACCTAATTCCTGTAGACGTGTCTTGCTTACTCTGATGTCAGTTCAAGTTCATGGTGACACCGGCACCATTGTACAATTATTACGCTTTAACCCAAAAGAGTTTTTAATTTTAAAACATGTGGGAGATTGTTGTATTTTGTTTCAAAATAAATATTAAAAATTTAATTTTAAAAAATTTTCGGTTTCCCTCCACATTTGAAATTTTTTGTACTTTTGAGTTGTGGGTTTTGTCCCACATCGGATTTGAGAAAGAAAATTCTCATGTATATAGGATATGCTTTTTGCCTTGGACTTGAGCCCCATTTAGGGGGCATGTGAATTTGGTCCTCGGGGGAGGAGAGGGATTCCAATACTTATAATTTATGTCATTGACCACACACGTGCCATGCCGAGTTTGGTAGAGTCGAGTTGTGCGATCTTGACAGCCAGGCAAGAGTCCCGAGTCCGAGTCCGAGTGTCCGTGTCCGTGGCGCGCGCGACGCGACGCGACGGGATGGGCTAGCCGTGGCTATAGGTGCGGGTGCAAGTGTGGCGTGAGTGTACTCACGTGGGTGTGTGTATGGGTACCCGTGAAACTTTATTTGCAAGTGTGTACTCGCACTTGTGCTTTTTCGTTTTAAACCAAAGAGATGCATTCCTTCCGGTTGGTCGCCCTTATTGGGTTTAAACCCAACGGACCTAACCTTTTGTAAAGGGTGCTTATGCACCACTTCGAAGTCTATAAAAAGACTACCGATTCCAGTTTCAAAAATATAAAAAATTCTTCTCTTATAAAACGCTCTCTAATATTCGGTTTTAAGTATTTTTCTACTGAGTTCATCGCTGAGTCAACTCAGTACTTTCGGATTAAACTGCAAGTGGTTCGACCCCGTGTACAGTGAGTGCACTGCTGGGACCGGGTCATAGTCGTTGTATCCTAGAGGTCGATTGCTCTGGAAACCTATTACACTTGGGACGCTGTCCAAGGGGAGCAAATTCGACTTCAAGCCAAGTGACTCAGTCACGCCTCGACTCAATTCACTAAGTTCTTCTTTCTCAAAATTTTATTTTCCTTTTTGGTTCTCGATTTTAATAGTCTATTTAATTCAACCAAATATTCCAACTGGTATACCAAAACTACAATTACCAGGGTGCCTTAAGCAAGCTTCCAAGAAACGAAGAAAACCTCTTGCAACCAGAGTAAAAGTCACAGTTATTACTGTGGTTTCATCTTCAATTCTCTTGTCGTGTGTCATTGTAGCTCTTTATTGGAGAAGAAATTCTCCAAAGAAAGCTTCTTCTCCATCTTCCACAGAGAATCAGTGGTTACAAGTTTCTTATGCAGATCTCCTTCAAGCAACAGATGGGTTTTCTTCAGCTAATTTAATTGGTGTGGGAAGTTTTGGTTCTGTATATAAAGGAATTCTAGAATGCTTTGAAACACTTGTTGCAGTGAAGGTACTCAACCTCCTGCAGCAAGGAGCTTTTAACAGTTGAATGCGAAGCTTTAAGAGACATCCAACGTCGAAATCTTGTCAAGATCTTAACGGTTTGCTCGAGCATTGATTTTAATGGCAATGATTTCAAAGCTCTGGTGTTTGAGTACATGCCTAATGGTAGTTTGGAGATGTGGTTACATCCAAATGTAGTTGAACAACGTCAATTGAGGAATTTGAATCTTACACAAAGGCTGAATATAGCCATTGATGTGGCTTTGGCATTAGATTATCTTCATCATCATTACCAAACACCAATTGTTCATCGGGACCTAAAACCAAGCAATGTTCTTCTTGATGATGACATGGTTGCCCATGTGGGTGACTTTGGTTTAGCAAGGTTCCTCTTTGAAGCTGCAGAAAGTTGCTCTCAAAATCAGACCAGCACATCTAGGTTTAAGGGATCTATTGGGTATATTCCTCCAGGTAAGGATTTTAGTCCTTTATCTTTTTATTTTTATTCATTTATCTTGCAAAATGATTGGTAATTTCCATATATTTATATTTTGGTGAAGCTTTGTTAAGAATGATATGCATGAAAATGATCTAATCAATGGATATTTCTACGTACATTACTGCATTCTTCATATATACGACTAAATAAAATAATAACAGAATTAAACTCGTAATAGGGAAGAAAGCCAAAAGATGGAAGAATCTTGTGACAAATGTGATTTTAATTTCGTGGTGATGAGCTACAGTCAGTTATGAATTGAAAGGATGGATTTCTTTCTTGGGACCAAGTGGTCCCACTTGTCCCACTTATGATGAACAAAATAGAAGTAATACATGTTGATCATACATGCAGAGATAACTATGAATGTTACAATTGAGATCATGCGCTTTTGTGAATGGTGGTGATTATCCCATCAAGCTGATTTAGTGGGCATCAACAATTCATGATAGACCTTCTTATCCAAGGGTAAATGATGATTAAATGTTGGCTAGATTGGCCTCACATTGATTCACACTATAATTAATAAGATACGAATAATTGTTATACTAGATTATTTCTCTATCTATGATAAACTGTGTGAAAACAGAGGATTCTTGTTCTATTTATAGGATATTTTCTTATTAGGACTATTTGTTGGGACAAACCATACACTCATGAAATTCCTTATTCTCAGATATTTTAAATTCTGGGAGAGGCAGAAATGTTAATTATAGGGATGAAATATTCCTTTTTTCTCCCTCTGAATATCTAACCACTATTTTTTTCTTTCTTTAATTAGTTGCCTAACATTCAAATATGTGACATTTGTAAATCGTAGAGTATAGGATGGGCGGTAAGGCGTCCACATATGGAGATGTATACAGTTATGGAATCCTTCTACTTGAGATGATAATAGGAAAGTAGCCAACTGATGACATGTTTAAGGACAATCAGAGCCTTCATCACTTTGCAAAGTCGGCTTTTCCTAAACAAGTAATGGAGACTATAGATCCAAGACTTCTCTTAGAAGATGCCGAAGCTATTCAAGACAGTGAAGATCGTAACAATTTAAGAAATAGAATGCATGATTGCTTGGTTTCATGTAGTGAGTGTTGGTGTATTATGTTCTGCAGAATCACCAAAGGAACGAATGAAGATGAAAGACGCTATCATCGAAATGCATGAAATAAGAGACTTATATCTGGAGGTAGGGATTCACCGACAGAGACAAAATAGGCCCCTACTATTAGGTGAAGGTTCATCTCATCTCAGTAACTACTAAGATTAGTAGTTACATTGAAGAAGATTCTGATATAAAATAGAATTGTTTGATTTTTTTCTTAAGAAGCTCTAGATATATATTGTTCTGGTGTTGAATCAAGGGAAAGATGTTTTCGTTTTTGTTTTTGTTTGTTTCCTTTCCTTTCTTTAATCTTGTTTTAAACAGAGACTTTGTCTCAGATACAATTATTAGAGTGTGCAAATAAAAGGGCCAAGGTGCTTCCCTGTCCATCATGGTTACGATATTCGAACGGTTTAATTTAGTTACTTGATGTATTCTGGATTTTGAGATTGTCGTTTGAAAGTCTTGTTCGGTCTGAATTTTTAGCTTTACACATTGCATCTAAATGTTTAAATGGCACTTATGCTTCTAATCTTCGTTGAAGAGTTCTGTAGAGAGAGAGAGAGAGAGAGAGAGAGAGAGAGAGAGAGAGAGAGAGAGAGAAGGAAGGTGCATCTTGTTTTTCTCACACTATTTTTGGGTGGGCTTCCGGATACATCGTGCAGTGTTGGCCAAAAGAGCTAGGGCTGAAAGTTCAGGTTGAACTAAAGAGCTAGGGCTGAAAGTCCAGCGAGTTCAACCTGACCAACCTGTCACCGACCTGACATTGGGTTGGGCTTGGGCAGGATATATTAGGTTTGGTCTCGAGCTTGGGCTATATAAACACCAACCCGATAAAACTTGGGTCGGGCTCGGGTTCAGGTCTCGGGTTGCCCGAACCCAATTGATATATAAGGTACTTATAAATTGTAATTGAGCGTCGGTCGTTTGTATTAAAGGCACATGAAATTCCAGTGCCGTCAAGTCTCATATTGGTCCAAGTCATTTATGATGACTCAAGCTAACAAGAAAAGCCCAACTTCTCTCTCCCAAATAGATTGTGTGCTACACAACACAACTTTTAAAGGGGTAGTTGTCCTATATTTTAGCTTGTTTGTTTAGAAAAAATGAAGTTCTTTACTATAAATAACTATATATATAATTAATAAAATTATAGGTACAAAAAAAAAGATGTGTATTGAAGTATAATAGATTAATGTAATAACAAAAATATTAGCATATATCTACCCGACCAACCTGACCGAGCCTGCTTGGGTTGGGCTTGGGTTGAGAATTCCTAACCCGAGGTTGGGTTGGGTTGAGTTAGGATTAAGGTATAGGAACCTTGGTTTGGGCTAGGGTTGAGCACCAACCCGACCCAACCCACCCGACTTTCAGCTCTAAAAAAGAGCGTCCAAGCTCTTTTGGGCCTGGCCCACTATTTGTGGGCTTTAAATCTTTGATTTGGGCCAGCATGAGCTTTGCATATATATACTCATTTGGCCAAATCTGGGCTAAAATTCCTGGCCTGATTAGTGTATGGTTGAGCTTAGTCCAGAAATGCAGGTTACCCAAGTTTGAGTTCATGAGCTCAAGTCTGACCCATCAATTAAAGCAGTAAATGGCCTAGCCTATGTTCTCTCGAACAACCATTTGACTTTTAGTATATGGGGTTAAGCCCAGCCCATAAACTGCTATGGCAAATGGGCCGAGCAGCCTGCTTTAGGTGCTTTTGTAGCCTACATGAAGAGCAGGGCAGCTTGAGATTTTGGGTCACACAATATTCACAATTGGACCACTTGGCATCTCATCTGCAGAAATTTGTCTCTTCTTCACGTGAAAATATAACTTTTTCTCTTTTACCAAAAACAATAACTGACGTAGGAAGAGCATCAAGGGATAAAGAGAAAGATCATTATCTTTCTCAAGTGAATAAGACCTTGAATTCATGTCTCCAGAAGAGTTAATTAAGAAAATTTGAAAATACGTTATTGCAATAACTCTCTCTTTCGACCTAGATTACAAAGCTTTAAATAATAAAATAAAATCCTAATTAAGAGTGCTAATGCAAATAAACTGAAACTTTCCTAAAATAGTAAAATTTATTAAAAATAGAAAGTTTTAATCTAAGTATACAAAATTATTCCTGGAATGATAAGAAGGAAACCCTAAAAAGACACCAAATACTAAAACTCTAATTAAGAATAAAAAGTTACGTACGAGATAAAACTTACTAAAAATAGTAAGCTTTTCGAAAAATGAGAGACTTGAGTAGTAATGAGTCGTTTTCTCATGAAACGAAGTGACGTCGGTTAGCCCCATAATGAAATTTCAATTGAAATTCATAAGTTGTGCATCCCGTAACTCAGTCTGGATTAAAAGTTATGGTTGATTTACGGTTTGTGCTTTGTGCTTTAAACGGCATTATTTCTTAATTCGAAATGAATTTCTCTAATCTGAATGAGCCTAAGGTCCAATTACATCATGCCCCACATAAGACTAGGCCCAGATCGAATGGATTACATTCGCTTCCGGTCAGACTTTTTTCAATCCATCTAAGTCAAGAATAGGTCTACAGCCCTCTCAACATTAATATCTCAGCGATGAATTTTGCTAATACTGCCATCCAAAAATACCTTAGCATTTATGTTAGCGTTTAAGCTCCAAATTGTAATTTACTTTCTAAGTTGTATTCAAAAGTGACACAATTTCACATTTAGGCTGCTTGCTCAAAACCAACACAAGAAAGCATTTGTCATTTCTCCTGGATTTAACTAAATGTTTGCAATTCAACATACATGTTGGTGCAACAAAATGCAGCCTTGCGTTTGTAGGTGAACTTACAATCTTACCAGAAATTATTTTTGTATCTGTGGTAGAGTATGGACTGGGTGGTGAGCATCAAAACACGAAGATGTCTACAGTTACCGAATCCTTCCATTGGAGATGTTATCTGGAAAGAGACCCACCGATGACTCATTTAAAGATGATCTGACCTTTCATTAATTAGCTAACATGGCATTTCCCTAACAAGTGATGGAGATTGCAGATCAACGGTTATTCTCAGAAGGGGAAACTATCAGACACAGAAAGCAGGTTCCAAGAGTACTTGGATGTGGCAATCAAAATCACTTTACATTTCTTGGTGGAATTAGCAGGACCAACTATGTGTTTAAAGGCCTCAAGGTTCTGCAGTAATCAAAATATGCCACACTGCGCATCTGAATTTCTTTCTGCAAACCAAAGACAGCAATAGCATTTCGTACTACAAGAGTATACTGTGTGCTCCACCTGAAATTTGCATCTGCTTCATATTTGTGACTATGCCCTACAATAAGCTGTCAAAACGGATGGACGGTGTGGATGTACAACATATACATTTTGGTGGGCTACCTGGAACAAGCCAGGTGAGTGTGACACTGACCGTGGGGCCTACCTTGATGTATATCCATGCCATCCATTCATTTTAACAATTTATTTTAGGGCCTAGTCCAAAAATGAAGCAGATAAAAAACTCAGTTGGACCACACTACAGAAAATAGTGGTCATGGAACACCAGCGATATTAAAAACTAGTCTACCATGATACTTATTTTCCATCCAACCTCTTGATAATGTCACACAGACTTGAATTAAAGGAAAACATAAATAACAGCATGATCCAAAACTTTTGTTACCCTCAAATGGTGGGAATTCAATCCTAATGGATTGATGCTTGAAAGTTGCCCAGATGGGCCGCGTAAGGCACTTCGTCGAAGTAGATTTGGTAGACTCACAAGACTTTAGAACCTGTGGTTCACATGAGCCTCTATCTGCCTTTTTTCTCGGATTGGATAATAACCATACATCACGAGTGGTTCCCACACAGAACCTGCCTCAACCTATTGCCGTGGAGGCAGGGGCAGGACGCAATCGGCTACCCTTTGTCACACGTCTGATCTAAAAGACAAAGTCAATAAATCAACGTTAACAATACAGTTCCGATGATCAAGAAATATTTTACAAGGAGACAGTTCAGATATTCTATTTTTTCAGTCCAATGAAAAGACTATCTTGCGACACATGGCAAATTGCATGATCTGAGCCCTTTATTAATAGGTACCCAAATAGGTATGTCCGCTCGTCAGGTTGGCCATGTGTCATATAAAAACAAATGAACGGGTTATAAAAAAGGTTTGTGACAGGCCCATATTGAATGCAATTATTGTGTGACAATCATATGGTTGAAGGGTTATTATTATTATTATTATTATTATTATTTAACACACGCACTCACACCCTACGCACACCCACGAACTCACACCACATTGTCTGACTACAGGGGATGCGGATTGTGTCCTACCCATGCATGTCTCTAGCCACGGATGGTCAGTTCTGTGGGAGGGCCCACCGTGATGTATCTGTTTATCCATATTGTCCATTCCTTCTCTCAGATCATTTTAAGATATGTGCACTAAAATCCGATCCAACGCTCAAGTGGACCACACCAAATAATAAACTTGGATTGCATTAAATGCAATAGTCATATGTGATGTGTCCCTTCAAAACTGTCCGTTCATGGCTAGAGACGGGTGAGGTATGTAGGACCCAATCTTAGGTTGTTGAAGTTTAATCGAAAAGAAGAGGACCACTCGACTCGACTTGACTCGACTTGAACTCGACTTAACTCAGCATAATAAAAAACAAACCCTAGAGTCTCTACCCGACCGCACGCACCCCCTTCCCTTTCCTTTTCTTCTCTTTCTCTGCCCAATGCCAGCTGCACGCCCACCCCGACCACCACCACCAGTTTTCATTTTAGCTCCACAATAATATGATTTCAATCTCTTGAGATCTACTTCTTATGTATATGTAAATCCCTCGGGCCATATCTTAGATTCTAGAATTTTAAAGCAAAAACACACTAATATTAACAACCCATATGTGCCACACCACAACAAACAATGGAGATGAGATGCTAATAATAGATTGGTGTATAGGGTCACTATGGTATCTTTTATCAAACCAGTTAATTAGGTACAAGGGCTTGTTCGACATCTCTAATCTAATCTAATTAATAGGAGTTTTTCCAATAAGAGCTGCTCTTTTTTATCTAGTTCCTTTTTAAATAAGTTCACTTTGTAAATCACGTTTTTAAAATTATGAAATATTCTTCTTTAAAAAAAAAAAAAAAAAAAATTTGATAAAACATTTAAATAAGAGTTTTTTAAGGTATAGTTTTTTTTTTTTCCACACACGCGCACACACCCCACACACTCACGCCGGTGGAATTTCACCACCTATGGGTACTCGAACCCTTGACCGGGAGTTGAAACTCCTGAGAGTCTACCACCCGAGTAAGAGTACGGACCATTTTTAAGGGATAGTTGATTTCATTTTTAAATATTACAACAACTCCATTATAAAAAGCAATCAAGATGTTTGTTTTGATGAATCTCATCATAAATTGATCATACCCCAAATGGCAAGAGAATGGATAGATATAACATTCATGTTTTAAGACATTTAGGTTGTCTATTATGTTGGACTTTGAATGTGGATCATATATCATATGGAGCCCACCTTTGATGTGGACTGTCTGTCGTGTGACCCAAACCTTCAAAGTGGGTAGTCCATCATGCAAGGCTTGTCTCAGAAGTATACTATTCATCATTAGGGGTTGACCTTTGACATGGATCGTCCATTATGTGAGGCCCACTTAATGTAGGTTACTCATCATGTGGGGCCCACCATCAATGCTAATTATGCTTTATATGGCCCCTCGATGTCCACTACTCATGACGTGGAATTCACATTTAATGTGTTCATCATGTGGGCCCCACCTTCGGAGTGAGCTGTCCACCATGTGGGGGCCACTTTTGATGTCCATCAGTCGTGTGGGGCACACCTTCTATGTGGATCATTCATCATGTTGGGCCATTTTAGATATGAGTCATCCATCATGCAAAACCTTGGATGTGGACTGTCCATTAGGTAGGGCCCACTTGATGTGGACTATCCATCGTAAGGGGCCACATTTTGATGTGAGCCATCCATCTTGTCTGGCCCACTTGTCCATTATGTGGGCCACCTTGACGTGGATCATTCATTATGTGGGGCCCACCTTCAATACGAGTCGTTTATTATGTGGGCCCACCTTTGTTGTCAACCGTACATCACATGAGCCCACCTTTGATGTCTATCATCTATCATGTGGGTCCCACACCTTTGATGTGGACCATCCATCAAGTGGGGCCCACTTAATGTGGAAGGTCCATCATATTAGGCCACACTTTGACGTGGGTCATCCATCATGTGAGGCCCACTTAACATGGATGGTCCATCATAATGGGCCACTCTTTGATGTAGGCCATCCATCATGTGGGGCCTACCTTTGATGTGGACCATTCGTCATGTGGGAGCACCTTCAATATGAGTTGTTCATCATGTAGGCTCACCTTTGATGTCCACCATCTATCATATGAGTCCCACCTTTGCTATAGACCGTCCATCATGTAGAGCCCACCTGATATAGATAGTCCATCATTCGGGACCACATTTTGATGTGGGCTATCAATCATGTGAGACTAATGCACTAACATATACCCACATCACGGTGGAGCCCATACACCTTTGCCATGTCAACACATCAAGGAGTTACGCAATCTGCGTCCATCTCAACACGGTCTCCATCAAGCCTGTGTCAAGTCGCGTGACGTTTTCCAAACGTCGCAAAGAGCTTACGCGTCAAACAATGGTTGGATAAGGAGACTGTAGGTCCCACGTGATGGTCCCGTGCGCCAAGCACATCTATGCCTCCATTTCTTTCTCTTAAATTAGATAGTTGCTTTATTTATTTTGATTTGTATATATTTAAATTTGTGAATTCTATATACTTGATTTCTAATATTTAAATGGAGATAATATCGTATGTCAGACATGAAACTATCATATTAACCTTCTAACAGTGATCTCAAAAAGAAAATAAAATTAAAATTGATGCGATAGATTAAAGGTAGGTGACCTCTTTGGTCAAAAAGCATTTGTGACTGAAGACATGAGAGAGGAGTTGCGAGACATAAGGCATGTCTTTTCTCAGTAAACTTTCTACTTGTTTACTTATTGAATGAAGACGAGAGTGAACAGGAAAAACGCGCCTAGCTAACAGTCAAACATCTAATGAGAAAATTTTTCCCAAATAGGCCCCCTTAAGAGAATATTGTGGTTTCATTCATACGTGCCATCTGTACGGTAATCACTGCTAGTTAATTTATACTCTATATCTAAGAAATTTTAATCATACAATACTAGTATATATGTATCATCTGCATCAACATTGTGGGAGGCCTGTTACCCCGCATATACCTCTTAGGATAAGCTTATTGGATAAAAGTTATGTATGTCGCCCATTTTAGTGTTTGTATGGACTCCAACCTGTCCCTTAAGGTCTCCCACATTGAATGTCTGACACCTTGGCTGATCCAACCATTGAGTGAGCCACCACGTGAGTTTAGGTTGTTGGGTGGCTGTTTCTTTTTTTTTTTTTTTTTTCAGTTTGGCCAACGGAAACATATGATCATAGGCTTGTTTTTTGGTGCATTTGATTATCCTGGTGGGGCCCACTCAATGCATACGTTGGATGGGATATATACACCACTGCAAGGACCTCGAGAGGGGACGAGGATTTCCTAGGCTTCCTGCGCTAGGAATCTTGGTGGGGTCCACCGTGATGTTTCTAGAGAGATCCTTTTAGTAGACGGATCGGCTACTCCCCCTTGCACCGGCCAATGGCTGGTGGTTGGTGCTACGTGGGCCCCACCATGATGTATGTATTTCATCCATGCCATTCATCTATTTTTACAGATCATTTTACGGTTTGAGACCAAAAATGAGGTATATAATAATCTCATGTGGACCACATTGAAACAGTATTGAATGAGGGTCCACCATTAAAATCATTTTGGGGCCATAAAGTTTTGGATCAAGCTGATCTTTGTTTTTTCTCTTCATCTGGTCCTGTATGACCTAATTAACAGATTGTATGTCAAATAAACAGTATAATGGGCGTTGGGAGGATTTTAATGGTTGATATCCAATCACTATGGTTTTCATGTTATGTGGTCCAACTGAAATTTATATCCCTCTCATTTTTGGGATCAGCCAATAAAATGATCTGTAAAAATGGATGAACAGAATAGATGAAACACATACATCATGGTGGAGCCCACAAAGCACCAACCACTGGCTACGGAGCTGGTGTCAGGGGGAGTAGCCAATCCTGCTCCATCATTTTAGGACAGGCCACGGAAAATCAGTCCCATCCAAGACTCAAGAGAGCCACACAAGAGGGAAAATTGAGGAAAGAAATGTCTACTGTTGGAACTTTCCGGGACTCCAACTTAATGTTTACATTACATCCAAACCATTTATAATATCATTCCCGCTGGGATGAAGTGAAAACAAAAAAATCTTAGCCTGATTTTTTATTTTATTTTTTTTTAAAAAAAAAACCTTCTGTGGCCATGCAAAATGTTTAAACGGTGTTCCATTAATTGTTCCTCTTCTGTGGCCCCCTCAAGTCTTGGATCCGGCTGAATTTTTGTGGCCTGTGCTAAAATGAGCTCCTACAATAGATGGACAGGGGATTTCTAATAAACATAACGGTGGGCTCCACCTAGATTACCAGCCCAGGAACTTTCGTGGTCCCTGTAGAGGCATTTGCACTGGCAACTGCTTCAACTGTTGTACAAATGTTTGTATTGCGAGGTCCACTGTTTTTATGTACATGTGTTAATGATGATTTGATGGGCCACACAAACTCTAAACAGGACCATTCGATCAAATGTAGTTTTTGACCATTTTGCCATCCCACGTGACTTTAAGATGGGCCTATATCTGAGATCTAGGCCAAACCCATGGGGGCACATCTGATAGACCGGGTGGATCTCATGCGCTAAAGCAAATCACACCTCCCTAATGCCTCGAGAGTCAGGCTAATATTTCTGATGCAATGATTAAGGTGATTGGATTATTGCAAAAAAAAAAAGTTAATTGAAGGAAAACTTAGAGCCACGAGATGGGATGTCTCACCTTTTTGTCTAGAATGATCCCTAAGTGTTTCGAAATTGGGCCATAAGTTGTGATAGACCCATTACTGAAAACTGTTTAATAATTATTTTTGTGTTTCGTACCAACTTTGGGCCTCTGTAGTGGACCCCACGCACAAGATATGAGTAGGCCACCACTTGGAACCTTTAAGTTATATCAATGAATAGAGAAATTATATTTTACTTGGGCCAAATAAGACCCCACATAATTAAGGAGCGGATCACAAAATGAGGTAAAACACAGTCGTACAGAAAATTTTGTGCAAAAAATTAAAATACCTATGTTTGGTCCTATACCAAATATTATGTGTGCACAACCAGTTGGTCTCATATTATAATTTTTGAATTAAATATATAGTACCACTAAGGTCACCTCACGGAACACTGAAAGGTGGTCCCTTATGATCATGGGACATACTCAACATCGGGCCAAAACTAATTCTGCACTTTGTTTCTTGCACATTTCTTCCAAGCACCCATGTTTAAGTTTTTACCAAAAATTATATATGCATGATTAAGTAAGGTTACCTTATGGATTTTGAAGTACATATATAAATCTACCAAAAAAAAATTTTCCTTCGAAAGTAGTGGACCCCGTATAATAAGGGAGTGGATCTCAAATAGGACTGGACGTAACTGTGCAGAAAATCCTGCGGAGAAAAATTAAAATGCATAAGTTTGGCCTTATACCAAAACTTATATGCGTAAATCCAGTGAACCGAGCTATTTGTATTTTGAATGCCACGCATAGGGCTACCAAAGGTACCTAATGGAATGCCAAAAGGTGGCCTCACCTGATCATGGGACATGTTTAAAAAGGGCCAAGGGTCATTTCTGCATAGTTTTTCTACACATCGGTCCACAACCCACTCGACATCACATTTCTAGAAAATTGATCTGAGATTTTGACGCAGGGGAGGACGTGAGGTCGAGCACCATCTTCCTCAAGAGGATAACTATTCCGAATCCACGGAACTTCTCTGGACTCCTCACAGAGACTTCTCGAATCCACGAGGAAAGAAAGCAAAAAATAGAAATAAATTCTAATAAATTCGAAATTAATTGATGAATTATTAAAAACGAGTTCACAACCCTTTAAATAGGGGTACCAAGCAATGGGAAAAAAGTTAGAATCAAACTACAACTCAAACTCCTAGAATCCACGACTTACTATAAATAGTAAACTTACTATTTATAGACAGTCGTGATGTCTACTAGTGCGCAAGGTTTTCGGCCAAAAATAGTAAGTGTCCTATTTGGCTTCACCAAACCGTTCTCCTAATTATTCTAAGCTCTTTTCACGTTGGGTGCAACTCCTAAAGCCCGACGGATGAAGAGTTATAATCAAACTAAAACTTACTATTTATAGTAAAAACGAAATTAAAACAGGGAAACGACCATCGATCAAGGGGTTTTTCACAATTCCGGGCTGCGCAACCTGGCATAGCAGGGTTGGTTGGCTAAAGTAGCTCGTTCTACCCCAAAATCATATATTTTACGTCAGATAACTCATTCCGGATTGCAAGATACGCCCGATCTAAGGTCCGATGGTCCGGATCACTTCTGTCGTCGACCGGGCCTTTTCTGATCCATCTTGGCCATGAAACTGTCCGCGACCCGCTCTACATCAGTCCCCTCCACTTCAAAAGAACTCGTCCTCGAGTTCTCATCCTGCGCTGGTTCATGATACTCGGTCAGGTCCGCGACGTTGAAAGTCCGTGAGATTGCCATGTCATCTGGAAGATCAACAACATAAGCGTTGTCATTGATCTTTCGGATGATTGGTACCGGTCCAATCTTTTTATTCTTCAACTTGTTGTACGTTCCGGTCGGAAATCGTTCTTTGCGTAGATGGACCATTACTTGGTCACCCACCTCGAACACTTTTTTGTCGCCGATGCTTGTCCGCTTGCTTCTTGTATTTTTCGTTCGAGGCATGTAGCTTGGTTTGTACCTCCACATGAATGCCCATGATCTTGTCAGCCATATGTTCCGCTGCAATGCTCATGCCTGGGAGCTTGGGCAGAGGGACCAAGTCTAGTGTGTGGCGAGGTACTCGTCCATAAATAACCTGGAACGGGGATTTCCCTGTCGAGCGGTTCACCATGTTGTTAAATGCAAACTCCGCTTGAGACAAGGCCAAATCTCACTGCTTTAGTTTTTCTCCTGAAATACATCGAAAGAGGTTTCCCAACGTGCGATTTACAACCTCGGTCTGCCCGTCAGTCTGGGGGTGGATGAATTGAAGTCGTGTATTAAATCGAGTCCACAAAGTTCGCCAAAAGTGGCTTATGAACTTCGTGTCACAGTCTGAAGCAATGGTCATAGGAACCCCGTGTAACTGTACAACCTCTCTGAAAAATAGATTCATCACATATGTTGCATCGAGTGTCTTCTTGTATAGGATAAAGTACGCCATCTTTGAGAAACGATTTACCACTACAAACATCGAATTCATGTCGCGTTGTGTTCATGGGAGAACAAGCACGAAGTCCATATATAAATCCTCCCAAGAGCCGTTAGGCACAGGTAACGGGATATAGAGGCCTGTATTCTGATACTGCCCCTTAGAGGTCCGACAAATATAACAACATTGGACCGCCTTTCCCACATCACATACCAATGCGGCTAGTAATATCGTTCTTCCACAAGAGCTTGTGTCTTGTCTCGCCCAAGGTGTCCACCGAGGCCACCTCCATGTAGCTCTTGGATTATCTGTCCCTTAGCGAACTGTTTGGGATGCAAGTTGATTTCCCTTGAAAAGGAACCCGTCTTTCATATGTAAGTCAGGGTGACCTTCTTGCATCTCGACTCATGCATCCTCAAGTCGCTCATCGGCATATATGTCTTTAAGGCGCTCGAACCCGACAACCTCATTGCTCATAGTGACTAACAAAGTTGCACGACGACTCAATGCATCAGCTATTTTCTTCTGTTGCCTTGACTTATGTTTTAGTACGAATGTAAATTCCTGCAAAAACGAGATCCATCTAGCATGCACACGGTTAATGTTAGCTTGACTATTAATGAATTTGAGAGCTTAATAGTTTGTGTAAGTATGAATTCCCTTTGAATCAAATAATGTCAGCAGTGTGGCAGTGCTTGGACCACTGCGTACAACTCGATCTCATATGTAGACTGCTTCTTACGTGCATCACTAAGTTTCTCACTGTAGAAGGCTACTGGCCTACCTTCTAAAGACAAAACTCCCTCAATTCTGACATACGAGGCATCACATTCGACTTCAAATAGTTTGTCGAAGTTGGAAAGTACAAGAACTGGGGTTGTGGATAACCTGCGCTTAATTTCGACAAAGCTCTTGTCAGCTTCGTTAGTCCATTGAAACCGCCCTTTCTTCATGCAATATGTGATTAGTGACACAATGGTATTGAAATTTTTCATGAACTGACGATAGAATGTCACTAGTCCATAAAAACTTCGTACTTCGTGAATATTTGTGGGAACCGACCATTCTCTAATTGCCTTCACCTTCTCCTCATCTACCCGAATGCCCGTGGATGTTATGAAAAAACCCAGATACAATAAGCTATCAGTCATGAAGCTGCACTTTTTAAAATTGAGATGCAGTTTATTTTCAGTGAGCACTTGAAGGACTTTTTTGAGGTGTTCCATATAGGTGGTTCGTCTTGACTGTATATCAAAATATCATTGAAATAAACCATAACAACTGCCCAATGAAAGGTTTAATTTGGTTCATCAATCTTATAAATGTATTAGGTGCATTCGAAAGACCAAAGGGCATGACCATCTATTCGTATAATCCTTCCTTGGTTTTAAAGGCCGTTTTCCACTCATAACCCGATCGTATTCGAATCGATGGTAGCGCTCCTAGGTCCATTTTAGAGAATATTTTTGCACCCTCTAACATGTCCAGCATATCGTCCAACCGTGGTATAGGAAACCTGTATTTTATGGTGATTTTGTTGATGGCTCAGCTGCCGACACATACGCCAACTCCCATATCTTTCTTTGGAGTTAATAGAGCTGGTACAGCACATGGACTCATGCTCTCTCAATTAAGACCCTTATGGATCAACTCCTCTACTTGTCCCTACAGAATCTCGCACTCATTCGGACTCATTCGATAATGAGGACGATTCGTAAACTGGACCCAGGGACAAAGTCGATATAGTGTTGGATATCCCGCATAGGGGATAACCCATCGGGAAGGTCATCGGGCCAGATTTCTTTGAATTCATGTAGCAGGGGACTTAGTCTTTCAGGGATGTTGGTAGGCTCGAGTTCTTCCCATTTTACAATTAATGCATAAGTCTGTCCTGTTTCCTTTGATTCTTCCACGAAGTCCCGTATGGTTAAGAGAAAACGGCCCTCCACTTTAAAAGTTTTAGGTGGTCCCTCTAGATCCATAGGGGCCAATATGGTCTTCCGGCCGTCCTTGACAAAGATATATATATTATCTCACCCTTTATGAGTAGCGTCACGGTCAGATTGCCAGGGCCGATCGAGTAGTATGTGATATGCTTCCATGTCAACCACATCGCATACTACTTCATCCTTTTAATGTTTGCCAATTAAAAAGGATATAGTGCACCGTTCAGTTACCTTTGTTTCGCTGACCTTCTTGATCCAACCGATTGTATATGGAGAGGGATGACGCTCTGTTTTCAATTACAATTTTTCCACCATGACCTTGGAGACGATGTTCTCGCTGTTCCCATTGTCAATGATCACGTCACAAACCTTTCGATTCATCGTACACCTAGTGCGGAAGATGTTATGCCGCTGTGGATGAACTTCTTTTCTTGGCGCATATAATAGTCGCCTTACGACGAGCGACTCACCGTGATCTTGCTGAATCTAACCTGAATCATCCGCCTTGTCCTCGGTGGTATGCTCTAGTTCCTCAATACTTAGATCTTCATAAGCGTTTTCAACACTACCATCATTGATGACAAGGTTTGCCACTTGTCACAGGGGACAAGTATTTGACAGGTGACCCGGTTGGCCACAACGAAAGCAATAGTCTTCCCTTGGCCGAGCATAGGGGTTCGGGATCCTTCTTGGGCTAGCGGCAGTCGATACGCCCCTTTGAAGCCTAATTTGACCATTTCTTTGATCCCGGTTCATGGGTGTATGAGATTGAGTGCGTGCTTCTATGAGCACTTTCTCCTTGGGCTGTGGAGCTCCCTGGGGCGGACCTGCCGTAGCGACCCCTGTGGTAGGATAGGTCTGTGTGTTAGGACATTCAAGTTACGCTTCCTCCTTTGTAGCCAACTTGATTGCATCATTCATCATCTAGATGAACTGCATCTGTACCCGATCCTGGATCGCCATATGCAATCCACCATTGAATCGGGTGACTTGCTGCAATTCAGTATCGACCAAATCGTTAAGCGCTGCTGGTTGGTAAAATTCTTTTACGTATTCTCTCACCGACCAACTACCCCATCGACAATTTTAGTATTGTTGGAATAATACCTAATCATAGTCGCTAGGGAGGAATCGGGCATGTAGTAGTTGCTTCATCCGCTGCCATGTGCGGATTAGTGCTTTCATCTGCCCGGCTCGTGCGAGTTGCAGTTGTTCCCACCAAGCTGAAGCTCTGCCCTTCAACTCGTAGGCCACAAGCTTAACCTTCTTTGCTTCAGGGATGTCCATATAGTCGAAAAATCGCTCAACTTCATAAAGCCAATCAAGGAAATTCCCAATGTGTAGTTGGCCATTGAAGCTAGGAATATCAACCCTCATCTTGAATTTTCGATCCGTTCGATCTACTCAATCCCCTCCATGTCTGGGGTATTGGAAGATTATGTCGTCGATTTCCTCCTCACTGAATCCCCCTTCCTCAGAAATGACCCTTGGGTGCACTGCCGGTACTATCCTGCGATCAGGGCGATTAATTGGGGGTAGAGGATTGCCACCAGGAACACGGAGTTGTCTTAGGTTTTCCGCTAAGAGATCTACTATGCGGTCGATGGAAGCTTGCAGCCCTTCCATGGCTTACTGATTCTCTCGCTGCGCTGCTTCGAAAGCTACTACTGTTAAAAGTAAATTCCTTGGAGCACCGTCTATGGGATTGTTGCTTGACCCGTCATTAGAAGCCATAAATCCAAGGAAAAGCCTCACTCTAATACCAAACTGATGCAGAGAAGGACGTGAGATCAAGCACCGCCTTCCTCAAGGGGATAACTATTCTGAATCCACAGAACCTCTCTAGACTCCTCATAGAGACTCCTCAAATCCACGAGGAAAAGAACAATAAAATAGACAATAAATTTTATAAAATTCAAAATTGATTGATCAATGAAATAAATGAGTTCACAACCCTTTAAATAGGGATACCAAGCAATGGGAGAAATTTTAGAATCATACTTTAACTAAAACTCCTAGATTTTGCAACTTACTATTTATAGACGATCGTGATGTCTACTAGTGCGCAAGGTTTTCGACCAAAAATAGTAAGTGTCCTGTTTGGCTTCACCAAGCTGTTCTCCTAATTATTCTAAGCACTTCTCGCGTTGGGCGCAACTTTTAAGCATAACGGATGAAGAGTTATAATCAAATTAAAACTTACAATTTATACTAAAAATGAAATTAAAACAGGGAAACGACCGTCAATCAAGGGGTTTTTCGCAATTCCGGGCTGCGCAACCTGGCATAGCGGGTTGGTTGGCTAAAGTAGCTTGTTCTACCACAAAATCATATATTTTACGTCAGCTAACTCATTCCGGATTGCGAGATACGCCCGATCTAAGGTCCCAAGCATCCATGTTTGGGCCTTTACAAATACTTGTGCATACATAATTAATGAGAACTGAATTTTAGTTTTTGATACCTATACATATAAATATTATATGAATATTTTTCTCCTTCGGAAGTGGGCCCTGAAAGGAAACAGCCTGGCAACAAGAGAGAGGGCACCAACATGTTAATCAATGGACCCTAACTATAGGGGTGACACTAAAAATCGACAAACCACTTCTATGTGCAAACTATCACCCTTATTTGTCAATTATTAAACTCATGCCGCAACTAATGGTTTATGTAGTGAATAGATGAATGTATGATAGTTAGTGTTGATTTATGAATGCGTAGACAGATGCATGATAACCAGTGTCGATTATTGATTTGGGTAATGTATGGGCTTATGCATGATAATTAGTGTTGATTTATGATGGTGTAGTACATAGACGGATGCATGCTAACTAGTGCTAGTTACTATTGGTTGCGCATGGATGTATATGTGCTAATTAGTGTTGATTGATGATTGAGATACTACGTAGATGAATGCTTGCTAACCAGTGCACTTGAATGCCTTTTGTTTGCCCATATTAGCTAGAATATCTTAAGATACTGATGAATTTGGTTGCTTATTCTTGAGTAGAATTGTTTGTGGCATGTTATAAAATTTTAGTCTAACGGTAATGGGGTGACTAGCAAAATCAGAAAAGATTTGCAAGGGTAGCCTTACTAGATCGGTTGCCTTCGGCCAATCCACTGATTCAGGCCGACGACGGACAACCAACAATAGTTGGACTACATGGGATGCTTGCACCCAGTGCCGGTTGTGCTGTAGTTTGCTTAAGTTAACCGAATTAGTCCACTAGTTGGTCAACCATATATGTTCACCATGTATGGTCACGCCTGCCTAAATTTAAAGCACCTCATACTTATGAGAGGCCTACTAATAACCGTTAGTAATACGATCCCACTAAGACTCATGATTCAGGCATAGTGGAATGGGACATCGTGTCCGAGCTGTCAGCTTATGTTGGGGTGACGGGCCTTCCCATAGTGATCAGTGAGCAACCAAGTCTTGAGAGCTGGACATGGTGGAATGAGACACTGTGTTCATACTGTCGGCCTACACTGGGGTGACGAGTGCCCCGTAGTGACCAGCGAGCACAAGAGGTGATAGGTCCTTGTTCGAATGGCCCCCGTCAAATTACCCAGCCGATGGTTTCGTGCCATATTACCATTCAAACAACCTGGGCATGAATGGAATTGGGTGACGAGCCATTTTTCTTGTGGTGATTTGATTAAGTGACAAGTCCGCACCTTGGAACTAAGTGATTATATTCGGTGTTTGGGTAACGACCCATACCGAGTTGATCTTCATACCTTTGGGTATCATGCCTTACCTTTGGAATTATTGATCTGTGAGACAAATGGATAATACCTAAATTTGGATCATGGACGTAGGCTCAATGCATTAAGGCCGCCCTAGGCCAAGTGATTTGGATAAGACCATTGATTAAATAAAAGTGTTTCAGCTTCCCTAATCTTACTGGATGAACGGATTTAATTAAATACTCAGCTAATATGAATATTCATGGCATTGCATTAGCATCAGTTGGCGACTTGGCAGTCGAGGTCGCATTGAGGGAGTGTTGGGTATTACGAATATTAAATGGTGTCGCTTGAGGAAGTGTTGATAGTGAAGGCATGCATCATATTATAATATCACGCATGTGCATTAACAAGATTGTCTAAGAACTATATGCTTACTTTGCTTTTCATTAATTGTGCATGTGGATTTGATAACTTGTGTAACTTAATATTAATGGAACCACTGAGTTAATCACTTACTCCCACTCTGGGACGGTATTTTAAAACACCAACTAGGCGATATTATCGATGCAGGTACTTTCGAGATTTCAGATGGATAGGCTTAGAGTGGCTTGCACCACCGACATTGTGTTTTAGAGGATTGGAACAAAATGAAAACTTGCACTATAATCATTTTGGGTATGTATATCGTGTCTTATATAATCTTCATTTGAGCGGATATCATATTTTAATTATATTGTTACTGTTAGTTCCATATTTATTTATTTTTGTTATCTCTACCTCGCTTTGGGTCTACTAATTTGAATTGTGCTACTCTGATTGCTCGTGTGAAAAGCGAATGTGAATGTGAACGAGGTCATACATGCATTTTATTTGGTTAACACCCGAAAACTCGAGATCGGAGTCTTTACACTCGGGTGCCGATTTTTGGGGTGTTACATAAAGCCTTGCGTTTGTAGGCGAACTTACAATCTTAATGGAAATGATTTTTGTATCTATGGTAGAGTATGGAATGGGTGGTGAGGCATCAACACAAGATGTCTACAGTTACCGAATCCTTCGTTGGAGATGTTCTCCGGAAAGAGGCCCACCAATGACTGGTTTAAGGGGTCCTTTGGCACCATGGATTTGGGGGGATTTCAAATCTCCTGTTGTTTGGCACCATAAAGCAATGGGGGGTGTAATGGGGGGTTTCAAATCCCCTCAAAGAGGGGGTTTGAAATCCATAGTGAGAGCTTTGATTACATTTAAAATCCTTCCAATAGTTGCATGTGTAACATGTATGTTACCGGACTATTATTCTATTGGGCACATGGCCTAGACCACTAATGATGTCCCAAAACAATTAGATTATCAATTGCATCACTATAATACTTTAATATGATGATCAGTACAAATCAACGGTTAAAAATCTTTGGTTAATCACTTGGACATGATTTTGTGCTTCTAGCCCATCCGAGACTTGGAATTTCATCATTTTCAGGCAAAACATATATTTTGGTGGGCTTATTGCAACATTGTGTTAAACATTACATACATTCACTAATTAGAGATACTAACGTTGATTTAGTAATTAACTTAAGTCCATGTAAATATATCATGCATAGTTACTTAGGGTGCCAAACACAATAGGAGGATTTCAAATCCAGGGGCTGGGTTACGAATCTAGGAGTTCCAAATCCAAGCTCCCAAACAGGCCCTAAAGATTATCTAACCTTTCATCAATTAGCTAACATGGCATTTCCCGAACGAGTGATGGAGATTACATATCAACGGTTGCTCTCAGAAGGAGAAACCATTGACACATGAAGCAGGTTCCAAGAGTGCTTGGTTTTGGCAATCAAAATCAGTTTATCTTTCTTGGTGGAATTGGCGGGACCCACTACATGTTTATGTGCATTTGAATTTCTTTCAACAAACCAAAGACAACAGCAAACCACAGACAGCAATACAATAGCATTTCGCACTACAAGAAATTACTATGTGTTGCACCTGAGATTGTATCTGCTTCATTTTATGCCTACAATAAGCTGTCAAAACGGATGGACGGTGTGGATGTACAACACATACATTTTGGTGGGCTCCACGGCCAGGTTCGCACTCACCTGATTGGTCCCAACTAATCTGCCTCCTCAATTAGAGGTGTGCATCGAGTCGAGTCAGATCGAGTTAGGGCTGATCTGACTCGATCCAGTTTTGAAATAGTCCTGACATGAACTTGATCCAACTCGGTACCAAGTCCAGCATGCTCGACCTGATCTGAGTCCGGATCTAGCTTGGAATAATTCGGACCGAGTCTGACCCAGTCACAAGTACCGAGTCGGGTTGAGTGCATCGATTATTCACGGGCTGAAATCACAACTCAAAACTTAGATTCACTTGTTAGAATTGCAACCTCTCCCTAAGATTCAGCTGCATGGCATCTCAGATCTGAAACGTCTTAACTAAGTTTTTTTTTAATATATATGTATGAGTCGAGTTTTAGATCGAATCGAATCAGTACGAAGTTGGATTTCGGGTCGAGTCGAGTCGAGTTATTGGGTGACTCCAACTTGACTTGGTTTGAGTTTGGATTGGACGAAGTTAACTCAATTCATCTGGACTCACCCACTCGGATCAAATTGAGTAGGACAAATCAAGTTAGCTAAGTCGAGTCGTCCCGTGCCTGAATCTGCTCCTGATGGTGACCCAGATCCAGCCAGGTGAGTGTGACACTCACCGTGGAGCCTACCTTGATGCCTATCCATCCATTTTAATAATTTATTTTAGGGCCTGATCCAAAAATGAAGCAGATAAAAATCTCAATTGGACCACACTACATGAAATAGTGGTCATGGAATGCCTGCCATTAAAAACTTCCTTGAGTTCACCATAATGTTTATTTTCCATCCAAGCTCTTGAAAACTTCACACAGACCATAATTGTTGAATGAAGTGACTGAGAGAGTCTACCTTCTTGACACCGTTTGCGCAGCAGAGAGCTTACGTGTCAAGCTATGGTTGGACATAGAGATTGTGGGAGAGAAGGTCACAATCTGTGTTGGTATCAACACGGTTTCCATCACAAAAAGCTCACGTGTCAAGCGATTGTTGAACGAGGAGACTGGGAGAGTCTACCTTCTTACACGGTTAATTTGCATAGCAGAGGGCTTACGTATCAAGCTATGATTGGATATAGAGATGGTAGGCCCCACATGAAAGCCCCACGCGCCAAACACTTATATTCCTCCACATCTTTCATCTTTAGCTTAGATAGTTCTTTTCTTTATTTTGATATCTATATATTTAAATGAAGGTAGTGTTGTCTATTCAGACATTAAATCATCATATTACTCATCTAATGCTGGACATGAATTACGTGAGGAAAGGAAAGTTGTGGTAGTGGACGATTAAATTATCATATTACTCATCTAAATGGTAGGTGACCTCTTTCGTCAAAAGCGCGTGGGTGCCTAAAGAGTAAAGACCACAAAGAGGAATCATGAAGCCCGGGACTAAAGGCATTCAAAATGGACGGACGGTTTTGATGTAACAGATATACATTATGGTGGGACCCATGGAACCTAGTGACGTCAACACACTTGCATGCAATCGGCTTTCGTTTCCCGTCATATACATTAGCTATTAGCTACGAGAGCTATTTGTAGGTGAGTACAACTCATCCCTGCATTCGTGTTGTTTTTTATTCTTCATCATCCCATCTCCTATCCACATAATGGAATTCCCACGTTCCAATCTCAGGGTATTATGGTCATTTATCCTCTTCCATGCAATCCTTCTCTCCTCCATCAACCCCTGCTCACCCTCGGTATTTACATTGAAAAATGAGACAGATCGACTCGCATTGCTCGCATTCAAATATGGTATTTCCGAAGATCCTTTTGGAATCTTCAGTTCATGGAACGATTCTCTCCATTTCTGTGAATGGGTGGGAGTCACCTGCAGTCGCCGCCATCATCAAAGGGTCACGAGCTTGAACCTCAGGGACCACAGCTTGGTGGGCCACGTATCACCTCACATTGGAAATCTCTCTTTCCTGAGAAGAATCGATCTCTCCAACAACAAATTCCAAGGCCAAATCCCTCAAGAAATAGACCGTCTATTCCGGTTGCAGCATCTCAATCTGTCTGAAAATTCACTCCAAGGAGAAATTCCATCCAATCTGAGCCACTGCTCAGAACTCGTAGCCATTAACCTCACGCGGAATCAGCTCGTCGGAGAACTTCCCGCTGAGCTTGGTTCTTTGTCAAAGCTCATTTTCCTTTCTGTCGCTTTCAATGATCTGAGAGGAAGCATCCCACCTTCGTTGGGGAACCTTTCGTCTCTCACGACTCTTCTTCTAGCATCTAACAATTTTGACGGGCAAATTCCAAACCAGCTTGGTCAATTGGCAGGCATTATCACTTTTCAAATAGCTGCAAATCAGTTATCAGGTACGATTCCACCATCGATTTATAATCTCTCATCCATCCAAGTGTTTAGCGTGTCAGTTAACCGGCTACATGGAAGCATTCCACCCAACCTAGGCCTTTTGTTTCCACACCTGCGTCAGATTTTTGCAGGTAGAAACCAATTCACTGGAACGCTGCCAATTTCATTGTCCAATGCTTCAAGTCTCGGACATGTTGATTTTAGCTCCAACAGTTTCAGTGGACATGTGCCTTTGAATCTAGGAAGTCTTTCTGGTCTCTACCATTTCAATATCGAGAAAAATCAGCTTGGAAACAGAGAAGGTGATGACCTGAGCTTCCTCACTTCACTTACCAACTGCACCAATTTAAAAGTCATGTCTGCTAGTTTTAATAATCTCTCTGGTCTGTTGCCCGGCTCCATTGCTAATCTCTCGACACAGCTAAACATTCTGTATTTACGAGAGAATGAGATATTTGGAACTATTCCCCAAGGAATCGAGAATCTTGTCAGCTTGTATGCTCTGCATCTGCGTGGGAATTCCATGACGGGTACTCTTCCAGATGCTATTGGGAAGCTTAACAATTTGCAAGTCTTGAGTTTCGGTCGAAATAAATTTTCAGGGCAAATCCCACCTTCAATTGGCAACATCACTCGATTGAGCATTCTCCAGTTGGATGGAAATGATTTCCATGGAAGCATACCATCTAGTTTTGGAAATTTGGGATTTATGGAAGAATTCTTCATTTCTGAAAATAAACTCAATGGCACCATACTCAAACAAGTTGGGGCAGCAAAAATCGACATGTCTCGTAACTCATTCACTGGGTCTCTCCTGCTGGAAGTTGATAACTTAGAAAATATTCGGGCAATAGACATCTCAGAGAACAAACTATCAGGTGAAATTCCAGATACATTAGGAAATTGTCAAAGCCTGGAGTTACTCTATATGTATGGCAACTTGTTTCAAGGAACCATTCCAGCGTCTCTAAGGAACTTAAAAGGTATCGAATTTCTACATCTTTCGCGCAATAACTTGTCAGGGCAGATTCCAAAGTATTTTGAAGAATTTCTTTTCTTACAGTATTTGAATTTGTCATTCAATAATTTCGAGGGTGAAGTGCCCAAAGGAGGAATCTTTAGAAATGCCAGCGCAATTTCAGTTGTCGGAAACAGCAAACTATGTGGAGGTATACCAGAACTACAATTGCCAGGGTGCCTTAAGCAAGCTTCCAAGAAACGAGGAAAACCTCTTGCTACCAGAGTAAAAGTCACAGTTATTACTGTGGTTTCATCTTCAATTCTCTTGTCGTGTATCATTGCAGCTCTTTATTGGAGAAGAAATTCTCCAAAGAAAGCTTCTTCTCCATCTTCCACAGAGAATCAGTGGTTACAGGTTTCTTATGCAGATCTCCTTCAAGCAACAGATGGGTTTTCTTCAGCTAATTTAATTGGTGTGGGAAGCTTCGGCTCTGTATATGAAGGACTTCTAGAATGCTTTGAAACACTTGTTGCAGTGAAGGTACTCAACCTCCTACAACAAGGAGCTTTTAAGAGTTTTGCAGCTGAATGTGAAGCTTTAAGAAACATCCGACATCGAAATCTTGCCAAGATCTTAACGGTTTGCTCGAGCATTGATTTTAATGGCAATGATTTCAAAGCTCTAGTGTTTGAGTACATGCCTAATGGTAGTCTGGAGAAGTGGTTGCATCCAAATGTAGATGAACAACCTCAACTGAGGAGTTTGAATCTTACCCAGAGGCTAAATATAGCCATTGATGTGGCTTCGGCATTAGATTATCTTCATCATCATTCCAAAATACCAATTGTTCATCGAGACCTAAAACCAAGCAATGTTCTTCTCGATGATGATATGGTTGCCCACGTGGGTGACTTTGGTTTAACAAGGTTCCTCTCTGAAGCTGCAGAAGGTTTCTCCCAAAATCAAACTACCACATCTGGGATTAAGGGATCGATTGGGTATATTCCTCCAGGTAAGGTTTTCAATCCATTTTTTTAATTCATTCATCTTGCAAAATGATTGGTATTGAGGATTCTTCGATGTCATTGACTGGTTATTGATGGTTGGTGATGTCATTGAAGGTCCCATCAAAGAGGTGCGCAGAATTACTTAAGTGTGCTTAGTTGCGGTAGTATATATACAGGGTGTAATTAAAATTAGGGTATAAATTAGGGTTCTCTAAACGTGCTTAAGGGTTTGAGAGGATTTTTAAGAAAAAAGGTTTGAGCATTTCTTCTTGGAGCTTTGATTGCTAAGATTTCATCTCCTATAACTTCATTTTTTTACAATGCATTATCGCTTTGTGTTGTAGTCTTTTCCCGCATAAATTTGGATTACTTTATGATTGAATATGTTTGTACAATCATGATTATCTTGTTAAATTTCTCTCTTAGTGCTTGATATGAGTCTAAAATATGAACGGTCCATGTGATGTAACACCCCATGAAACCCTCAGCGCGCAACTTTTACCCTGATCCAAAATTTTGGTGGGCCATGGCAAAAGAAAACAGTTTCCTTTCTTGATATACATCTCTCTTTGCTATGGCCCACCAAAGTTTTGAATCAAGGTAAAATCTGGTCCTTAGGAGTTTCATGGGGTACTGCATCACATGGACTGTTCGGATTTTGGGCCCATGATATGTGTGTAAAGGTGTATATGTGCGCGGGTGAGCATGTGATTGAAAGCATGCACTTTTGTGAATGGTGGTGATCATCTGGTCAAGGTGATTTGATGGGCCTCAACAATTCTTGGTAGACCCTCTTATATCCAAGGGTACACAATGGTTAAATGTTGGGTAGATTGGACCCCACATGGATTCACACTGTAATAAGGTACCAACAATTGTTACTAGATTATTTCTCTAGCTGTGATACACTGTTTGTGTATGTGTGTGATAACAGTGGATTTTTTAATCTATTTATAGGATATTTTCTTAGGACTATTTGTTATGAGAAACCATACACTCATTATACAAAGATTGAAGAAATATATATGTTTTGCAGAATTCCTTATTCTCAGATATTCTAAATTTTGGAAAAGGTAGAAATGTTAATTATTTAATTGAAATGTTCCCTTTCTCCCTCTCAATATCTAACCACTATTTTTATCTTTCTTTAAATAGATGCCTAACATTCAAATATGTGATATTTGTAAATCGTAGAGTATGGGATGGGCGGTAAGGCGTCCACACATGGAGATGTATACAGTTATGGGATCCTTCTACTCGAGATGATCACTGGAAAGCGACCAACTGATGACATGTTTAAGGACAATCAGGGCCTTCATCACTTTGCAAAGTCGGCTTTTCCAGAACAAGTAATGGAGATTATAGATCCAAGATTTCTCTTTGAAGATACTGAAGCTATTCAAGACAGTGAAAATCGTAACAATTTGAGAAATAGAATGCATGATTGCTTGGTTTCATTGGTCAGCATTGGTGCATCATGTTCTGCAGAATCGCCAAAGGAACGAATGAAGATAAGAGATGTTGTCATGGAAATGCATGCAATTAGAGACTTATACCTCGAGGTTGGGATTCACCGACAGAGACAAAATAGGCCCCTATTGTTAGGTGAGGGTTCATCTTACCTTGGTAACTACTAATATTAGATTACTAGTTACATTGAAGAAGATTCCGACATAAAATAAAATTGTTTGATATTTTTCTTAAGAAACTCTAGATATATATTGTTTAGTGTTTGAATCTAAGGGGAAGATGTTTTCTTCTTCTTTTTTTATTTTTCTTTTATATATCTTGTTGTAGACAAAGGGTGATTGTATTAGAAATATAATAAGAGAAAATGCTTATCAGAATAAAGAGAATATTGGGTACTAAGATACTGAATCCTCACAAAATTTTATATAACCTATTCCAAAAATACCATTATAATCTTACCAAGTATTCATCAATGGTTTGCCTCTTTATCTGGAAGGTGTGGGCAGTTCCAACCATCCAATCAACTCCTACGAGAAGGAACTCGAATTGGATGCCTGCAAAGTTATCTCTGGACAGTACATCTCGTCAGGCAGGTCCACTTTAGAGTAGGTGGGCCAGGCACGCATGAAAGAGGTGGATATTGAAAGAAACAGTACCACCAGCCCATAGCGTCCAAGCTGTTTTGGGCCTGGCCTACTTTTGTGGGCTTTGAAACTTTGATTTGGTCTGAGCTAAATCTGGGCTAAATCTGGGCTAAGTTCCTCGTCTGATTAGTGTATGGTTGGGCTCAGCCCAGGAATGAAGCCGCATTAACGAATGGGCATTGATGGTGCTCTAGATTCTGCCCATTCTCACTTGCCCTTGCTGTATTTTGATCCAGGGAACATTCGTAATAGGAGAACCCTATTTATGAACTAACTCAAATGGGTTTAAACCCGTAGCTCAATAGCTTGCAACTTGTGTTTCAATGTTGAGGTCATGAGCTCAAGTCTGGCCTATGAAAGGTCTAGCCCATTAGCAATGTACCCGTGTAAATGTCCAAAAAGACCTGAATTAGGCTTCAACAATCATTTCAGTACATGAGGTGGCTGGTTTGGTGAATCTAATGTGATAGAAATGCATTAGATGTTCCCGTCAATGAGCAGCAGTAGCAAGAAAAAGTGTATCCGAAGGGGATATTGTGGAAGCAAATCCAAATTCAATCAACTAAAACAAAATCAAATGCAAACAAAAACATGCTACGAATATAAAAATTTTACGTAGAAAAGCCCTCTTGGGCAAAAACTACGGTACAAAGTAACATGAGATGTAGAACTTACAATGATGAGAGCTCCATTCAAATCACCCAAAACTCTACTTTTTCCTCTATATTACTCTTACGAACGTCTTAAAATTCACTCTAATTCTGATTACACCTTATATATACTACTACAATCGAAATTAAAAACAAATCATGCACTTATGCCATTCCGTGTGCATTGTCGATCAATCGACATTGAACGAGTAATCCTCAATCGACCAAGGATGCATGTTTGATCAATTGAACATACTAAAAACATTTCAGAGAGATTGGGATACTTTTTAAATTGCTATTGATTGATCGACCCAATGATTCAATCCATCAAGCATGGTCCAGGACATTCAGAAAACAATCCATCTAATTTTAGGGAGATTTAATTGATTGAACATTATCAATCAATCAATGTCCCTTATTTCTGCATAAATTGAAGGCATTCATTCAACATCTGACTACTAATCTTGAAAAGATGGTTTGACCAGACCTTAGATTCAAGTGGCCAACGGCACAAAACGGCATGGTATAAGGAGGCTTCCCTTTAAGAAATCATAGAGTTAGAACACGTCTAACCAAACTGAGTTGACTCTGATAAGTCACATCAGACTCGGCTAAATCTTAAACCATTGGTCAAGCCTAGCCCATAAGCTGCCATAGCAAATGGGCCAACCTATAGCTTGTCCAAGTCCAACACCCCATGAACCATTAACCTGTGTCATTTCTTGCACAACCTGAGTCGACTCGGACCAGGCCTGGCTTATCGGATCAAGTCGGACCAAGTTTGAGCTGACTAGGATGAATCTCATCGGGCTTGTCCAAGTCATAAAACCATGGTTCGAGCAGCCAAAATGGGCTAGCCTATATCATGTCCAAGTCTGGCCCATGAATCAAGGTCCATGCCCTGCATGACCCAAGTCAAGCTCAAGCTAGGAACTACGAATCTCAGTCACCAATGCCAAGCTAGTTGCGTCAGGCCATGCATAACCCTCAGGCCCGCATCCAACCAACAAGCCACGAAGATCAGGCCAAACCAAACCCAAAGCCAAGTGGGCCCATTTCCAATCCAGCCAGGTAGCTGATGTCAAAGCCCTGTGATCCTCACCATGATGTATGTGTTTTATCCAAGCCGTTCATTCATTTTTCTAGCCTATTTTAGGGCATGAGCAAGGCATATACAAAGCTCAAGTGCACCCCACTACATGAAACGATAGGGATTGAATTCTTACATTCAAGAACTCCTTAAGGCCACATGTGTTTTGGATCAAGCTAATTTTTGTATTTTCCCATCATTCATGTCTTATCTGACCTTATGAACAAGTTGGATGGCCCTAAGAAGGCCCTGAGAAGGTTTCAACCATGGCCGGCCCCCACTATTTCTCCTAGTGTGGTCCACATAAAGATTTGGATTTGTCTCATATTTTGGGCTCATGCATTAAAATGAACGGGAAAAAATGGAGTGCCAGCATCGAAAAAACACATACATCATGGTGGGCCCATGGAGCTTTGACACAACTAATTGGCTGGTTTTGAGGTCACCAGCCAAATCAAATCTTTTATCATATTGAGTAAACTCTGTTGGGCCCACCATGAATGTCTGTAATTTATCCATGCCATTCATCCATTTTTTCAGCTCATATTAGAGGTTGAGATTAAAATGGAAGTATATTTAAACCTCAAGTGGACCACACCACAGGAAACCGGGGAAATAATGATTTTCACTGTTGAAACCCTCCTACAGTCTTTATTTGTCATCCAACCTTTTTGAAAGATCACACGGACATGGATGAAGGGAAAACACACTTATCAGCTTGATCCAAAATGGCCCACCCAAGTCATGGATTAACTTTATTTTTAAGACTGTGGTCCACCATGGAATGGTACATTTGATTGATGGGGCAGATCTAAAGTTCAAGTGGACACCCACCACAGTTGAAACCTTCCTAAGGCTCACCATGATGTTTCTTTAAGATCCAACCTGTTTATAAGTTAAGACAGACATGGAATAAGGAAAATTATAAATATAGGTTTTATAGAAAACTTACATGGCTCAAGGAATTTTTTAATTACAGGTGTTCAATCTCCACTATTTTCTGTGGTGGGATATAATTGAGCTCTGGATCTGGCTCGTTCTCTGTCTCATGCCTTAAAATGAACTCTCCCAATGGATGGACAGTGGATACAACACGTATATCATAGTAGGGCCCACAGAACGCGGTGACAACAATTCGATACAAGACTTCTGCTTTCGAATTCAGTAGCCAATCCAGTACTCCAATATGATATTCTTGCCCTACATTGGAGTTATCAGACGGTCATTATGATGCATGTATAAACAAAAGTCTGTGGACGCAACTCCCATGACCATTCCCGTTTTGGATTGATGCTTGAAAGTTGTCCAGATGGGCCGCGAAAGGCACTTCGTCCAAGTAGATTTGGAAGACTCACAAGACTTTAGAACCTGTGGTTCACATGAGCCTCAATCTGCCTTCCTTTTTTTCGGCGTGGATAATAACCATACATCACGGTGGGCCCCACACAGAACCTGCCTCGGACCTATTGCCCTGGAGGCGGGGGCAGGACGCAATCGGCTACCCTTTGTCACACGTCTGATCTAAAAGTCAAAGTCAATAAATCAACGTTAACAACGACAGTTCCAGTGGAGAAATATTTTACAAGGAGTCAGATCGGATATTCCATTTTTTCAGTCCAACGAAAAGACTATCTTGTGACACATGGCAAATTGCATGATCCGAGCCCTTTATTAGGTGCCCAAATAGGTATGTCCACTCGTCAGGTTCACCATCTGTCATATAAAAAAATGAACGGATTAAAAAAAAAAAAAAAAAAGGTTTGTGAGAGGCCCATATTGAATGTAACTATTGTGTGACCATCAGATGGTTGAAGGGGTTTCTTTATTTATTTTATTTTTTTTATTATTTTTTTATTTTATTTTTTTAACACACGCACTAACACCCCCACACACCCACGGACTCACACCACATTGTCTGACCACCGGGGATGCACGTCTCTAGCCACGAACGGGCAGTTCTATGGGAGGGTCCACCATAATCCATCTGTTTATTCATACCGTCCATCCCTTCTCTCTTATCATTTTAAATTATGTGCAATAAAATCAGGCAGATCCAACGCTCAAGTGGACCACACCAAATAATAAACTTGGGTTGCAGTAAATGCACGAAAAATTAAATACAAGAGTTCTTTGTGGTGTGTTCCAATTAAGCGTTGGATCCGACTTGTTTTTACGCTCATACCTTAAAATGATATAAGGATCCCCATCTTTGGTGTGTTCTAATTCAGCGTTGGATCTGACTCATTTTTATGCTCATACCTTAAAATGATATAAGAAAAGGGATGCCACCTCATAGCTAGGGACGGGCGGGGTAGGAAGCCATCTTGGGATGGTTGAAGGTTAATCGGGAATCTTCCACAACACCTGTTATAGGCAACGCATAAATACTCAAGATTGTTGAAGTGACCATCTTATATATGTAAAATCCACTCCGTCCCTCGTGCTCTATCTTGGATTCTAGGATTTTGAAGCAAAAACTCACTAATATAAACAACTCAAGTGGGCCACACCACAATGAACAATAGAGATAGGATGCTAATCATAGATTTGTGTGTAGGGTCACCATGGTATCTTTTATCAAACCCGTTAATCAGGTCTAAGGTCTCGTTTGACATCTCTACTCTAATCTAACGAGAACTTTTCGAAAAAGAGCTACTCTTTCTATTCTAGTTCTTTTTTAAATAAGTTCGTTTAGTAAATTATGTTTTCAAAACAATAAGAGTTTTTTAAAAGATAGGTGATGTCATTTTTTAAAAATTACAACAACTCCATTATTAAAAGTAATCCAGACCTTTGTTTTGACGAATCTCATGAGAAATTGATCATGCCCCAAATGGCATGAGAATGGATAGATACAACGTTCATGTTTAAGACATTTAGGGTGTCTATTATGTTAGATATTTGATGTGGGTCATTCATCATATGAAGCCCACCTTTGATGTGGATCGTCCATTGTGTGAGCTAAATCTTCAAAGTAGGCAGTCCATAATGCGAGGCTTATCTCGGAAGTAGACCTGCCATTCATCATTAAGGGTTGAACTTTGAGGTGGATCGTCCATTATTTGAGGCCCACCTTAATGCAGGTTATTCATCATGTGAGGCCTACCATCAATACTAATTATCCTTTATGTGGGCCCCTCAATGTCCACAACTCATGACGTGGAATCCACATTTGATGTGTTCATCATGTGGGCCCCACCTACCTTCGAAGTGGGTTGTCCATCATTTAAAAAAAAAAAAAATCAAAAAATTCAATGAGAACATTTCTTTAATATTGCAAATTTACAATCTAAGCCTTTCGGGTGGAAAACAGGGCAAAAAACCTGCCCCACGTTCAAGTTTCGCTTCCGCCCGGGTAGCCAACTTGATTGCATCATTCATCATCCAAATGTACTGCATTTGGACCCGATCCTGGATCGACATACACAATCCACCGTTGAATCGGGCAACTTGCTACGATTCAGTCTTGAGCAAATCGTTACGCACCGCCAAGCGGTAAAATTCTTCTGTGTATTCTCTCACCGACCGACTACCCTATCGATAATTTTAGTATTGTTGAAATAATATATTATCATAATCGCTAGGGAGGAATCGAGCATGTAATAGTTGCTTCATCCGCTGCAATGTGCAGATTAGTGCTTTCATCTACCCGGTACGCGCGAATTGCAGTTGTTCCCATCAAGCTGAAGCTCCTCCTTTCAACTTGTAGGCCATGAGCTTGACCTTCTTTGCTTCAGAGATGTCCATATAGTCGAAAAATCGCTCAACTTCAGAAAGCTAATCGAGGAAATCCTCAAAGTGTAGTTGGCCATTGAAGTTAGGAATATCAACCCTCATCTTGAATTCTCGATCCGTTCGATCTACTCGATCGCCGCCATGTCTGGGGTGTTGAAAGATTATGTCATCGATTTCCTCCTTACTGGAGCTCCCTTTCTCAGGAATGACCCTTAGATGCACTGCCGATACTATCCTGCGACCAGGGCGATTAATTAGCGGTGGAGGATTACCACCAGGAACACGGAGTTGCCTTAGGTTTTCCGCCAAGAGATCCGCTATGCGATCGATGGAAGCCTACAGCCCCTTGCATGGCTTGCCGATTCTCTCGTTGCACTACTTGAAAGCTACCGCCGTTAAAGGTAAATTCCTTGGAACACCGCCCATGGGATTGTTGCCCGACCCATCATTAAAAGTCATCAATCCGAGGAGAAACCTCGCCTTGATACGACGTAGGGAGGACGTGAGGTCGAGCCGTCTTCTCAAGAGGATAACTATTCGAATCCACGGAACTTCTTCTGGACTCCTCACAGAGACTTCTCGAATCCAAGAGGAAAGAAAGCACAAAATAGAAATAAATTCTAATAAATTCAAAATTGATTGATGAATTATTAAAAACGAGTTCACAACCCTTTAAATAAAGGTATCAAGCAATGAGAAAGAAATTAGAATCAAACTACAACTCAAACTCTTAGAATCCGCGACTTACTATAAATAGTAAACTTACTATTTATAGACGGTCATGATGTCTACTAGTGTGCAAGGTTTTCGGAAAAAAATAGTAAGTGTCCTATTTGGCTTCACCAAACCGTTCTCCTAATTATTCTAAGCTCTTTTCACGTTGGGCGCAACTTCTAAAGCCCGACGGATGAAGAGTTATAATCAAACTAAAACTTACTATTTATAGTAAAAATGAAATTAAAACAGGGAAACGACCGTCGATCTAGGGGTTTTTCGCAATTCCGGGCTGCGCAACCTGGCATAGCGGGTTGGTTGGCTAAAGTAGCTTGTTCTACCACAATATCATATATTTTACGTCAGCTAACTCATTCCGGATTGCGAGATACGCCCGATCTAAGGTCCCAAGCATCCATGTTTGGGCCTTTACAAATACTTGTGCATACATAATTAATGAGAACTGAATTTTAGTTTTTGATACCTATACATATAAATATTATATGAATATTTCTCTCCTTCGGAAGTGGGCCCTCGAAAGGAAATAGCCCGGCAACAAGAGAGAGGGCACCGACACGCTAATCAACGGACCTTAACCACGAGGGCGACACTAAAAATCGACGAACCACTTCTATGTGCGGACCATCACCTTTAGGTTGCCAATTATCAAACTCATGCCACAATTAATGGATTATGTAGTGAATAGATGGATGTATGATAGTTAATGTTGATTTGTGAATACGTAGACAGATGCATGATAACCAGTGTCGATTATTGATTTGGGTAATGTATGGGCTTATGCATGATAATTAGTGTTGATTTATGATGGTGTAGTACATAGACGGATGCATGCTAACCAGTGCCAGTTACTATTGGTTGCGCATGGATATATATGTGCTAATTAGTGTTGATTGATGATTGAGATACTACGTAGATGAATGTTTGCTAACCAGCACACTTGCATCCCTTTTGTTTGCTCATATTATTTAGTATATCCTAAGGTACTGATGAATTTGGCTACTTATTATTGAGTAGAATTGTTTGTGGCATGCTATAAAATTTTAGTCTACCGGTGATTGGGTTGGGCAAAATCAGAAAAATTCACAAGGCAGCCCTACTGGATAGGCTACCCTGGGCCAATCCAACCGATTCAAGCCGAAGACAGAAACCGACAGTAGTTGGACTACATGGAATGCTTGCCCCAATGTCAGTTGTGTCTTAGTTCACCTGAGTCAGCTGAATTGGTCCACTAGTTGGCCAACCATGTGTGTTCACCATGTATGATCACGCCTGCCTAAATTTAAAGCACCTCATACTTATGAGAGGCTTACTGATAACCGTTAGTAATACGATCCCACTAAGACTCATGAGTCGGGCATGATAGTATGGGGCATCGTGTCTGAGCTGTCGGCCTACACTGGGGTGACGAGCCTCCCTATAGTGAGCAGTGAGTAACTAAGACTCGGAAGTTGGGCGTGGTGGTATGGGACACTATGTCCATGCTATCGGCCTACGCTGGGGTGACGAGCCTTCCCATATTGACCAACAAGCATAGGATGTGATAGGTCCTTGTTTGAATGACCCCCGTTAAATTACCCGGTCATTGGTTCCATGCCAGATTACCGTTCAAACAATCCGGGCATGAATGGAATTGGGCGACGAGCCATTCCTTATGGTGATTTGGTTATATAACAAGCCTGCACCTTAGAACTGAGTGATCTACTCGATGTTTGGGTGATGACCCATACCGAGTTGATCCTTATACCTTTTGGTATCATACCTTACCTTTGAAATTATTGATTTGTAAAACAGATGGATGATACCTAAATTTGGATCATGGATCGCAGGCTCAAAGCTATTACGGCCGCCCTGGGCCAAGTGATTTGGATAAGGTTATTGATTAAATGGAGGTGTTTCAGCTTCCCCAATCTTTCTGGATGAATGGATTTAATTAAATACTCGGCTAACATGAATATTCATGGCATTGCATTAGCATAGGTTGGTAACTCCGCAGTTGACGTCGTATTGAGAGAGTGGATGTTCTTTTTCTTTTTTTTTCATTTTATTTATTTTTCTTCAATGCGGCCAACGTAAACATGGGAAAGGCCTGTTTTTTGGTACAATTTATTATTCTAGTGGGGCCTACTTAATGCATACGTTGGATGATATATATATATATATACACACACACACCACTGTAGGGCCCAACAGGCAATAGTTAACGAGCAAGTGAATAATTAATTGCACAAAGGAGAATAATTTGTAGAATGGGCTTTATTTTACAAGTACCTGTAGAAGGGACGAGGATTTCCTGGGAAAGGCTTCCTGAGCTGGGAATCTAGGTGGGGCCACTGTGATGTTTGTGAGAAATCAACCCTGTCCATCAGTTGTGAGAGCTCATTTTAGAACAAGACACCAAAAATCAATTGATTGTAGACTCAAAGGGAGCAACGCAAAGGGAAAATTGGGGTCTAAACCTTATATAAGGTCATTCCCATTGGGATGAAGTGAAAACTTTTGTGTTTTCATATGGTGTGACTATGCAAATGTTTCAACGGTGTCTCATGGTTCCCTTTTGTGTGGCCCATCAAGTCTTGGATCCGGCTGATTTTTTGTAGCCTGTCCTAAAATGAGTTCCCCAACAGATGAATAGGTGAACTTCTACAAATGTTGTGGTGGGACCTAGATTCCCAGTGCATGAACTGATGTAGAGCGGGTCGCGGACAGTTTCATGGCCAAGATGGATCAGAAAAGGCCCGGTCGAAGACAAGTGATCCGGACCGTCGGACTTTAGATCGGGCGTATGTTGCAATCCGGAATGAGTTACCTGACGTAAAATATATGATTTTGGGGTAGAATGAGCTACTTTAGCTAACCAACCCAGCTACGCCGGGTTACGCAGCCTGGAATTGTAAAAAACCCCTAGATCGACGGTCGTTTCCCTGCTTTAATTTCGTTTTTACTATAAATAATAAGTTTTAGTTTGATTATAACTCTTCATCCGTCGGGCTTTAGGAGTTGCGCCCAACGTGAAAAGAGCTTAGAATAATTAGGAGAACAGTTTGGTGAAGCCAAATAGGACACTATTTTTGGCCGAAAACCTTGGGCACTAGTAGACATCATGATCGTCTATAAACAGTAAGTTTACTATTTATAGTAAGTCACGGATTCTAGGAGTTTGAGTTGTAGTTTGATTCTGATTTCTTTCCCATTGCTTGATACCCCTATTTAAAGGGTTGTGAACTCATTTTTATTTATCAATTAATTAATTTCGAATTTATTAGAATTTATTTCTATTTTCTGCTTTCTTTCCTCATGGATTCGAGAAGTCTCCGTGAGGAGTCCAGAGAAGCTCCATAGATTCAAAGTAGTTATCCTCATCACGTTCATCCTCAATTAGTATCAAAGCGAGGATTCCCCTTGGGCTGATAGTAAACAATGAAGGTATGAATCAAAATCCCGTAGACAGTGATCCAGGATTCGTTATCTTTCGAAAATAATGGAAGCTTTCCACCAGAGAGTCGATTGACCATGTAAGGACTGCAGCAACTCTCGACCGTCTTGCGGATGCGCTACTTCCGCCCGAGCCCTAGGCGTGCTCCACCACCTTTGGTTGCTCCCCCACCCATCGTTGTACGATGCAACCCCGATTTTCGTAGAGCACTACCTGGCAAACCGTAGGGCTACACCGAGATGATTCAAGTTCTAGCGTCGAGAACCTTAATGAAGGTTTTGCCCGACGTCCAATCCATGAAGGTAATCATCTAGATCGTCGAAAGAGACTATCGAGGTAAGGTGAACTTTCTAGTTTTAACGGTTTATTACGTATAGAAGATTTTCTCGATTGACTAGCAAGTAGAGAGATATTTTAATTATATGGACGTGCGGATCATAAAAGGGTAAAATTGATAGTGTTTAAATTAAAATCCGGTGCTTTTGCATGGTGGGAATAATTACAACTCTCACGAGCCCGCGAACAAGACGCCCATCTCATCATGGCCATGGATAAGACGTCTTCTTCGATCACGATTTCTCCCCAATGATTATGAGCAGATATATGTAGAAACTCAAAATTGCATACAAAGAAAGCTAAAGCCATAGATTACATTGAAGAATTCCAACGGTTGGTAATGCGAATCTGAGTCACCGAAGGTGGCACGATTTATAGGTGGGGTGCGACCGACAATTCAGGAGTCAAGACCATGGATGAAGCATTCAATTGGCGGGTAGGGTAGAAACACACTGCAAGAGCTCCCGCTCGTCCATATCCTTCAACTCAACCTCCCAGACGGGTCCCACGCAAGATCCAGTGCTACCAAGACCCAGTACCTCAACTTCCTATAACCGTAAACCATGATACAAGGAGCGGCTCATCCAGACCTCAACGTGCGGCACTCAGTGAGTCTAAGTAGGATTTCAAATCCTTATGTTCGGCCAAGGTCGAACAATTATTACCGTGGCCAACCGGCCACTTATCAAACACTTGTCCTCAACGTCCCGAAGGCATACTTGACTATAAATGAAGGGAGCATTGAAGATGAGGTCAAAAGAAGACCATCGCTTTGATGAACATGAACAAACCACTAAAGAAATAGCAAGTGGCGATGAAATGACAGCGAAGATCGTGGTGAATTTCTAGTTGTGAGACGATTACTGTATCCCCCACGAAGGAATTACATCCACAACGACACAATATATTTCGTACTGGGTGCACCAACGGAAAGGTCCGTGATGTGATCATAATGGTAGTAGCGAGAACATCATCTCGAGAGTGATGGTGGACAAGTTGCACCAACAATGAAACATCCTTCCCATACTCTTGGCTGGATAAAAAAGTGAATGAGACCAAGGTAATAACAATGCACTACCTCATTTTCAATTGGTAAAAATTATAAGAATCAAATACTTTGTGACGTGGTCAATATGGAAGCTTGTCATATGTTACTCGGACCAGTTGGACCATGATGCGACCCATCGGGAACGAGATAATGTTTACGTATTAGGTCGAGGATAGTCGAAAAATAATCATTGCCCCTATGGCACCAAAGAACCACCCAAGCCTCTAAAGTGGAGGGGAGTCCCTCTTGACCATTCAGAATTTTATGAAGGAATCCAAGGAAACCGGCGAGGTATCGTAGTGGTGAAGGGCAAGGAAGAGGAACCCTCAAACATCCCTCCAAGTTTAAGTTGCTAAACGAATTCAAAGAAGTCCGGCTGAGAATTTACCTAATGAATTGCCCCCCATGAGGGACATCCAACATCACATAGACCTCGTCTTTGGGGTTAGCCCAATCGTCCTCATTATCGAATGAGTCCGAATGAGTGTGAGATACTTAAGGGCAAGTGGAGGAATTGATCCATAAGGGTCTCTTAAGAGAGAGCATGAGCCCACGTGCAGTACCAGCATTATTAACGCCAAAAAAGACGCATGTGTGTCGACAGCCGAGCAATCAACAAAATTACCATCAAATATCGGTTCCCAATACCATGGTTGGACGACATGCTCGATATGTTAGAAGGGGCCAAGGTGTTCTCTAAATAGATCTAAGAAGCGGGTACCATCGGATTTGATTCGAACCGGTGATGAGTGGAAAACGGCATTCAAGACCAAAGAAGGGTTGTATGAGTGGTGGTCATGCCCTTCGGCCTATCGAACGCACTACTTTTATACGTTTGATGAATCAAGTCCTAAAAGCTCACTAGCCGATTTGTGGTAGAATATTTTGATGACATATAGATATATAGCCGGATGAGGCGGAGCACAGAAACATCTGGTGTTGCGGGTCCTACAAATTAACAAGTTGTACCTCAACTTAAAGAAGTGTAGTTTTTAATTGACAGCTGTTTCTAGGATTTGTTGTAACGTTCATAGACATTCGTGTAGATGATGAAAAGGTGCGAGCTATTAGGGAATGGCCGATCCCGACAAACATTCATGAGGTGAAGAGTTTTCACGGGTTGGCGACTTTCTATCGTCGATTTGTGCGAGATTTTAGCACCATAGTCGCGCTATAATAGATTGCATGAAAAAGGGACCGTTCTAGTGGATAAAGGACAAGAGCTTTCATGAGATCAAGCATCGTTGTCTACAACACCGGTCTTGGTGCTTCCTAATTTCAATAAATTATTTGAGGTTGAGTGTGACGCTTCATACGTTGGAATTGGAGAAGTATTATCACAGGAAGGCTCTACAACGAGAAGCTCAGCGAGGCCCGAAAGAAGTGGTCGACTTATGAGCTTGAGTTATATGCAGTTGTCAGCGCTGCGACATTGGCGGCACTATTTGATTCAAAGAGATTTTGTACACTCACCATCAAGCATTAAAGTTTATTAATAGTCGGACTAACGTGAATCGCGTGCATGCTAGATGGGTTGCATTTTTATAGAAATTCACGTTCGTTCTAAAGCACAAGTTAGGGCAGAACAAGGTGGCCGATGCACTTAGTGTCATGCATCACTACTTGTTACGATGAGCAACGAGGTGGTCGGCTTAGACTGTTGCTAAGGATGAGGACTTCAAAGATTCTTGGATGAAGTGACCTTCATATACAGGATGATTTTCTCTTCAAAGGGAATCGATTGTGCATCCCCCAAAGTTCTCTGAGGGAGCAGATTATTCAGGAGCTACATGAAGGTGGTCTCGGTGGACACCTAGGGCGAGACAAGACGCGAGCTCTTATGGAAGAGCGGTATTACTGGCCGCAATTAGTACGATGTGGGAAAAGCCGTACAACGTTGTCATGTTTGTCAGACCTCCAAGAAGCAATCTCAGAATACGGGCCTCTACACCCCGTTACTTGTGCCTAACGGTCCTTGGAAGGATTTATCAATGGACTTCGTACTTGGCCTCCCACGAACATAACGCGGCGTGGATTCGGTGTTCGTGGTGGTAGATCGTTTCTCCAAGATGGTGCACTTTATCCCATGCAAGAAGACCCTCAATGCAACACACGTGGCGAATCTATTTTTCAAGGAGGTCGTACATCTACACGGGGTCCCCAAGACCATTACTTCTGATCGTGATACGAAGTTCATTAGCCACTTTTGGCGGACTTTGTGGACTCGATTCGCGACGGCAATATTCTACTGCTTACCACCCACAAACCGATGGGCAAACCAAGAGGGTGAATCGCACATTTGAAAACCTCCTTCGATGTATTTCAGGAGAAAAATCGAAGCAGTCGAATTTAGCCTTGTCTCAAGCAGAGTTTGCATTTAACAACATAGTGAACCGCTCGACAGGGAGATCACCGTTCCAGATTATCTATGGACGAGTGACTCGCCACACACTTGACTTAGTCCCTTTGCTCAAGCACCCAGGCATGAGCATTGCAGCAGAACATATGACAGACAAGATCATGGGCATCCATGCAGATTTGCAGACTAAGCTACATGCCTCGAACGAGAAGTACAAGGAACAAGCGGATAAGCATTGGTGACAAAAAGTGTTCGAGGTGGGCGACCGCATTATGGTCCATCTGTGCAAAGAGAGATTTCTGACCGGGACGTACAACAAGTTGAAAAATAAGAAGATTGGACTCATCTTAATCATTCGAAAGATCAATGACAACGCTTATGTTGTTGATCTTCCAGATGACATGGCGATCCACGGACTTTCAACGTCGCGGACCTGACCGAGTATCATGAACCAGAGCAGGATGAGAACTCGAGGACGAGTTCTTTTGAAGTGGAGGGGACTGATGTAGAGCGGGTCGAGGATAGTTTCATGGCCAAGATGGATCAGAAAAGGCCCGGGCGATGACAGAAGTGATCCGGACTATTAGACCTTAGATCAGGTGTATCTCGCAATCCGGAATGAGTTACCTGACGTAAAATATATGATTTTGGGGGAGAACGAGCTACTTTAGCCAACCAAACCCGGTATGCTAGGTTCCTCACGCCGGATTTATGAAATAACACCAATCGACGGTCGTTTCCCTGTTTTACTATAAATAGTAAGCTTTAGTTTGATTATAACTCTTCATCCATCGGGCTTTAGGAGTTGCATCCAACGTGAAAAGAGCTTAGAATAATTAGGAGAACGGTTTGGTGAAGCCAAATAGGACACTTATTATTTTTGGCCGAAAACCTTGCGCACTAGTAGACATCACGACCGTCTATAAATAGTAAGTTTACTATTTATAGTAAGTCGTGGATTCTAGGAGTTTTAGTTGTAGTTTGATTCTGATTTCTTTTCCATTGCTTAGTACCCCTATTTGAAGGGTTGTGAACTCGTTTTTATTCATCAATTAATTAATTTCGAATTTATTAGAATTTATTCCTATTTCATGCTTTCTTTCCTTGTGGATTCGAGAAGTCTCTGTGAGGAGTCCGGAGAAGCTCCGTGGATTCGAGTAGATTCCCAGTGCATGAACACTCCTGCGTCCCTGTTAGAGTTGTACACGAACTGAGTAAGCTCGGCTAACTTGCTCGACTCACTCAAAAAAGCTCGATTCGGCTCAGCTTAAAACTGAGTTCAAGCTGAGTGGAGCTGATTTTTGGAGCTCAAAAAAATTTCAAACTGAGATCAAGCTTGTCTGAGCTCGAATAGGCTCAAATCGAACCGACTCGGATTGAATCAGTTAGAGAATCAATAAAATTATTTTCTCACATTTTCTCTTAAAATCGGCATATTTCCAAAGTTAAACGAAAATAAAATTTTCAAGAGTAAAACAAATATATGCTACCATCCATCTCCAGTCACCTCAAATGCGTCAAATATACAAATGTTCCTCCGACCATCTTTCATTTTTGTCACAAATGTGCTAAATACTCCACATGAACCATTATCCATCATTGCTTGGGCCGCACATGTAAAAAGCACATTACATATGCTGCATGTGCCAACTTTCTGTTGTCCATCTTCCTTTGTGTTACACATATGATATGCCGCCATGCATCTTTCACTTGTGCCCTACATGTGGAAATTAAGTGCCACACATGCTATTGTGTATCTTCAATTACTCTATATGTGTTATATGAGACAACATGCCATATGTGCCCTAGTACTTATATGCACATCCATCATCTACCCTCAAATGTCTACATGTATCAAATGTGTTAATAAATTACTTGTGTCACATGTGTCATCGTATACCTTTAATCACCTTTCATGTGTTGTTTAACACTATTAAGCTTAAGCACCCACAGGTGTCGGAGTCTATCTTCTATCATTCCACAAATATTGTGTTTTAGTCTGATACATGCCACCAACTATTAGGAAAAAAAATAAAAAATTTTGCTAAACAATAAACTTAAAAACGTGCCTCAAATTCTGTACGTAAATCGCATTTAAAAACAAATGTGGAAAAAAAAAACATGGAAAACAAAAATATCATTTTCCACGATTTTATGGAAATAAGGTTTTTCGAGAAATACCTTCTCCTTTCTAATGCTTTCCACAAATCCAAACAAACCTTAAGGGTCATTTGGTCATTTGTTCTCTACGTCATCATCCTTTCTTCCGGGGCCTATGGTTAGATGAGGTTGACTGGGATAGCCAACCTTTTCCACACGACACGTTTTCATCACAGACAGCCTGCCTTCTACACGCGACATGGTTTTCATAGCCAACCGCTTACATGTTAAGCTATGGTTGGATAAGGAGATTGTGGACCCCACATGAAGGTTCCACGCGCCAAGCACTTCTATACCTCCCTTTCTTCGTTTAATAGCGCCTGAGTGACTATCAAGGAATTATGAAATCCTTGACTAAGGATAAACATAGATCCTCGATTGAGAACCATCAGTTGCGCGCTATTACTTGGCACAGAAAAGAAAACAATAAATAAAAGTCCTCAACGGCTCAAAAGCAGGTTCCAGGAGTGCTTGGCAATCAAAATCAGTTTATTTTTCTTGGTGGAATTGGTGGGACCCACAATATGTATCTGCCTCAATTTTAAGACTATGCCTGGCCTACAAGACTTCTCGAATCCACAAGGAAAGATAGCAGAAAATAGAATAAATTCTAATAAATTCGAAATTGATTAATTGATGAATAAAAATGAGTTCACAACCCTTTAAATAGGGATACTAAGCAATGGGAAAGAAATCAAAATCAAACTACAACTAAAACTCCTAGAATCCGTGACTTACTATAAATAGTAAATTTACTATTTATAGACGGTCGTGATGTCTACTAGTGCGCAAAGTTTCCTATTTGGCTTCACCAAACCATTCACCTAATTGTTCAAAGCTCTATTAAATTTGGGAGCAACTCCTAAAGCCCGACGTATGAAGATTTATAAACAAACTAAAACTTACTATTTATAGTAAAATGAAATTAAAATAGGAAAATGACCGTCAATCCAGGGGTTTTTTCGCAATTCCAAGCTGTGCAACCCTGCATAGCAGGGTTGGTTGGCTAAAGTAGCTTGACCAAGGATAAACACAAATCCTCCATTGAGAGCCATCAGTTGCGTGCGCACAAAAAAAGAAAACAATAAATAAAATTCCTCAACGGCTCAAAAGCAGGTTCCAGGAGTGCTGGGCAATCAAAATCAGTTTATTTTTCTTGGTGGAATTGGTGGGACCCGCAATTTGTATCTGCCTCATTTTTGAGACTATGTCTTACAATAAGCTGTCAAAATAGATGGACGGTGTGGATATACAACACATACATTTTAATCGGCTCCACGGTCAGGTTCACGCTCACCTGGTTGAATCCTGGGTCTCAGCTAATCTGCCTCCTGTTGGTCACCCTAATCCAGCTAAGTGGGTGTGACACTGACCTTGGGGCCTACCTTGATGTATATCCATGCCATCCATCTACTTTAATAATTTATTTTAGGGCCTGGTCCAAAAATAAAGTAGATAAAATAACTCAGTTGAACAACACTACAGAAAATAGTGGTCATGGGACGTATGTCATTAAAAACTTCCCGAAGTTGACCGTAATATTTATTTTCCATCCAACCACTTGATAAAGTCATACATACATGAATAAAAGATAAACGCAAATATCAGCATGATTCAAAACTTTTGTCGCCTTCAAATGGTGGGAATTCAATCCAATTGTGTGGTCCACCTGAGATTTATATCTGATTCATTTTTGGGACTATGGCCTAAAGAAAAAAAAAACTGTGAAAAAGAATGGACAGCGTGGATGTACAACGCATAAATCATGGTTTACCCTATGGTCAATAACATACTGACGTGTCTGGATCCAGCCGGGACTTGGCTAAACCGCTTCCCCCTTGACCCGGTTCCCATCACAAAGAGCCCATGTGTGATCAAGCTATGGTTGTACATGGAGACTATGGGGGAGTCTAAATTCTCCACAGGGTTTCAATCGCAAATTGCTTGTGTGTCAAGCTATGGTTGGATAGTAAGACCTTAGATTCTCAAAAGGAAAAAAAAAAAAAAAAGAGTGAGAGAGAGAATCAAAGGCAATGATAACCTCTTTGGTCAAGCACGTGAGAGACGGAAGGCCCAGAAAGAGAAACTATGAGATCTGACCGAGGATTTATTTTTCAGTGGTAATTGCTTTTCTCAATAGACATGTGCTTCTTCTTCTTCTACTTCTACTTCCTATTTTTTTTTTTTTTTTTGTGTCAAGATACATTGGTAGCATGGTTGGACCAAAAGAAGGTGGATCATAAATTAATTGTAACTTTTGATCCGGGTATTGTTACGGCGCACCAGACCGAGTATCATGAACCGAAGCAGCATGAAAACTCGAGGACGAGTTCGTTTCGTAATAAAACACATGCTTTTAGATAGAAACAAATTTTTAAGGAAAGTAACTATTTTTAGTAATTCTAAATTTTTTAATATTTTCTTATTTTTAGAGTTTTAGATTTTTTTTTCTTTTTTAGAATTAACTTGTAATCATGATAGGACTCTTCTAGCAAAAGTTTATTTAGAATTTTTATTTTTAGAAATTAGGCTTTAGAAGAGTTTTGTTAGAATTAAAATTTTTATTAGACGTAGAATGTTGCTATTTTTGGTAGTTAGGAATTTTATTTATTTTTCTATATTAATGGTGTAATAGGGACATACATTTTAGACAATCAATCAATTTATTACAAATTTTTAAAAATTCTTATCTTTTTCCTCGTGGGTTTGAGGCATATCCATGAGGAGTCCAGAGAAGTTCAGTAAATTCGGAATAATTATCTCCTCGAGAAAGACGATGCTCGACCTCAACACGTTGCGTCATTTTCACACTCATAAAGACGACAAGTGACTTAGAAAAGTCAGTCTGGCCAATAGTCAACATCTAATGAGAAAATTCTTCTTGAATGGATCCTCACTATAAGAAAATTGTGTATCCACTCATGTATGCCACGTCTATGGTGGTTAGTGCTAGTTAATTTATATTCTATTTCTCAAAAAATTTACAACACTAGTATAATTATCTGGAACCACCTTGTGAGAGGATTGTTCTCCTACAAGTCCCTGATACTAGAATAAGCTTATTTGATAAGGGTTATGCAGGCAGCAGTTGTCTTGTCTATGGGGCCTTCACCCTGTCCAGCAAGGTCTCTTTACGTTGAAAGTTGGACGCCACAAAAACCTGACGATTCAACCATTGAGTGAGCCATAGGTGAGTTTGGGGTTTTAGGTTTTGAGGGGTGGTTCATTTATTTTTCTCTTTTTAGCGTGGCTCACATAAGCATGGGATATGCCGGATTTTTTGTGCATCTGATAATTCTGGTGCGGCCCACTTAATGCATACATTGGATGGACATATACACCACTGTGGCCACCCAAAAGGCAATAGTATATAAGCAAGCGAATAACTAATTGCACCTAGGAAAATGACTTGGAGAATGGGTTTATTTTACAAGGACCTGTAGAGGCATTTGCATCAACAAATGCGTAGACCATCGTACAACTGATTGTATGTGGTCATCCAAAGATTTTATGTATATGTATCAATGATGCTCTGATGGACTGCACAAATTCTCACAAGACCATCCATCAAATGTAGTTTTCAACCCTTTTACCATTCAAAGAGGGGTAAACTAGTTCAATGGTCTCAATGGATCCATCATCATTCCACATATTCCAGGGAGGGACGACAAAAGCCTAAGATATACAATATGATCTCAGGATTCTCAAACTTAAGCAGATTGGACTTAAAACCATTAAATTTAGTTGACAAGGAAGCATTCCAGTGATTTATGAAGGAGATTGGGCATGATGATGACGTGGAGCAGCAAGAACTGGAATATGGTAGAGCCATCTCTCTACAGTACACATGAAAAAGTGATTTACCACCGGTGCCCGTCCATATGCAGGCCCAAGCATGGATAGTTCGTCTCAAAAGTCACACCTGTTAGACAATCCTATTCATTTGATCAGTGGCCATTATGCACTTTTGATTACTAACACGGTGATGAACTTGATGATGTCGAGCACCATCTCCCTCAAGAAGATAATTGTTCCGAATCCACAGAACTTTTTTGGACTCCTCATAGAGGCTTCTCCAATTCACGAGAAAGAAAGCAAACAAAATAGAAAATAAATTCTATAAAATTCGAAATTGATTAATGAATCGAAATAAATGAGTTTACATCCCTTTAAATAGGGAAATCAAGCAATGGGAGAGAAATCAGAAGCAAACTACAACTAAAATTCCTAGAATTCACAACTTACTATAAATAGTAAACTTACTATTTATAGACGGTTGTGATGTCTACTAGTGCGCAAGGTTTTTGGCTAAAATTTCTCCTAATTTTCTAAGCTCTTTTCGTGTTGGCGTAACACCTAAAGCCCGATGAATGAAGAGTTATAATCAAACTAAAACTTACTATTTATAGCAAAAACGAAATTAAAATAGGCAAACGACCGTCGATTCAGGGGTATTTTGCAAATCCGGCTTGCGCAACCCAGCTAGCTGGGTTGGTTGGCTAAAGTGGCTCATTCTGTTCCAAAATCATATATTTTACGCCTAATAACTCGTTCCAGATTATGAGATACGCCCAATATAAGGTTCGACGGTCCGGACCACATCTGTCGTCGACCAGACCTTTTCTGATCCATCTTGGCCATGAAACTGTCTGCGACCCACTCTACATCACCCCCAAAAGGGTTTCATTGGTAAACATTCAATCCCCAACTGCTTTTTGCAGTGTGGTCCACTTAATCTTTAGATCTACCTTATTTTTTGGCTCAAGCCTTAAGATGAGCTCGCAAAATGGATGGACAGTTTACATATAACACATAGCACATGATGTGACCCACAGAACATCGAGCGCATGCACAGAATTGCGTAAGTTCGGGATTTGTTTCCTATTCTCATTATGATACCATGTTATGTTATATATAACTGGTGTAATTAGAATTTGAGAAGAAGCATAGGAGTTCAAGGCATTTTAATTGATTCCTAAGGGTCTTAAGGTCATCGCTTGGGCTTGTGGAGTAAATTGAGGCTTGTTCAAATCATTAATCTCTCTCTTGTAATTTCTGCTTTCCTGATACATTACTTGTCCTTTGTGCGTTGGTTTTTTTCACATAAAATTTAAGTTGTTTGTGTTTGAACTTGCTTGTGAGATTGGTAGTACTTTGCTTGATTCGACTTTCCCCAATATTAAATACACAGTGGAAAACAAATATGGTGAATGGTCAAATAGGAACGGGATGAACATTAACAAAAAAAAAAGAAGTAAAGATAGGTATATCTCATGGGTTTTATTTTTAAGTTGTGAGCCAACGGTGATATTGCCCGTAGGGCAGACCGTACAAACACATCACTCTATCACATGACTTCACCATATTCCGGTACTTCAAGCTCTATTGTAGCATTTCCCCCTCCAAACTGCGTTCCATAGATGAAAATTTTAAATCCATACATGCATGCTACGCAATTGAGTGCATGATAACTAATTTATAAACCATTATCTAGAGATCTTAGACGCACAATACTAATAAAATAACAATATAATTGTACTAGTATGCAGAATGAATCATATCAACAATGCAATCAGATGCTGGCATTTATTAGACAAAGAAACATAACGATCGTGTGTGTTTACGCCTCAATCATCAGAAAAATGTTCCAATAGATACCACAAATTTACATTGGAACGTGCATGCGATCTACCCCATCCATCCATTGAGGTGGGACACGGGTGTGACTTGCGTTAGTAGAGCGCCACCCGAGGTGTGAACGTGAATGTGATCCACCCTGTCCATCAGATATAGCACCTCATTTTTTAACATGGATTTCAAAATTCAGGGGAGTCCAGAACTCAACTAGACCGCATCCTAGTGATTAGTGTAAACTCTTGCTTGAAATCTTTAAATTCATGCCATGTGACCCAAATAATTTTTGAAATTGCATTATTTTTTGGGGAGTGGATTGGATGAGGCACCAAACATGATAAGGTCATGACGTGGTAAAATTTAATTGGGCCAGATGTTGATATCAAAGATGGGGCCATGCAAAGCTCGTTTGAATGTGGTTAGGTCGAGTGCCTACTCAGCCAATTTCACACATGGGGCTTACCCAAATATTGCAATGTCCTGGCCTCACCGAATATGCTTCCTATTTGTGGAGCATACCTTCATCCTGGTGGAGTGCCTCCAATGGATCGAGTGGGAAATGCACACCATGAGGTATCCCACACATAATACAAAAGATTAAACGTGGGTGTCCCCTTCCTAACCTTTTGCTGGAATGTGTCCTACATGACTTTAAGATGGGCCTAATTTTTCAGATCAGGGCCAAACCGATGGGTGGCACACCTGACCGACGGGTTGGATCTCATCAACATATAGTCATTCCCCCCACGCTAGCACAAATCACAGTTCCCAGATGCCTTGGGAGTCACGCTAACAATTTTGATGCAATAATAAGGAAAGTTGGATTATCCCACGAAAAAGAAATGGAAAATGAAGGAAAATTTAGAGCCACAAAATCATGTTATCTTCTATTATTACTAGCCTCCCATTCAAGGAAAACATAGAGCCATAAGATCACGTTATCTTCTATTATTACTAGCCTCCCAATGAAGGAAAACATAGAGCCACAAGATCATGTTATCTTCTATTATTACTAGCCTCCCAATGAAGGAAAACATATAGCTACAAAATCATGTTATTTTCTATTATTACTAACCTCCCAATGAAGGAAAACATAGAGCCACAAAATCATGTTTTCTATTATTACTAACCTCCTGCAACTCATTGATGGTTAAGAAGTGAACCCTTGACTATAAATATAGAAGATCTACTCTATAATTCTCTCATTGTTATTTAAGCTTCGAAAAACTAGCCAACTGAATAATGGAACTCCCACCCTATGAGCCCAAGGACCTGTGTTGATGCATGGAAATGAAAGGAAAGGAAGCACCATTTCTAATGAAACACATTTCTATTATTGGTGGACTTTTTTGTGAGAATTGGTGGGAAGCACCATTTCCCATGTGACTCTAATAAGTTTTCAATGGTTAATATTCAGTCCCCACTGCTCTCTACGGTGTGGTCCAATTGAGATTCAGATCTGTTTAAGTTTCAGGTTTAAGCTCTAAAACGATTTCTCAAAATGGAAGGACGGTTTGGACATAAGTTTCCCCCCTTTTCCATCCCCCACCATTCATTCCTTTTTTGTAATCTAATCACAAGAGAAAAACGAGAGCTAAAACACTTGGGGAGCTTTCCCCCAAGAACTGCAAGCTGCCATTCTAGAATGACAGATTTGCTTGGGCCCCACTGATCCTCCAGCCATCCGACATGGCCCACTGGTGGTGGGCCCACTTCAATAACAGCACACACACACACACACATTCCATGGCCTATTCCCATGCATAAGCAACTGGGCTTTTCACCTGATACTGCTCATTGCTCCAATCCGCACTCATATGAGCTACAAGAGCTACAAATATTGTATGTGAGTACAACTCATCCTGCATTCATGTTCTTTCTTCTTCATCATCCCATCTCCTATCCACATATGGAATTCCCACGTTCTAATCTCAATGTATTATGGTCATTTATCCTCTTCCATGCAATCCTTCTCTCCTCCATCAACCCCTGCTCACCCTCGGTATTTACATTGAAAAATGAGACAGATCGACTCGCATTGCTCGCATTCAAATATGGTATTTCCGAAGATCCTCTTGGAATCTTGAGTTCATGGAACGATTCTCTCCATTTCTGCGAATGGAAGGGAGTCACCTGCAGTCGCCGCCATCACCAGAGGGTCACCATCTTAAAACTGACGGACCACAGCTTGGTGGGCCACATATCACCTCACATTGGAAATCTCTCTTTCCTGAGAAGAATCGATCTCTCCAACAACAAATTCCAAGGCCAAATCCCTCAAGAAATAGACCGTCTATTCCGGTTGCAGCATCTCAATCTGTCCGTAAATTCACTGCAAGGAGAAATTCCATCCAATCTGAGCCACTGTTCAGAACTCATAACCATTAACATCAGGCAGAATCAGCTGGTAGGAGAACTTCCTGCGGATCTTGGCTCTTTGTCAAAGCTCATTGTCCTTTCTGTCTCAAAAAATGATCTGAGAGGAAGCATCCCACCTTCGTTGGGGAACCTTTCCTCTCTCACCGCTCTTGATCTAACAGATAACAATTTTGAAGGGCAAACTCCAAACCAGCTTGGTCAATTGGCAGGCATTATTTTTCTTGGATTAGGTGAAAATCAGTTATCAGGTACGATTCCACCATCGATTTATAATCTCTCATCCATCCAAGTGTTTAGCGTGGCAGTTAACCGGCTACATGGAAGCATTCCCCCCAACCTAGGCCTTTTGTTTCGACACCTGCGTTGGATTCTTGCAGATATAAACCAATTCACGGGAACGCTGCCAATTTCATTGTCCAATGCTTCAAGTCTCGAAGTTGTTGATTTTAGCTCCAACAGTTTTAGTGGACATGTGCCTTTGAATCTAGGAAGTCTTTCTCGTCTCCACCGTTTTAATATCGAGAAAAATCAGCTTGGAAGCAGGGAAGGTGATGACCTGAGCTTCCTCACTTCACTGACCAACTGCACCAATTTAGAAGTCATATCTACTAATTTTAATAATCTCTCTGGTGAGTTGCCCGCCTCCATTGCTAATCTCTCGACACAGCTAAAGATTCTGTATTTAGGAGACAACAAGATATTTGGAACTATTCCCCAGGGAATCGAGAATCTTGTCAGCTTGTATGCTCTGGATCTGGGAGGGAATTCCATGAAGGGTACTCTTCCAGATGCTATTGGGAAGCTTAACAAGTTGCAAGCCTTGAGTCTCCATCGAAATAAATTTTCAGGGCAAATCCCACCTTCAATTGGCAACATCACTCGTTTGCGCTATCTTTACTTGGATGGAAATGATTTCCATGGAAGCATACCATCTAGTTTTGGAAATTGGGGATTTATGCAAGAATTTTTCATTTCTGAAAATAAACTCAATGGTACCATACTCAAACAAGTCGGCGCAGCTCAAATCAACCTGTCTCGTAATTCATTCACTGGGTCTCTCCTGCTGGAAGTTGATAACTTAGAAAATATTCGGGAAATGGACGTCTCAGAGAACAAACTATCAGGTGAAATTCCAGATACGTTGGGAAAGTGTCAAAGCATGGAGTTGCTTTATATGCATGGCAACTTGTTTCAAGGAACCATTCCAGAGTCTCTAAGGAATTTAAAAGGTATCATAGAGCTTGATATTTCGCGCAATAACTTGTCTGGGCAGATTCCCAAATATTTTGAAGAATTTCATTTCTTACAGTATTTGAATTTGTCATTCAATAATTTCGAGGGTGAAGTTCCCAAAGGAGGAATCTTTAGAAATGCCAGCGCAATTTCATTTGTTGGAAACAGCAAACTCTGCGGAGGTATACCAGAACTACAATTGCCAGGGTGTCTTAAGCAAGCTTCCAAGAAACGAGGAAAACCTCTTGCTACCAGAGTAAAAGTCACAGTTATTACTGTGGTTTCATCTTCAATTCTCTTGTCGTGTATCATTGCAGCTCTTTATTGGAGAAGAAATTCTCCAAAGAAAGCTTCTTCTCCATCTTCCACAGAGAATCAGTGGTTACAAGTTTCTTATGCAGATCTCCTTCAAGCAACAGATGGGTTTTCTTCAGCTAATTTAATTGGTGTGGGAAGTTTCGGTTCTGTATATAAAGGACTTCTAGAATGCTTTGAAACACTTGTTGCAGTGAAGGTACTCAACCTCCTACAGCAAGGAGCTTTTAAGAGTTTTGCAGCTGAATGCGAAGCATTAAGAAACATCCGGCATCGAAATCTTGTCAAGATCTTAACGGTTTGCTCGAGCATTGATTTTAATGGCAATGATTTCAAAGCTCTAGTGTTTGAGTACATGCCTAATGGTAGTCTGGAGAAGTGGTTGCATCCAAATGTAGATGAACAACCTCAACTGAGGAGTTTGAATCTCACCCAGAGGCTAAATATAGCCATTGATGTGGCTTTGGCATTAGATTATCTTCATCATCATTCCAAAATACCAATTGTTCATCGAGACCTAAAACCAAGCAATGTTCTTCTCGATGATGATATGGTTGCCCACGTGGGTGACTTTGGTTTAACAAGGTTCCTCTCTGAAGCTGCAGAAGGTTTCTCCCAAAATCAAACTACCACATCTGGGATTAAGGGATCGATTGGGTATATTCCTCCAGGTAAGGTCTTCAATCCATTTTTTTTTTAATTCATTCATCTTGCAAAATGATTGGTAATTTTCATATAATAATATTATAGTGAAGCTTGTTCACAACGATATGCATAAAATAACCTAATCAATGGATATTTTTACGTTTATATATATATATATATATATATATATATATATATATATATATATATATATATATATATATGGGAAAAGGTACTATGCGCTCGACCTCACGAGTCTGTCCCATGAGGTCGAGCTGTGTGGGCCCCACCGTGATGCGTTTCGAACATCTACCCCATCAGTCAGATGCACCATTCCATCGTGGGCCTAGGTCTCAAAAATCAAGTCAATCTGTGACTTGTATGGGCCACACCACATACAGAAGTGGGGAGGGGCCGTGCACCATTAAAACATTCATAATCATTTTTTGGGCCCACCGAGATGTGGTTTGCAAATCCAGCCCATCCATTATGTGTGTCCCACTTGTATGAGGGTTCAGACCAAGTTTCAGCAGCATTCAAAACTCAGGTGGGCCCCACCAAGTGCTTTTATATGTTTTAACGGTGTCTTCACATGATTTTAGATGGTATGGCCCACCTGAGTTCTGTATACGGCTGATTTTTGGGATATCCCATAATTTAGAGGGGACCCATCAAATGCACGGTGTTGATGGTTGACACGCATCAGGGTGGGGCCTACACAGCTCAACCTCATGAGAGCTTACCGTGAGGTGGAGTGCATAGTACCTTTTATATATATATATATATATATATATATATATATATATATATATATATATCTATATATATATATATATATATATATAGTTATATAAGGTCTTAAATTTCTTTGTAATAGAGTTTGTTGATGCCAATAACATATGCCGGATCTTATTGGAAAATTTTAGAAAAATTCTTGTTGATTATCGGACAGTTTTAAAGGTTGTTACTCGATGGTATTGAGGATTCTTCGATGTCATTGACTGGTTATTGATGGTTGGTGATTTCTTCTTGGACTTTGATTGCTAAGATTTAATCTCTTGTAACTTCGTTTGTTTATAGTGCATTATTGCTTTGTGCCGTAGTTTTTTCCCCACTTAAATTTGGATTGCTTGATGATTGAATATCTTGTTAAATTTCTCTCTTGTGTGCTTGATGTGAGTCCAAAATCTGAATGGTCCATGTGATGTAATGCCCCATGAAACTCCCAGGGCACAACTTTTACCCTGATCCAAAATTTTGGTGGGCCATGGCAAAAGAAAACAGTTTCCTTTCTTGATTTACATCTCTCTTTACTATGGCCCACCAAAGTTTTGAATCAGGGTGAAAATTGGTCCTTAGGGGTTTCATGGGGTGCCGCATCACATGGACTGTTTGGATTTTGGGCCCATGATATGTGTGTAAAGGTGTATATGTGCGCAGGTGAGCATGTGATTGACAGCATGCACTTTTGTGAATGGTAGTGATCATCTGGTCAAGGTGATTTGATGGGCCTCAACAATTCTTGGTAGACCCTCTTATATCCAAGGGTACACGATGGTTAAATGTTGGGTAGATTGGACCCCACATGGATTCACACTGTAATAAGGTACCAACAATTGTTACTAGATTATTTCTCTATCCATGATACACTGTTTGTGTATGTGTGTGAAAACAGTGGATTTTTTTATCTATTTATAGGATATTTTCTTAGGACTATTTATTATGACAAACCATACACTCATAATACAAAGATTGAAGAAATATGTTTAGCAGAATTCCTTATTCTCATATTTTCTAAATTTTGGAAAAGGCAGAAATGTTAATTATTTAATTGAAATGTTCCCTTTCTCCCTCTCAATATCTAACCACTATTTTTATCTTTCTTTAAATAGATGCCTAACATTCAAATATGTGATATTTGTAAATCGTAGAGTATGGGATGGGCGGTAAGGCGTCCACACATGGAGATGTATACAGTTATGGGATCCTTCTACTCGAGATGATCACTGGAAAGCGGCCAACTGATGACATGTTTAAGGACAATCAGAGCCTTCATCACTTTGCAAAGTCGGCTTTTCCTGAACAAGTAATGGAGATTATAGATCCAAGACTTCTCTTAGAAGATGCTGAAGCTATTCAAGACAGTGAAAATCGTAACAATTTGAGAAATAGAATGCATGATTGCTTGGTTTCATTGGTCAGCGTTGGTGTATCGTGTTCTGCAGAATCGCCAAAGGAACGAATGAAGATGAGAGATGTTGTCATGGAAATGCATGCAATTAGAGACTTATATCTCGAGGTTGGGATTCACCGACAGAGACAAAATAGGCCCCTATTGTTAGGTGAGGGTTCATCTTACCTCAGTAACTACTAATATTAGATTAGTAGTTACATTGAAGAAGATTCCAACATAAAATAAAACTGTTTGATATTTTTCTTAAGAAGCTCTAGATATATATTGTTTAGTGTTTGAATCTAAGGGGAAGATGTTTTCTTCTTCTTCTTCTTCTTCTTCTTTTTTTCTTTTTTTTTTTCTCCTTTCTTTTATATATCTTGTTTTAGACAAAGGGTGATTGTATTAGAAATATAATAAGAGAAAATGCTTATCAGAATAAAGAGAATATTGGGTACTAAGATACTGAATCCTCACAAAATTTTATATAACCTATTCTAAAAATACCATTATAATCTTACCAAGTATTCATCAATGGCTTTGCCTGTTGATCTAGAAGGGGTGCGTGCATGAAAGAGGTGGATATTGCAGTGTCACCGAAAAGAGTGTCCAAGCTGTTTTGGGCCTGGCCTACTTTTGTGGGCTTTGAAACTTTGATTTGGGCTGGGCTTGAGCTTTTCATGTACCCATCGGGCCAAATTTGGGCTAAATTTCTGGTCTGATTAGTGTATGGTTGGGCTCATGCCAGGAATGCAGCTCGATTAAAGAACAGGCCTTGATGGAGACTGCCCATTCCCACTTGCCCTTGCCATATTTTCGGTCCAGGGAACATTCGTGATAGGAGAACCCTATTTATGAATTAACTCAATGGGTTTGAACCTATAGCTTGATGGCATACAACCTATCAACGTTGAGGTCATGAGCTCAAGTCTGGCTTATGAACTAGCTAGAGCAGTAAATGGCCCAGTGAAACATGTCCAGATCTAGCCCATTAGCCATATATCTGTGTAAATGCCCAAAAATATTTAAATTAGGCTTCAACAATCATTTCAGTACATGAGGTGGCTAATTCAGTACATGAGGTAGCAGGTTTAGCTGATCTAATGTGATAGAAATGTATCAAATGTTGGGAATATCGCAGAAGCAAACTCGAATTCAATCAACCAAGACAAAATCAAATGCAAACAAAAACATGCTGAGAACACATAAATTTTACGTGGAAAAGCCTTCTTAAGAAAAAATCACAATACAAAGTGACAAACAATCAACCATGAAACGATATTACAAGAGCTAGAGAACTTACAACAATGAGAACTCCCTTCAAATCACTCAAAACCCTAACTTTTGCTCTATATAATCATTAGAACATTTTAACATTCACTTAGAATACTCTTAAGTCCCAATTGCACCCGATATATATATTATCACAATTTGAATTGAAAATAAATTGCTCACTTATGCAGCTCAGCACGTGCCATCAATTTATTGACATCGATCAAGCAATCATTGATTCGATCAAAGACGCATGTTTGATCAATTAAGCATGCCAAAAACATTTCAATGAAATTGAGATACTTTTCAAATTACTATTGATCAATCGACCCAATCACCGATGAACATGTCCAAAGTGTCAAGAGAGCAATCTATCTAATTTTAGGGAGGTTCAATCGATCGAGCATTACCATCAATTGATCAATGTCTTCTACATAAATTGAAGGCATCCCTTCAACATCCGACTCCTAATCTTGAAACCATGGTTTGACCTGACCTTAGATTCAAAGTGGCGAGCAGCACAAAATGACGTAGTATAGGAAAGCCTCCCTTTAAAAAAATCCATAGATCACGTTTGACCATCTGACTTGACTCTGACAAGTTGCATCAGACTTGGCCAAGCACTATATCAAAAAAAATCGTCATTTACCAACTGTTGCGGGTGGACGGAATTTTAGGAACGGTTTTAAACCGTTCTAGTGACAACGGTCAGATTTTAAAAACGATATTTTAGAAACGGTTTTAAACCTTCTTAATGTCGACAGCGGTCAGATTTTGGGAACAATTTTGAGACCTTTGAATGATTACTTGTATTATATGATTATTTGTATGAGAGAGTGGGGTATGTAATCTACTTGTATTATATGCTAGATAATTACACAGTGAGATATGTAATCTAGTACACATTTAAATTTCCAATTTCAATCCAACCTCATTTCATTGCCAGGCTTCTATAATCCAACAATTCCCATCTTGAGTCCTAGGAATCCACTATAGCTACAATCCTTGCCCTTTTGCAAACCCAAGCTACATGCAAAGCAAAGGCTCCTCCCTCTCTTCAATGGCTCAGTTGGCTGCTCGTAAGAAGGTGGGCTGATGCACAACTCCAAGGTACGGGCACCGGTGCGACTACTCTTGGCTCATGGATCAGTCGGTGGGTGGAGAGATCAACTCCATGGCTAAACAACTTCCTCTTAATATGCATGTTCCATCCTCCGTGGAAGCCTTCCTGCTATCAGTGACCACCTGTTCCAACAGACCATAATCAATCTCCAGCTGGGCCTTAATGGATAAAAGAAGAAGAAGATATCTACAGCTAGAGTACCACTACAAGCATACATATTTTAATGGATGGTTACCAATTGATAGATCATGGTGATTTTAGATATATGCTTCATTCACAATTGGACCCACAATTTGAATGGTTTAGATATATGCTTCCATAACTTGTCATGCTTGGGTTAAGAGATTGGATCGTGCCTCCTGTTTCTAAGCTCACACATGGGGCCTATGGTTCATTGATCACCAATCAGTCAATTAAAAATTCCTATCGTGCGTCCTGTTCCATCTCATTATAAGGAATCACCTATGTTCAAAGGAAAATCTTTTGATAAATCACTCTTAAACAAGATAAAAATTTAGGAAAAGATGGCAACATACCTCAAAGTAAATTTGTTTTTGTAGTCAAAACTTTTCCAACTCTATAGAGGATTTTCCAGTATATTCGGTGTATCTATTTCAGCCTTTAAGGTATGCTCCTTTAAGGTCTGCACTTGTGCTTGTTGGAGATCGTGATTCTCTCTTACTTGATGCAACTCTTGTCCGAATAAGCATAAATGAAACATTGATGCCTGCAACAGCAAATGGGTATTCCCACATGGGTATTCTCTCTTACTAGTAGTTCATGTTGCAGAATTTAAAAAGATGATGATGATGATGATGCATACTAAAAGAACATGAAGTAGAGATGTATGGACATACCTGAGGCTTGACTTCTACAATGAACTGCCAACTCTTCACATCAACTAGTATGAAGCACAATTCAAAGCAGGAGCTTCACCTGGTTAGAAGGATCGTGCAACTAAGGAAACAGATCAGGGGTGACAAAATGCTTGTTATGTTCATTACTCATACATAAGACTCACAACTACATCTGGTATCTGATTAATTACCTTTCTATTGAAATAATCAAAATCATTCGCAATATAAGTACCGGAAAGCGCACCTGTCCTCGCCCCATTTCCTGAATTGCCTTGTGGAAGATTTGCTCGCTGTTTCCAGTCTCTATCAAGAGATCAATCATCTAAACAGGATGCGACAATCATCAACAAGATGGAAGGAAATCACAACACACTCATTTCAGTACAACTCACAATTTTCAAAATTAACACTCCAGCCTACCTTTTCATCTGGTTTGGTCCCCGTAACAGCTTGAACCAAACATTTAAAATCATCAACAGGAAAGGAAAGAATAGAAAAAAATAATAATGAAAAAAAAAAAAAACTATCCATTTTCTGATAGTTTGCTGAAGTAATAGAACCTGTAAACACCCGTCTCTCAATGACCTCACGATATTCATCTTGGGAATTTTTCCTGAGAGTAAAGAAAATGGATCCACAGATGAGAAGAGAAAAAAAAAACAAAAAACGATTACTACTAGGAAATAAAGCATTGTGATGCATGCCTAATTAGAATTTGTGTCACACGGGCCCCAGTTTGTAGCTGTTCTGGTACAATAAAAGGATGATTTGAGAAGTATGGAAAACTGTCCACATTCAACGGATACGCCTACTTGATGAGTTAACTGGCCTATTTATTTGCTACATTGTACACGTAATGGGCCAACCAATTAATGGCTTGGATGTTCTATACAATCATTACCTGAAAATCAGTCATTCTATCCTTTAACTTCTTCTTCAATCCTTTTAACTTCTTCTTCAAGGAGCTGCAATTCAGGAAAAAGAATCAAAACAACTTGTTTAGCTCTGATTCCTTTTGCAATAAATATCAAAGAGTGGAATTCAAGCAGCAAATATATACTTGTACAATGCTTGAAATGGTATATGCGACATGTATTAATTCAAACACTATAGCTGAGTATTTGGTTTTGGAAACATCAGGTTTTCTTGAAATGCAACTGAATAAAAAATATTTGAAAAAACTAAATTTAATATTAATTAACTTAAAGATTTCCATTTAGGTATCACCAATATCTAGAAATCAAATATTCAAATCACCTTGTCAACCTGGTCTATGTAAATCTCCTCATCATCTCCAAATCAGTGTGATTCTAGTTCAAGGGCATCCTGTCAAACTGACTAGTTTCATTTTCCACATTTGAATTTACAGTCTATTGTACATTGGAAAACAATGAACATTTCCAGCCATTCAAAACCTTAGAAAGTGGATCCTTTTCTCAGAAGTGTCTTTTAGTAATCGTTTTAGATCCATAATTTCCATTCACTCATCCAACAATAAATGAAATAAACGCAATAATAAAAAATAAAAGACAAAAGTCTCAAACACCGACTATTTCGTTAGTGGAATGACAAAACTAATATAAGTAAATGTCTGTAATATATATAGGATTTGATATCCAGTAGGTAAAAGACTTGCTATTGAAACATTGTGAAGATCAAGATAGGGTTTCCATGACCAATCTTTCAAGAAATGTTGAATAATCAAATCACAAAATCAGATCATAGATCACAGGGCACTATTCTTTTTCTTTTTTACAATCAGGGATGATAGTGTAACACCCCGTACTTTCCAGTACTCGGGTGTTACCGTATATCCAAATTTAGAAATAAATGCAAGCCTAGCTTAAGCAAACAATCACGTGCATTTCAGTCTAATCCAACCATTGAAACTAATCCCTACCCACATATTAAACTATCCATTTGAATGATTCTCAAAATGGTCCATCACGACCTCAGGGGCACCGACTCTGATACTTCAATCACTCGGATAGACCAATCAAACCGTTCATCATGCCCATAACATCCCATAGAGGGATCCGCCACTTGATTGACGATCTAAGTGGTAAATCAAGCATCAAATCCCCTTTAGATGGCTCGTAGGACTACCAGGACCGTTGACCAGTGGTTTTGAATCAATCCGCCCGTTGGATTAGAGAGCGAACATTGCAGTTGACTACGAAGATACATGTTTGCTTAAAATAGCCTAATTGAATGGTTTGATTAGACGATTGTGAACTAAGCGACTTAAGAATCATGTGGGATCGTTCAAATTAACACCCGAACTAGTTTAGGAACTTTTGGATAAGGGTGGACCCACAAATTATAGAGGAGTGGAAGGAATGACACAAATTAATAATAATAATAAAAATAATAAATGATAATAAGGTCATTAATGTATACTAGGACATCTGATCCCTAATCCAACCATCTGATTAGGATAATAACTGTAAATTTCTCCTAGGATCAACTAAGGACCATTAGGAACCAAGAAGATCAGATCTGAAGATGATCTGACCGTCAGATCTTCATAAATCGTAGAATAATCTATGTACTTAGAAAGTATGGCTCACCTAGGCTTTGGATATGCTTGATCTATGGCCAGGGGTCCCACTTGGGCTCATGGAAGCTGATGAATGGATCAGATTTTGTGAGATCAAATCATCCATATGGACCCCACAATAATAATATTGTAATAATAATATTCAACATTCTAAATGCGTGTTAGGTCACCTATTCCCTAACTCAACTAGTGATTGTCAACTAAGTGGTCCCTAGGACCATTTTAACCGCTGATACTCAAATTCAAGATGGTCCAGCCATTAGATCGACAAAAATCCATCATTAGAAGTAGAAACTTAAGAATATGGTTCGCCCGAGTTCAAGATCTGCCTCATCCTTTGGGCTGGGCCCTAATGCGGGCTGAAAAAGGGGATGGACGGTGTGGATTTCTCCCAAACAGCACGGTGGGCCCCACACTGGTGTGCATGTACACCAGTGTGAGAGCACCCATGGTGCACTAGACGACATGGCTCAGTCAAGATGCTTTGACCCGAGCCTTCCCGAAGTGGAAGGATTCTCCCTCCTTTCCTGCCTTCAGCAACGTTTGAAAAACATCGTCCGTGCGTTGATCTGTGGCCCACCATCAAGGACCACCACGATGATCCAAGTCGTCCATCTTGTAGAGCCCTCAGGTGTGACCAAACCCCAACTAACCCCACACCTTAGAGCTCACGTGCATGCGCACAATCCCTGCTGCAAGCTAGTCCTACAAACACAAGCTTCCAAAAATGGAAACCTGCTGCAACCAGCTCAGCAATCCGCGTGTGTTGGCTCCTGCGCCATCTCAGCCCTCCATTCTTAAGCGATCCCAGCCGTCTGTCATTAGGGCTTTACAAAGGGAAAACAAAAAGATCCAAGAATCGGCCGTTTCCTCCTACCAGCGAACCCACCACCCAAACCTCCTTAGAGCTTCAAAAGTGCCCATCCCTTCTAGGACCCATATAGACCGCCTAAAGGTAGCAGATTGAAGGAAGAATCGGTGTTTTCAAATACGCCGTTAATGGCGTGTCTTCTTCTCCACCGAGAGAGTCCTTTGTGGGTGGTTTTGGCTTTTGTCCGGCCCCGTCCAGGCCTTGTGGGATAGGTCTAAAGAGAAAAGAAAAAAAGAGAAAGAAAGGAGTGAGTAAGATGGAGAGACGAACAAAGAAAGGGTGTGAGCGAGTGCAATGGTTGCACTCGGGCCGCGCTTGAGTTAGCCGAGTTTGACGGTCTTACTAGGCGTTTCCAGCAGCAGGAAGGGAGAAGAAAGAAGAGAAGAAAAAGAAGAAGGAAAGAGAGAAGAGAAAAGGAATGGTAGCACCATTGTCGCACCACCACCACCTTGACTCGAACCAAGTTCAGTCTATGGCCATGCTAGTTCGAGTGTTGCTGGAGTTCCAGCACACACACACACACGGAGAGAAGGAAAATAGGGAGAAAGCAGAGAGAAGGAGAGAAAAGGAGAGAGATTCGGGTGGTGTTGCACTCCCAACTGAGCTTGGGACGATTCAGCTAGCCACGGCTGACTCATTGTTGATTCAGGGGATGGCCCATGCGAGCTGGATCGATTTGGGCTTGAGTTCAGGCCCGGCTGGAGTTCCAGCAGATGGAATTAAAAAAAAAAAAAAGGAAAGAAAGAAAGAAGAGGGAGAGGGAGTGAGTCAACTCGGCAGGTCATAGTTGAATCCACGACTTGTCATTCGGCCTAGATTTGAGTCACCAAGAGAGAGAAGGAAGAAGAAGAGAGTGGAGCAAGTGATGAGGAGCCGAGTTGACTCAACCGAGTCAACTCTGTTTGAGTGCAATCAAGGCTGGCGTCATTGATGCAGCAACACCTAAAAACCTCTGTTGGAGACCAACTTGTTGGTAAATCTAACTCTATCACTATGTGAATTTTATCAGATTATTGATTTGCAACTAGATTTTGATAATGCGAGTCAGCTTATGCATACCAACTTCCAACTCTCGCACAATAGAGTTTTAAGAATTAAGTTATCATTATTATTAATGTAATTGTTGATGGTAATATTGGTCAGTGTCATTAACGTTACTATGCTTATAACAATTATCGTTAGGAATTATTATCATTGATGTTAATTTCATTGTTGTTATTATTATCATTGCATGATTATTATTATTATTATTATTATTATTAGATATTGCTAAATTATTAATTATGATTTTACTAGTTAAGTTTCATACTACAATTAACTTACAATTATTAATTATTTCATAAGTTATCATTAAGGATTTTTGATACAAGTGAAACATTATCATTGGTTATCATTAAGAATTGATGGTACAAGTGAAACATTAAAATCTAAAATCAAAGTCTAGAAATGGATTATAGGACAAAGCTAAAAATCTAAGTAATCTAAACCACAGGTTATGATCCTAACCGTAGATAGTGTATGAGCTCGAATCTGACCATTCGAGTTGAGTTCTATCTATGATGGGTTTATTCTTTATGATATTATAATAGGTTCCTTTTACGGTTGTCATTACTATTATGAGTCACTATTAGTATTATTGAGAGGGTTGCTATTAAATAATGTAAATTACTATTAGCCATTGTAATATTCCTAAAATTAATAAGTAATTCATTTTATTAATTTTATTCATCTATTAGTCCCATTAACAATATCATTAATGGCCATACAAATTTGAGTCCAAATTCCATAATCAAAACCTAGAATCTAAGTATAGGACTAAACTCTAGGATACCCTAAATTCTACATCAAAACCCTAAAAACGGGTAATCCAAACCCTAGGTTATATTAATCTTGACCATAAATACGTTGTAGAAACCTGATCTCACGTATAATTTCACAATCAATGGTAGGATTCAATTCTAAGGGTGCACGCGCTTCCTAGCAACATCAATTGGCGATTCAAAATATAAGGTGATGATTTCTTCCCCTTAAGCTTTCCATTTCCAAATTAGTTTAAGTATTAGTTTTTATTAAAATCAAAACTGTTATCCCATAGCATGCGACCTCTTACACTAGTCATAACCTCTTAAGACATAATTTATATCTGATTTATGGTTGGTAGTTGTGAACCATGCTTGCATGCAATATTTACTTATATGATGACTCTCATTTTGATCGCTAGTTCACAACATGACCTATTGTGATTATTTTGCTTAACTTATGACTAGCATGTCATAACTATATGCTTTATCTTGGATTGTTGTGAGTCGCTATGGATCTCTATTCACTACACTTATTGGTGGGTAAATCCTCTTGTGTATGTGAACCCATACTTAGGATGTAACAAGACAGAGTGTGGGAAGAAATGGGCCCTCGATTGGAGGTTATGTGAGACATATTAATGTGAGATTTACCATTCATGGGCCATACGGCATGAGTGGCTTAGAAATGATCTCTTTAACTGCTCTGATTTAATCTTGTCTGATCCTTTGCCGTTTTGATTTAATGTTCCGAGCCCTCTTTTACTGCTGCAATTTAACATCTATCTCATGTTTTGATGATTGTCTAGTGCACCTTCGATGACCTATAACCATGCGATGGAAATCCCTACTTATGAAATTTGATTGCCCCCTGGTCGACGGGCACCAATTAAGCATCTTAAGATAGAGAACCTCATGAGCCGGGGATGGTGGTCATGGGATACCATACTCGGGCTGTCAGCCTACGCTGGGTAACGAGCCCCCCGTAGTGACCATTGAGATATTAAACTAGCTGATTGTAATTGGAATAATAAGGGTCTGGTAATCATGCATTCATAGCATATTGGCGATGACGAGTGGCTAATTCTAGATGTTGTAGTACGTGCCCTTAGGCTTAGTGGGGTATCGTTTCGCTAGCTCCCAAACCATCAACTATCGACCTTTTGTCCAACTAGAAGAGCATTCTCAGGTCGATGATTGCATGGGTGACGAGCCCAAGTCCGACTGGATGAATATTCCCAGGTCGATGATTGCATGGGTGACGAGCCCAAGTCCGACTGGATGAGCATCCCCAGGTCAATGTGCATTCACGCATCCATGCATTTAAAAGACTGTATTATATATTGTTTTGATTGACTTGTTTTAACTATGCTTAGCTAAGGCGGAGGTGTGTAATTTTGAGGAAAATTCACATTGAGTTAGTCACTCATCCATCAAATATATAACTGTATAGGTAACACAGGTGGCTTAGATGATATTCATGTTTAGACTGATGAGAAGCCAGGTGTAACTGTCAAGGATGCATGGTTGTACCTGTCAAGAGAAGTTGCACGACTTTGTGGCTTATATTTAAATGCATTTTAAATATTTCTCATGTATAGAATTTTGTAAATCTTGTATTGTTAATATCGAGACATTGGTTTGTATAAGTCATTATAGGCAGCCTCTTGTATATTCTAAATGAAATTGCAAAAAGACTTTCTATTGAAACATTGTGAAGATCAAGATAGAGTTTCCATGACCAATCTTTCAAGAAAAGTTGAATAATCAAATCACAAAATCAGATCATAGATCACAGGGCACTATTCTTTTTCTTTTTTACAATCAGGGATGATAGCTGGTCCTGATTTGTGACCGTTCATCATCCAAAAAACTGAAAGGAACAATGAACAGTCTGTATATGATATCTTGTGGGCAAAAGACCACTGCAATTGAGATAGGTATGGCATAGAGCTGTTGTCAAACTCAAAACAGAGTTTATATGACCAGTGTTCCGAAAAAATATTTAATAGTCAAATCGAAAATCAGATCGTAAATCATAAGAAACTATCGTTGTTTGACAATAAGGGATGATGACTACTCCTAATTTGTGACCCACATGGCTCTTAGTGCACAAGGTACCTAGCACAAGTTAAGCTAGCTTGGCTCAAAATAACCAGCAACAAAAGCCACAAGGAAATAAGAAATGCATACACAGTAATAGAAATTTGATACAAATACATAGAGATCTAAATGAAGCAGATTCAATTGATTTTTGGGTTCAAGTGAGTGGAATTTCAAAGATGATTTTGAACAGACCTGGATCGGTTTTGGATCAAATGAAAGAACAACTCCAACAATCTCTGCAGGAATTCATCACTGGCAGATACCTCAAGGATGTAGCAGGCCACCCACAACTCAGCACTGGCAGAAATTCTGACAGAAGGGCCAACCTGGAATTCCCACTATTCAAACCATATGTCACAATCATTAAGAAATTTTGTGGAAAAATAGAAAACGTTGGAAATTTAAGGAAAACATGATCTTTATTTATTTTGAAATATGAAATATCACGTCCGCCCCTTGGTAGAGTGGGGTGGCAGAAAAGGCTTCAAATGAAAATGATGACATTAGCCCCTTGGGCCTACCATTGCAACCCTTACGTTGCTTCAAATATGGTTAGAAAACTTGAAAACATGGACTCGAATCAGTTGGATAAAAAATCTAACTTGTGAGAGATTGGACATCTAGATAGTTGTTTCTGGGTTGCCATGTGGCTATTGGTTGTTGTACTTTTAGTTTCTTCTTGAAAACATGAACACGAATTCCAACATTCAACCTGATCTACCAAGATACAAACAACCATAAAACAAACCTTACCTGGCCTACTGAAACGGTGGAAACCGAACAGAACTGATCCACCATTGATGTTGCTGGCATTCCGCACTCCACTAGTTTGTAGATTCCCATGCCAATAACAGGACATCTGTGAATAAACATAAAAACATATGGTTTGTAGATAAACACATGATTAATTCATTGTCATTGCAAAATACCCACATTCCACTAGTTTTTCAGAACTTCCATTACCAGTTGCTAGAAAATTACAAAAATGCCGATAGTTTTTCACAACTAATAAGATGATGGTGACCATCCGATCAATGGCTTTCAAACAAAAAAAAAAAGAAGTTCTACAGTCCACATTTAACAAGGAAAAGTCACTGATCAAATGATTAAAGTTGTCAATTCCATGTGAATTTATACAATGGTCCATCAAAGAAGGGTCAACTAGATAGATGTACAGTGGTTTTCATCCAACCATACAGCGACTTGTGTGGATCAAACTGGACCACTGCTAGCATGGTTTCTCCAAAAAAGGGTCTTGGTTAAGCATTTCTTCAAACAGTTGGCGTGCAGAGTACTAAATAAAATACCATCTTCCTTTACATATACAAACCACAAAAGGAATGGAGTAGCTAGCAGTAAATTTTCATAGCAAGAATTTAAAGCATTTAAAAAAATAAGTGACAAATAATTTCATATTTTACCTTTTTTTATGAGAAGAACATGGAAGAAAAAAAGCTGAACAAGTGGTAGAGTAGCAATCATTGCCAATAAGGATATGCTGCCAAACTTTCATCTGATCCTTTACCAAGCTATCACTTTTTTTCAGGTAGGTAGACAACAGAAGGTATCTTCTAAACAATCTAGAATGAATAGTATTGATGGGAATCCTACCATTACTAAATGCATACTGAGGATATATGGGCTTACATACAGGAAGAAAGAATTGGTCAACACTTCATAAAGAGCCTGTGTAATGCACGAATGGGACCAAATGACAGATTCAGATAAACCTTTTTTTTTATATTATGATGGAATACCTGAATATGCAGTATGAAAGATCACGTTAGAAATCCATCCATTAGCTCAACAAGGGGCTCCCTAGAATCATATTTATCATTGAATGATCTTGCAGTCAATGAGAAGTTCACAGTTGAATTCAAATAGTCAGGTCTTCCACGTAAACCGAATCCAATGCTAGTTAAAGAGATATTAAACAATGAGACCATCTGCCAAAATCAAGCTGAACAGTCATTGAAATAATTAACCAACATAATTCACATAATTCACATCTCAGTCTGCAGACTAATGACAAAGGATGTGTAATCATCATTCAGAAACTAATGTTCAAGCTGATTTAAGAGCCCTCACCAGTCCTCCATAATCATCAAATAGTGCTGCAGA